>NC_132801.1:39186816-39495934 GCF_048594095.1 Paramormyrops kingsleyae | reverse complement strand
CAAATTAAGAAAACGTCTCCATCAGTTTGATAACACAGGCGCTGCAAACACACAAACGCACAGCAAACACACAAACGCGCTGCAAACACACGAACGTGCAGCAAACACACAAACGCGCTGCAAACACACAAACGCGCTGCAAATAGTAGGGACCACAACGGAAATGTTTCAGGGGGACCTCAAAAAGTGACGAACCCATCTGGGAGCTGATTACTTGTTCAGTGGCTTTTGGTCAGAGCAGAGGTGTTGTCCGTGAACTAAAAGGTGAGGTTTTTTTTTGTATTTCTCAGAGGTCCTAGTAGACATGACAGCATCACACAGTTGCTGCCGATTTTTTGGCTGCACCATTTATGATGTAAATCTCCCATTCCACCACATCCCATCGGTGCTCTACTGAGATCCCGTGACTGTGGAGGCCGAGTACAGTGAACTCAATGTCATGTTCAAGGAACCAGTCTGAGATGATATGAGCTTGGTGACATGGTGTGTTATCATGCTGGAAGTAGCCATTAGAAGCTGGGTACACTGTGTTCATAAAGGGATGGACATGGTCAACAACAGTACTTAGGTAGGCTGTGGTATTTAGAGCATTTTTCTACCGCGCCACGTACCATACTTTTGGTACTTCAAAAAAAGCGCCTTTAAATGATGCTCATTTGGTACTAAGGGGCCCAAAATGTGCCAAGAAAATATCCCCCACACCATGACACCCCCGCCACCAGCTTGAGTTGATACAATGTGGGATGGATATATTTCATGTTGTTGATGCCAAATTCTGCCCCTTCCATCTGAATGTTGCAGAAATCGATACTTGTTTTTCCAATCTTCAGTTTTTGAATTTTGGTTAGCTCATACCCACTGTAGCCTAAGTGTTCTGTTCTTAGTTGACCAAAGTGGCACCCAGTGAGGTCTTCTGCTGTGGTAGCCCATCTGCTTCAAGATTTGACAGATGCTCTTCTGCATACCTTGGTTGAAATGAGTAGTCATCTGAGTCACTGTTGCCTTTCTATGATCTTGAACCAGTCTGGCCATTCATCTCTAACCTCTGTGATCAACAACGAGTTTTTTTTGCCAAGAGAACTGCCACTCCACAAAACTGGATGTTTTTCATTCCATTCTCTGTATACCATAGAGATGGTTATGCATGAAAAGACCAGGGACCTCATGTATAACGACGTGCGTAGAATTCACACTAAGACATGGCGTACGGACAAAACTAGGAACGTGCGTACGCAAGAAAAAATCCAGATGCACAAAACTGTGTGTAAGCACAGATCTACGCACATTCCCTTTATAAATCCCAATGAGCGTGAAATTTTACATACGTGAACAAGCCCACAGCCACCCCCCTGACCCGCCCATAATTATGTATATTTGCATATGTAAAGCTGTATAAATTACCACTTTGTTCTATGTTTTTCTTAAACAACAATGGATAAACCACGTGGGAAAAAGAAGCATTTCAGCAAGTGCGAAGTGAAGGTCATGTTAACAAAAATCAAGAAAAGAAAAGTGATATTATTTGGTGGTTTAAGTAGTGGCATCAGCAATAAATGAAAGTCGCACAGCGTGGTGGAGTCAGTTAAAAGTGTTGGTTCCGAAATTTGCACTTTAGCCAAAATTAAAGAGAAGTGGTCGGACATTAAAGTCAATGTGAAAAAATGAGCCACTCACCATAAGAGTCTTAACAGCACAGGCGGAGGTAGCAGAATTCCCGGTCTCACACTTTTATCTGGGGAAGGGGACGCCGATGTCAGCGCGGGTGAGTTTTTCTTGTGCCATACTTGTTTGAATTACTTGCATGTTTATGAATAACAAGTAGGGCGCAGATGTTGTGTTACTTTTGTTTATTCTGTTTGTTTTTTCTTATAGACAATAGTACAAGAGGTGCCCCCAGTGACGAGGACAACACAGGCGGTGATGGTGCTGCTGTGCCGAGCAAATCTTTGGACACTGGCTGCACACATTCCCATGTCTCAGAAACCGGGGGCGACCATCCGGCCGTGTGCTGAAAAGAAATCATGAATGCTGTAAGATGTTGCCAATTAATTAAAACATCTAAATGATACGCTGTGTGATACTGAAGTTGTAACGTTGATCCATTTGGCGGAAAATTTGGTGGCTCGGGGTCAGGTTCTTCTTGCCTAAGCTCTTCAGATAGCGGCAAGCCACGATTTTGTGCTACATGCGTGTACAACGCGACACACTTGCTGCGAACTGTATAGCAGCACCCCAGCAGTCTGGTCCAGGCAGCGCCAACGGCCTTTAAGCTGCCCTACAGTGCGCTCTGCTGCCGCCCGAGCCCGAGAATGGGGGGCAGCATTATAAGACTGCTCTTCTTCATTCTGTGGGTTTGCGAGCGGCGTGAGAAGCCACGTCTTCAGTGGGTACCCACTGTCCCCTGAGGAGTTGTCAAATGGTAAAATCAAACAAAGCTTACAATATTGGGCACCCCAATTTTTCCATTATAAAATGGGAAAAATCTTCTTACCGAGCAGCCAGCCATCACATACCACCCCATTTTCAAGTTTGTTTCCAACACTACTGTTTCTGAGAATGAACGAATCATGGGTTGAGCCAGGCCATCTAGCCACAACATTAATGCAGGGACATCAGAAGCATTTTGAATGTGTGATGGACACACTGGCATAAAACTAATATTTTATGTCAAATGTGGGGGGATCCAAACAAATAATTATGAAATGTGAGGGGGACACTGCCAGCTAAAATCATCATACAAAGCTACCAGCAGTATAATAGTTATGTCAGCTACTGCACAAGAGTGGGCAATGGAGGCATCACTGCGAGTGTCATGGGTCTTAGGAAAACGCTGAAATAGTCAGAGAATGTATGAATGAAGTTCTGGATGTTATGTTGAAGGGGACTCAAAGGGATGAAATAATACAGAAAATAAACAAAATACCGTTGTCAGATTCCACTGCCGCAAGAAGAACTGAAGTACTTGCAAATGATTTACTTGACCAACTTAGCAGTGCTGTTAAAAGGGTTGAACTCATTTCACTGGCTGTGGATGAATCAATAGATATCACAGACAATGCCCAACTGATGGTCTTTGTCAAATTTTTTGATGAAGAAAGTGGGAAATTTATTGAGGATATTTTAGGTCTCACAGCCCTCCATGAGCACACAAGAGGGGATGACATTTATGAAAAAGTAATGCAGATGTTGACAGACAGAGGGATAGACCTGAAGCATGTTGTTTCCATTGCTACTGATGGAGCTCCATGTACGATTGGGAGAGAGAAGGGATTAGTGTCGTGCTTGAGAGCTCACCACCCTGACCTCTCGGCATACCACTGCATCATTCACCAGATCGTTTTGTGTTCCAATCTTGGAGAAAGGTACTCAGAGGTCATGTCAACAGTAATTAAACTTGTGAATTATTTGAAGGCATCCTCTGGTTTGCAGCATCGCCTGTTGCGCTCATTCTTGACAGAGGTAAATGCAGCATTTGCTTCTTCACAACAATGTCTGATGGCTTAGTAAAGGCAGGGTACTGGAGCGTTTTTGGGCATTGCGGAAAAAGCTGGAGATGTTTCTGTTGGATCAAAAAAGTCCAAAAGCAAAACAGTTTGTGGATTTCATGAAGAATGGAGAGAAAATGGAGACCTTTGCATTTCTAGCAGACATTACTTCCCAACTCAATGACCTATATCTGAAGCTTCAAGGCAAAAATAACAGTGTGTGACCTCATGTCAGCAATCCGTGCTTTTCAGAGGAAGCTGGAGGTATTCGTAATAGAGGGTCCCGTACGGTGTCTTGCCTGCCTGGTGCCCAGGTAGGAGACCTTCCAGATCGTGTGGACAAGCTTTTGGCCCCAGCTGGGGTGGATCCAGTTGTCGTGGTGCATGTTGGCACCAACGACATAGGCAAGGGTAGGAGGGCTGTTCTGCAGGATAAATTTATAGAAGTCGCCAATAAGCTTAGAAGCAGAACGTCCATGGTGGTATTCTCTGAAATACTCCCTGTGCCACGCGCAAGTCAGGCTAGGTTAGCTGAGATAAGGAGATTAAATGCGTGGCTAAAAGGATGGTGTAGGAAAGAGGGGTTTAGGTTTATGGGGCACTGGAGGACCTTCTGGAACAGGTGGGACCTGTTCAAGCCGGATGGGTTGCATCTGAACCAGAGGGGAACCAGTGTACTGGGAAGGCGTATGTGTAGAGTAGTTGAGGAATGTTTAAACTAGGGATTGGGGGGGCAGGGAGGTTAGTTAAGTATGTAAGTGGGGGGAAACGGAAAGCCCCAAAAAATCATATTATAAGTGGGCACCGTAATAGACCTACCCTTTGTTGTCTGTATTTAAACGCCAGGAGTATTAGGAATAAAATTCATGATTTAGAGGCTTTTATCTCATCGGACTCATGATATTATAGGAATAACTGAAACGTGGTTGAGAGAAAAGGATGGACAAGAATATAATATGGATGGTTACACGTTGTTCCGTAAAGACCGTATAGGTAAGAAGGGAGGTGGTGTTGCAGTATATGTAAAGGAGAAATTGCAGGCAAGGGAGCTTACTGATATAAGTAAAACTACGGAAGCTATATGGGTAAAATTAGATGCTAAAAACTCAAATAGCCTAATTGTCGGTGTTTGTTACAGAGCACCTAATGTAGCTGCTGAGGAAAGCAGATTGTTATACAGTGATATTAGGATTATGAGCAATAAAAGTTATGTGGTAGTTATGGGTGATTTTAATCTACCGGGGATGCAGTGGGACATTGCCGCTGGCTCTTCTGAAAATGAACTGGAGATGGTGTAATTAGTACAGGATTGTTTTTTTACTAAGTTTGTTAACACCCCTACCAGGGGAGATGCCATTCTTGATCTTGTTTTCTCTAATAACCAGGACAGGATTGGTAAATTAGACGTTTTAGAACCACTTGACAGTAGCATGGTTAAATTTGAGGTTAAGTTTAGTGCCCGAAGAGCAAAGTCCAAATCAAAAATATATAATGTTAGGAAGGCTGGTAACACTTTATAATACTGTTCCGTAGTTAACAGGTAAATATGCAAGAAGTAAGCAGCAACAAAGGAGTAGTGCTTCATTAACACCTAAATCGGTACTATTAACTACTAAGGACTTATGCTTAATTACTCAATAGGTAATAGTGAACTAATTATTATAGTAGTTCGCTATTACTTCATTAGGAACTATTGAGTATTGCTGATCTCATTGGGAATTATGTACTAACTATGGATTATTTCTAATAACTACAAGTTCATTACTCATCAAATGAACAGTGCTTTTTTTTTGGACTAACAGGAACTTACAGGCTACTGTTCTCAATGTTATTTGCCATTTTTTTCCTTTTGGAATAACAGGCTTGTTTCTTCCTACTTGTTTGTATGACATACAACTTATTCTACAAAATATTGCTGCCTAAAATATGTATACAGTACCTACATTTTAATTATTTACCTCACTTCAGTCCGTGTGCCAGTGTTCTTCAAACTGTGCTTTGAAGTCCAACTGAAGGGATGGTCAATCAGAGACTCGTATTTTGCCACATGATGTGCTCCACCACATATTGTTGATCTTTTCTAAACATTAAGAAATTAATGTATGCATTTTAAATAAGGAATGAAGTCTTACTAATGACCTACATAAAACTAATTGTAACTCATTAGTAATGAATGTGGCGTTACTGACTTCTTCCATAGGAGCTACTGAAGATCAAGAACAGTATTATAAAGTGAAGAAATAATCCATAGTTAGTACATAATTCCCAGAGACCAGCAATACTCAATAGTTCCTAATGAAGTAATAGCGAACTACTATAATAATTAGTTCACTATTACCTATTGAGTAATTACGCATAAGTCCTTAGTAGTTAATAGTACCAATTTAGGTATTAATGAAGCACTAGTCCTTTGTTGCTGCTTACTTCCTGCATATTTACCTGTTAACTACGGAACTATTATAAAGTGTTACCGGAAGGCTAACTTCAATTGTATGAGATTAAAACTAGAAACTGTGAACTGGATGGAGTTAAACAACAAAACTGTTGAAGAGGCATGGGATTTTTTTAAAAGCACATTATTGCAAGTGCAAAAGGACTTCATACCTGTTTCCAGCAAGAATAAATCTAGGAAATTGCAACCTAGGTGGTTTACTAGGGAAATAAAGTATAAAGTAAGGAGGAAAAGGGCTTTGTTCCAGAAATGGAAAATAACTGATGATAGAACTGACAGAATAAAGCAAGAGTATCTAAATCTACAGGCTGAGTTAAAAAATGACATTAGATGAGCTAAAAGGAATGTCGAAAGGAAGATCGCATTGGAGGCTAAGGATGACGTTAAAAGTTTCTTCCAGTATTTTAACTCTAAAAGAGCTCTAAAAGCTGAAATTACTAATCTGCAGGATAGTAAGGGTCTTATAATTGAAAACGACATTGATATAGTAAATGAGTTCAATGATAGTTTTGCACGGGTATTCACTGTTGAGGACACTAATAACTTACCAGTTCTTATTACTAATCCAGCATCGTCTATAACTAATATACACTCACCTAAAGGATTATTAGGAACACCTGTTCAATTTCTCATTAATTCAATTATCTAATCAACCAATCACATGGCAGTTGCTTCAATGCATTTAGGGGTGTGGTCCTAGTCAAGATAATCTCCTGAACTCCAAACTGAATGTCAGAATGGGAAAGAAAGGTGATTTAAGCAATTTTGAGCGTGGCATGGTTGTTGGTGCCAGACGGGCCGGTCTGAATATTTTTCACAATCTGCTCAGTTACTGGGATTTTCACGCACAACCATTTCTAGGGTTTACAAAGAATGGTGTGCAAAGGGAAAAACATCCAGTATGCGGCAGTCCTGTGGGCGAAAATGCCTTGTTGATGCTAGAGGTCAGAGGAGAATGGGCCGACTGATTCAAGCTGATAGAAGAGCAACTTTGACTGAACTAACCACTCGTTACAACCGAGGTATGCAGCAAAGCATTTGTGAAGCCACAACATGCACAACCTTGAGGCGGATGGGCTACAACAGCAGAAGACCCCACCGGGTACCACTCATCTCCACTACAAATAGGAAAAAGAGGCTACAATTTGCACGAGCTCACCAAAATTGGACAGTTGAAGACTGGAAAAATGTTGCCTGGTCTGATGAGTCTCGATTTCTGTTGAGACATTCAAATGGTAGAGTCAGAATTTGGCGTAAACAGAATGAGAACATGGATCCATCATGCCTTGTTACCACTGTGCAGGCTGGTGGTGGTGGTGTAATGGTGTGGGGGATGTTTTCTTGGCACACTTTAGACCCCTTAGTGCCAATTGGGCATCGTTTAAATTCCACGGCCTACCTGAGCATTGTTTCTGACCATGTCCATCCCTTTATGACCACCATGTACCCATCCTCTGATGGCTACTTCCAGCAGGATAATGCACCATGTCACAAAGCTCGAATCATTTCAAATTGGTTTCTTGAACATGACAATGAGTTCACTGTACTAAAATGGCCCCCACAGTCACCAGATCTCAACCCAATACAGCATCTTTGGGATGTGGTGGAACGGGAGCTTCGTGCCCTGGATGTGCATCCCACAAATCTCCATCAACTGCAAGATGCTATCCTATCAATATGGGCCAACATTTCTAAAGAATGCTTTCAGCACCTTGTTGAATCAATGCCACGTAGAATTAAGGCAGTTCTGAAGGCGAAAGGGGGTCAAACACCGTATTAGTATGGTGTTCCTAATAATCCTTTAGGTGAGTGCATATATACTGTATAACTGAAGCTGATGTTTTGCAAAGCCTAGCTAAGCTCAAAATAAATAAATCACAGGGCCCTGATGGCATCTTACCTATAGTGTTAAAAGAGATGAGGGATATTATTTGCCGACCCTTAACTTTACTGTTTCAAAAATCCTTATCTGAAGGTGTGGTACCAACATAACGCCCATTTTCAAAAAAGGGGATAGAAGTAATTTGTCAAATTATAGGCCAATCAGTCTAACTTGTATAACTGGTAAAGTTATGGAGGCTATAATCAAAGAGAAAATGGTAGATTACCTTGACTCAAATAACATTTTGAGGGATAGCCAGCATGGATTTAGGAGAGTTAGATCCTGTTTAACAAATATGTTGGAGTTTTTTGAGGAAGCTACTTAGGAAGTTGATGATAAGAAGGCATATGATGTCATCTACTTAGATTTCCAAAAAGCTTTTGATGTTGTCCTCCACAAGAGGCTCTTACTTAAACTCAAAGCGACAGGTATTTTAGGAACTGCAGCGACCTGGATTGATAATTGGTTAACAGATAGGAAGCAGCGAGTAGTTATAAGAGGCACAATGTCACAGTGGGCCTGCGTTCATAGTGGGGTACCGCAGGGTTCAATTTTAGGACCACTATTGTTCCTAATTTACATAAATGATATAGACACCAATATATACAGTAAACTGGTGAAATTTGCAGATGACACCAAGGTGGGTCACTAGCGGCTCAGCAGCTATAGCGGGATCTTGATTTAATTAGTGACTGGGCTGATACCTGGCAGATGAAATTTAACATAGACAAATGTAAGGTACTCCATGTAGGGAGCAGAAATATAAAGTACAGGTATTTTATGGGACTTACTGAAATAAAGGTAGCTGATTATGAGAAAGCGAATAGTTACTTCAGCATTAGTTCAAATAGAAGAACTCGTGGCCATAGGTGGAAATTAGCGGGAGAACATTTCAAACTGGATTTAAGGAAGCACTTCTTTACACAGCGTGTAGTTAGAGTATGGAATAGTCTTCCTGATAACGTAGTGCAAGCTGAATCCTTGGGTTCCTTTAAATCAGAGCTAGATAAGATTTTAACAATTCTGAGCTATTTAGTTAAGTTCTCCCCAAGTGAGCTCGATGGGCCAAATGGCCTCCTCTCGTTTGTATAGTTCTTATGTTCTTAAATGTGACATACAGCAAGGCCTTCTGCAATTCCAAAAGCTTTTGGAACACACTGCAGGCAAACATCACCAAGATCATGCTGAGTTCCTGGACAAGCTCATTGAAAATAGCTTTGGAGATTTTGTCCTGGGAAAACAAGTTTTACTATGTATTGAAAATCCTTGTTGATGAATTCTCAATTGAGGCCCGTATTGTCTGCCTATGGGCTGATGCTGCTTGCCTGCAAACAGAATTTATTGTTCTTCAAGAAAACCTTGCACTGTAGGAGGCTCATTGTGACCCTGTCACCTTCTGGACAAAGATGTTTACTGGCAGCAGGTGCAGACTCACAGATGAACACTTACAACAGGGCCTGCGCCTGGCCCTCACACCTTTTATGCCTGAGTTTAAACAACTGGTGGCAACAAAAAGGTGTCACTTCTCACACTAACCTGCCTTCCACATGACTTTTTGTACATAGTTCGAGGGGTTTGTTGACTTATCTGCTTTCTTTGTAGTTGTTCTGGAGTTCTGGACTTTAAATTTTCCGTCAATTTTCCGGACCTTGCCCTGACTGGACATTTGGTAAGTGGACCTTTCAGATTTATATTTGAGTACCCCTGGTATAGGGGCTTATCGACATCCTTAGCCTTTCCATGCTCGTCTGCAAAATACTTCCAAACGGCACTTTTGCTTGTGAAGTGCCTTCAACTGCAGCATATGTCATGATCGGCCAGCTCCGTATGTCTGTGTTATCCAGCGTGAATGCGTTCAGTATCTATTGAGAGGAGGGGAGGGGCATGTGCGTGCATGCACACACGCCTGCACTGTAGTGTGCTGTGTGAAGTATGGCGAATGAGGCGAAAACCACACTGTTGGTATCAGTAATGGTGAAAATGAGTATCAGATACTCATTTTTAATATTGATTAGCTTTTGAAAATCAGTTTTTGACAACCCCAGTGCCTCTGGACTGGCAGACCGGCGTGGTGGTCCCCCTCCAACTATAGGGGGATCACACTCCTCAGCCTCCCTGGTAAGGTCTATTCGGGGGTTCTGGAGAGGAGGGTCCATTGGATTGTCGAGCCTCGGATTCAGGAGGAGCAGTGTGGTTTTCGCCCTGGCTGTGGAACAGTGGACCAGCTCTGTACTCTCAGCAGGGTCTTGGAGGGTTTATGGGAGTTTGCCCAACCAGTCTACATATGTTTTGTGGACTTGGAGAAGGCATTCGACTGTGTCCCTCAGGGAGTCCTGTGGGGAGTGCTCCGGGAGTATGGGGTGCTGGGCTTCCTTATAAGGGCTGTTCGGTCCCTGTATGACCGGTGTCAGAGCTACCCTATGGAGTGCACCAGGGGCCCCTTGCATGGGGGGGCATTTCTTCCCTCTTTGGAATAATTACCTTATAACTTCAGATACAAAAGTCACAGACACATGCCTGATACCTAAAATCAAAGTTGACCCATTTACAATTGATTGTAGGAAGTTCAATAATGAAATGAATAACCTGTGTATAATTTATGGACATGCGAATATAACAAAAACAGCTGGAAAAATACAAAATCTTTCTTTGTGTCTTGGATTTTTGTAAATATTTCATAAACTACATGATGGAATAGGTCCAATTTTAAAAATCTGGTTCCCAAACTTGTTTTCTACATGTGTGCCCAATTTCATATCATTTGATGCAGCCCAACAGGTTTTACGGAGGAAAGAGCAAATGGTGCAACTGGGAGCCTTTCCTATCCAAAACCTAACCTAAACTAATCTGAAACTTATCCAAAATGGCAATAGTGTAACTAGCAGTGTTTTTTGGGGTAGCGTCTTTCTTTCTAAATGCATTACCACTTATAGGTCATAAGTAACATTTTGTCACACAAAATCACCACACATTTGTAGGAAAATCTATATTTTATTCACACGACTTGTGCCAAACCTATCCAAAACCTATCCAAAATGGCCGCAGTGTAACTAGCAGTGTTTTGGGATAGCGTCTTTCTTTCTAAATGCATTACCACTTATGGGTCATAAAAACATTTTGTTTCTAACCATAACCCTGCATAACTGTGCCCAAACAAAGCCCGACAAGTGCCCCGCATAACTGTGCCCAAACAAAGCCCGACAAGTGCCCCGCATAACTGTGCCCAAACAAAGCCCGACAAGTGCCCCGCATAACTTTGCCCAAACAAAGCCGACAAGTGCCCCGCATAACTTTGCCCAAACAAAGCCGACAAGTACCGTACATAATGTTGCCCAAACAAAGCCGACAAGTACTGTACATAACTTTGCTCAAACAAGGCCGACAAGTGCCCCGCATAACTTTGCCCAAACAAAGCCCCGCGTAACTTTGCCCAAGTGAAAGCCAAAAGCGCTGCATTACTTTGCACACTTCAAAGCTTGACAAAGGCGATGCGGAACTTTTCCCAATGTACCACAATACAAGTGTTACCAAAGCAAATGTTAATTGTAATTTGCTGAATCACGGAATTATAAAAATCTATAGAATAAAAGAGTAAAATGTAAACTGTAAATAAATGTACTTATGTCGAGCGTTGCATCCTCTCCGCGCAAAAAAGCGTCCTCCTCCATCGAATCAATGGATAAAAGCGACACTTTCTTCCCCCGAACCACTCTTCAAAATCATCTTCTGTGCTTTCTCAACAGTGAAAGTCATCCGAGCCATTTTTCTTCAGTCAAAAAAGTTGTTGTCCGAAAATAACTGGGTAAACTCACGGAGACTACGTGCGCAATGCGTAATCGAGACACTCCCACAAATACTGCACCTGCAGAGAATAAGTTGCGCATTCATGTCCCCAGCGTGAAAAACAATGCCCAATCAGCACATCCCATACCATTTTGCAAACCTTAGACACACCTCTATTGGATGAAGCAAATGACACTGTAATTTGATGTTCATGTAAAAAGTTTATTATGGTGAAACATAACCATGGGCAAAGGTTCAGTGCGTAAAAAATAATGTGCTAGCAGGGAAGCAGAGCATATATCTGAAAAAATACTTGACAATGAAGGATTACAGTGATTGATTTATGTACATAAGAGATCAAGCTTTCAAACGAGGGTAACTTTGTCATTTTATTCATTGGTTTTCTTCTAAAACTCCGAAGATGAAAAACATTGCACGAATGTACAGAATGCCGACTGACATTTTTCCGCGATGAGTGAGCAAGCTATTTCAGAGCATTACAGTCATATTTATGGAAAAATGCGTGTTTTGTCTTAATACTGTGACGGTTTATGAAGTATTGGCCGTGAAAGAAATAGTTTGAAGTGCTTAGTTTTCATTTTATTAACACTTATATTTTACTTCCTGACACTCGACCCGTTTAAAGATGGCTACCATGGTCATTTTATTTTTACTTGTTACAAAAAAACCATGGCACAAAAATTGCACAACTTTCTACAGATATTATCTGAAAGGTTTTTTGTAGTGTAAAAAGCCGTTTTTGGTTGATTTGATACATTTGTTTCTTTTATTGAACGTCATTTTTTTTTGTTATTGAAAATCCGGACGTATGCGTCCGAACCACTAGGCGGCGACAGTGAAAGAGTTAATCCGCATCCACGGCAATAAATCGGACTCGTTTCCGGTGAGGGTTGGACTCCGTCAGGGCTGCCCTTTGTCACCGATTCTGTTCATAGATGTTATGGACGGAATTTCTAGGTGCAGCCAGGGCGTTGAGGGTGTCCAGTTTGGTGACCTCAGGATTAGGTCTCTGCTTTTTGCAGATGATGTGGTTCTGTTGGCTTCATCGGACCGTGACCTTCAACTCTCACTGGGACAGTTCGCAGCCGAGTGTGAAGCAGCTGGGAAGAGAATCAGCTCCTCCAGATCCGAAACCATGGTCCTCAGCCGGAAAAGGGTAGAATGCTCTCTCCAGGTCGGGGGTCCTCACCCAAGTGGAGAAGTTTAAATATCTCAGGGTCTTGTTCACGAGTGAGTGGAGGATGGAACGGGAGATCGACAGGCGGATCTGTGCGGCGTCAGCAGTGAGGCAGGCGCTGCATTGGTCTGTCATGGTGAGGAAAGAGCTGAGCCAAAAGGCAAAGCTCCCGATTTACCAGTCGATCTACGCTCCTACTCTTACCTATGGTCATGAGCTATGGGTAGTGACTGAAAGAACGAGATCGCAAGTACGAGCGGCCGAAATGAGTTTCCTCCACAGGGTGGCTGGGCTCCCCTTAGAGATAGGGTGAGGAGCTCAGTCATTCAGGAGAGACTAAGAGTAGAGCCGCTGCTCCTCCGCATTGAGAGGAGCCAGATGAGGTGGCACGGGCATCTGCTTAGGATGCCTCCTGGACGCCTCCCTGGTGAGGTGTTCCGGGCATGTCCCACTGAGAGGAGGCCCTGGGTAAGACCCAAAACACGCTGGAGAGACTACGTCTCTCGGCTGGCCTGGGAACGCCTCGGGATTCCCCCAGAGGAGCTGGATGAAGTGGCCGGGGAGAGGGAACTCTGGGTTTCCCTGCTGAGACTGCTGGATAAGTGTAGGATAATGGATTAATGGATGATTTACCTAAAAATTGACTTAAAGACAGATTTAGAGAGTACATCTCGTTCATAATCTGTAGATTACCCACATCTGCAGGATCTTATACATTGTGCTGCTGCCATATGGTTGGCTGATTAAATATTTGCTTCAGCGAGCAGTTGAACAGATGTAACTAATTAAGTGGCCAGTGAGTGTAGCTTTTAAGGTTTAGAGAAATCTTTCTAAAACAACCTGGGTTTCTAGCTGATCTAGAAACCTTGTGCATAATGGCTGAAGTCTTATGGACGCATACAAAATGACTAGATTTGAACCGAGGGACCGAGAAACTAGTATTTAATTAAAAAAACTCTTAGAAAATGGTGATTGTTCATTGTCAAGAGTGCCTGAAAATGTTGTGTGGTGCTATTTATGCTGGCAACCTCTGTATGATGAATTGTTGTACAAAATAAAGAACATTAAATTTGTGGAAGAAATACCAGAGCCTCTGTGTGACGATGAACTTTTACCCGGAAATAAATCTAACCTTATCGACGACCTTATGGAAAAAGCCAGCAACAACAATGAAGTGGAAAAAGCGTTTACCAAATACAAGCACCATAGAAATTTAAGTGTTATATATCTGGTGTAGAACTTATTCTTCCAAGGTACATGTAAGAAAAGTCGTACCATTAATCTTAACGCCAATTGCATCATTTTATTTAAAAACCCCAGAGATAAATTACAGTATGTTGGCATGCCAGATGTATCTGAGACGTTTAGAATTTTTTCTAGAAGCTTTTGAAGATGCGACAAAACCCCCTTATGGGTACCTGCTCGTGGATTTAAAAGCACAGATACCGGAGGAGTGTCGACTCAGACCAGGATCGTTCTCGGGGGAGTGGCCGGTCATTTTCGTGCTCAAGAAAAAAATTAATATTAATGATGTTGGTGCGTAAAAAAAGAAACTGGAGTACGCTGAAGGCTATATTTGACAGCAACGCTAGACAAAAAAAGAAAATTTTAGTGTCCGTGACGCCAGATTTGTTGAACACTCTTTGTGAAATAGCCTTGAACGTACTGTGTGGTTGTATCCCACTGACCAGAGCGCAGATTGTAAAACTAAAGGGGGGGCTCTGTCACGCCCACGAGGGCGGTGTCAAGCAGGTGTAACACCACAGCCCAGGATTAGCTTTTCCTTAAAAGAAGAGCTCAGCCACCTTCTACTCGCGAAGTATTGAGCCGATGCAAAGAAGCCGTACCGAGCGTTTTTTCGTCTTCCGTCTCCCTGCTTTCCCGTACCTTACCTATTTGCCTTTTGTTGAGCCCTCACCTTTTGTGCCTTCCCTCCTCAGTCCCGATCCCGTTCCTGATCGTCCTGCCCTGCTGAGTCCAGTACCTCCAGTCCTCCTCTCCTCTTGTGCTCCAGTCCCGTGTTTCTCCGTTGGACTGACCCTCTGGCTGACGACCCACGCACCCGTACTACGACGACAATCCACGCCTACCGATTTCAAACCTGTTTGCCCGAGTGACATCTCTAGAGAAGCCGGTTTACCGGGTGCAGCCGCCCCGCTCTTCTGGACGGCGGCATTCTCCCTCCGGGGCTCTGTGTTATTGCTGAACACCCGTGCTTACCTGTCAGCTTCATTAAAGCTCAGCTTACCCCGCATTACTGGATCTGTGCATCTTTCACCAGCTCGGTGTAACAGTATGGGGCCCAACAAATCGCAAACCCCGCTTCTTGCTGAAAATGCAGCTCATTTCTCTAAGCCCATATTATCGCCATCTGGGTCTGATTCGTCCATAGCCCCAGCGCTGTCCTTGTAAAACAGACCACAGGTGAGTTGTCTGGAGAGCATGCCGCTGTTATAATTAAGCAGACACTCTATCATCGCTCTGTAAGGGCAAGTGTTGCTAGATTGACTCACAAGCTGGTCACCCAGTGAAACATCCAATTGTGAGAAAATTGTCACAATCGGGTAATTTATGACACCCACTTTTGCCGCCGCATCCATGTTTGCTCCGTTCACTCTTGTAATTCGGCACTGGAGATGCAATAACATGTTCTTGAGATCTAAATAGTCTTCCCCATTACCAGCGATAAAAAACTCCAGGGATCCATTATCCATCAAGGCTGATAGTGTCAACACTTCCACATAAATATTTTTATCGATACTGGCTTGTTTAAAAGGCAAAAATGTCCAGCTCCGATTTCATGCACTCCTCTGACATATTGTGTATGAGAGCCATAGTTTTTAGAAAACGCATCTACGTCTCTGTAGTTTTTTACCCATCTTCTTCCCTTGTTTCTTTTTGACAACCGAGACCCTCTTGGTCGATAACCTGTGTTTTTTAATGGTTGTTATTCGGCTCCCAGGGGTCTTTAACGCTTACCTCGGCTCAACATCATGGGACCAGAGCCCTCCTGTGGTTGTGCTGTTAATTGCCCCGTTATGGCACCATACCACGTCTTCAGCAATATTTCGTGCAGCCGCTTTAACCCTCTGGAGTTGACGGCATCGCAGTTCTCGAGTATTTCAGTTCATAACTTGCTGAAATCTTATTATAAAAACATGAAAAAAATGTTGACTAAATCCGTATTCTGTCTTCTTTTCAAAACTTCCATTGTCGGAAGTATTAAAGTTTTTAAAATTAGATTAAATCAGCAAAAAATTTATATAAGATTTATTGTCACTATTACAGAAATAGTGAAAAACAGTTTAGCAGCTTTCTATTTAGCAGCATAGAAGTAATAAATAAGAGAATAAAACACACAAAAGGAGACAGCCATCCTATTATAGAATGAGCGCAGTATCCGTATAGAAGACAGTCATTGAGGATGGTGGATACTGTTTCCCAGAAACAGTCATTCAGGGGCTGGGGGATGGGCACATTTGACTGCCTGTGGGTAAAAGCTTTTGTTAAGTCTCTTTGTTCTTGCTTTGATTGACCTGTAGCGTCTGCCAGAGGGGAGGGGGGAGAAAAGATAGTGTCCAGTGTGTGAGGAATCTTTAATGATTTTACTGGCTCTTCGCTGAAACCATGTCACCTTACTTTGTTTTACCTGCATTGGGGACGTGTAGTGCCGCTGTCACCTGAAGATCGCTATTCACATTCTAAATAGCCGTATTAGCGCGTATTCAAATTGCATTCGCATGGTAATTTGATGAACAGTGCAACGGTGAAACGCGATCCAGATACATCCCCATCAGCACCATAAAAGGGGGGGGTGTGCCCAGGTGTCAATGACTCATGCATATACATAAAAGTTGCTACATATTCAATGAAAGGAGCCAGAAATAGTGACATGAGTTAGGTTTTTCTTATTTATTTATCCAGCTGAATGTTGCAACTACACCATTTAGTCATCTTCATGTAGTCAAGACTTTGGTGATCAGAGATCTAGGATCAAAACAAACTTCCACCATTGCTTACTATGTACTTTTATAATGTTTCTGCAAGTGTTCCAAACTGCATTTTGCATTTCCTGATTACATTCCTTACAGTTGAAACTGACAGTTTAAACCTCTGAGACAGCTTTTTGTAGCCTTACCCTAAACCATGACACTGAACAATCTTTGAGAATTGCTTTGAGCATCCCATCCTATCACTTCAGAGGAGAGTTAAAGAGAAGCCTGTGAAGCTCAGGATATTGTAACCAGGATCTAGTGACACCCAGGCTCTGACCTTTCTCAAAGTCAAGGAACATGGAGCCAAGTTCAAGGCTTAACGAGGTAAGCCATCCAATTTGCTGTTGCATGTAATCAGTATTGAGCAGTTACATACATTAAAATCCGCAAAAGTTTTGCACAGCCAGTTTTTCAGATTTGATTTAATTTCATACAACTAAATACTGCTTCACTAAAAATCTTTGTTCGGAAAACACCCCAGTACCCCAGATGTTCCTAAGAAATGAAAGTAGAGTAAATTATTATGCAGTCTGAGAGGGGTTCCCAAACTTTTTCATTTGACTGTATGCATGTAGTCAATAAAACATACAAGGGAAAAATCAAGTTTTTTTTTCCAAAAATAAAATTCATTTAACCTTGTGCTTGGGCAAGACTGTATTGTATGCTTCTTGACGAAAAATACAGAAGGAGATAGAGACAGATGATAAGACAGAACTACAAAGGGATAAAATTACATCCTGTGTCTTGGTTGGGTCTGGCCACAACACCTCATCCACGTCGCAAGAAATGTTCTCCCTGGCAACGCAGCAGGGAAACTATGTTCTGGAGTGACAAATCAACCCCTGACAGAACTTCGGCCATGTCCCGGGGGAGGCGGGGGACATCGAGTCCGAATGGGCCATGTTCCGTGCCTCCATTGTGGAGGTGGCTGACCGGAGCTGTGGCTGTAAGGTGGTCGGTGCTTGTTGCGGCGGCAATCCCCGAACCCGCTGGTGGACACCGGCGGTGAGGGATGCCGTCAAGCTGAAGAAGTCCTATCAGGCCTATTTTTTTAGTAGTTTTTCATTTTTTATTCACAGACACTTCACAACAGTAGGTGCAACAGACTTCGGGAGTGACAGAGGCCAAAATAACAAACGAAAACCACATCTAACGAACACAACCCAAACTAAGCTAAACCCCTAAGTGAAAATAAGTAACCAACAAAACGACAAGGTCTAAACCTGACTCCCTATCCAAAACACACAGTAAACCCCACGTTGCACAAAAACAAAAAGGCAGCCACTCCGTACGCACCAAACAAAACAAACACACGGTGAATACACAAAGACAAGGAAAACACAATATCCGAAGGGGCGAGCAAAGAGAATAATCGGGAGCCGGGCGAGAGTTTAAAACCAGAGGAGCAAACAACCAAAGTGACAGTACAAGAAAGGGGCGAAGCGAAAGTCGGAAACCAGAAACAAAAACAGTCATACACAGTAAGGCAAAGCAGTAATCACAGGCAATCAAACAGGGAAAAAACGAGCAAGAGCTCCCAAAGTGGGTGAACTGTGGCTTCTTCTTCTCTGTGGACCAGAAACAGGAAACGGCTGCAGATGCAGATGGGAGGCGTGGCCAGCTCAGGAGCGGAGTCAACGGAGCGGCGGACGAATGGGCGAGTGGGCAGGGCGTCCGAAGAACCTATAGGCATCCCCAAACTTACGGTACGTAACCGAACTTACAGCACGTAACACCCCCCCCACATAAGAGTGAACCCGATAGGCGTTCACAGTCACAATCATCAATAACAAACCCCGCCCACCACAAAGAAAAGGAGGCCAAAATAACAGATATACGGAGAAGGCGATCAAGCTCGGGAAAGAGCATCCGGCACCAGATCACTAACCCCTTTCTTGTGCTTTATCTCTAGACTGAAGGACTGAACAATCAGAGCCCAGCGCATGAGACGCTGGTTAGCATTGCACATGCGTTCTAAAAACACTAGAGGATTGTGGTCAATATACACCACCATGGGTTGAGCACTATCTCCGAGATACACTTCGAAGTGTTGTAGGGCCAATAAGAGGGCTAGTGACTCCTTCTCGGTGGCACTATAAGCTAGCTGGTGTTTCACGAACTTCTTCAAGAAGTAGCATACGGGGTGATCGAGTCCGTGGCGATCCTCCTGCAGGAGGACTGCACCGGCACCCACACCACTAGCGTCCACCTCCAGCTTGAAGGGCTTGGTGAAGTCTGGGGCAGCCAACACAGGGGAACTGCTAAGCAATAGCTTTACAGTATCAAAGGTGGCCTGGCACGTGGGGGACCAAACAAACTTTACATTTTTGCGCAGCAACTGCATAAGGGGTGTGACCACATCTGAGAAGTTCCGACAGAAACAACGATAGTACCCAGCCATTCCTAGGAAACGTTTTAACTCCCGCAGGGTCTGCGGAACTGGGACTGCCCCGATAGCTTGGACCTTTATATCCAGGGGCTTTACCCTACCATGACCGACTTGTTTCCCAAGGTAACTAACGGTACCTTTACCAAATCCACATTTTTCTAGGTTGAGCACTAGCGAAGCCTTTTGCAACCGAACAAACACCTGTTCAAGTGAGCTCACATGCTGCTCCCATGAGTCTGAATAAATGACTACATCATCTAGGTATGCCTCACAGTGAGGGATGTCACCAAGCACTTTATTCATTAATCTCTGAAACGTAGCCGGGGCATTACGTAGACCGAAAGCCATAACGGTATACTGAAGGAAGGTGTCAGGGGTAGCAAACGCGGAGATGTCTGAAGCACGGGGTGTTAGCAGAACCTGCCAATAGCCCTTTAGTAAATCTAATTTGGTAACATATTTTGTGGAACCGATGCGATCAACGCAGTCTTCCATACGTGGAAGAGGGTAAGCGTCTGGACGAGTCACGGCATTAACTCTCCGGTAATCTGTGCAGAACCGAAACGTGCCATCCGGCTTGGGAACAAGCAGGCATGGGGAACACCAGGGACTATTGCTAGGAATGGCAAGACCAGTCTCTACCAGGTAAGTGTTCTCTCGAGACAACAAAGCCCTTTTCTGGGGGTTGACCTGATAGGGATGCTGTTTAATAGGGACATGATCTCCAACATCGATATCATGTTCAATAACAGGGGTACGCGAGGGGACATCGGCGAATAGGGACCGGAAGTAAGTGGTTGAGCTGGGACGTAAGATTTTGCAGAGCCTCTGAATTAGGGAGGCGAGCACAGGGAAGACAATTCCTACCAAGGCGCAAATCATCACTCTCCGGGGAGTACTTGCTAAGAGACACGATGTCTACAGGAGTGGGGACCGGAGCAGAGACGGGCAAGGGGGCGGAGACCAAGCGATCAAGGTAAGGTTTCAACATGTTTATGTGACAAACTGGGGACTTCCTTCTACGGTTTGGAGTTTCTATTACATAATTGGTGGAGCTCAGCTTAGAATGGATAACATACGGACCCGAGAAACGAGCGCGAAGGGAGGAACCGGACAACGGGAGCAGAACCATAACTCGATCACCCGCTTGGAAACTTTGTTCTTTTGCGGCTTTATCGAAGTGTGCCTTCATTTTTACTTGCGAGGCCCCTAGGGTCCTCTTAGCTAAATCTCTAGCGGCGGACATCCGTTCCTGGAGGGAACTAACATATTTAGATATATCTCGAGGCTGAGGCATGGTCGCGGACAATCATTGCTCTTGTAAAGCTTTTAGGGGACCATGGACGACGTGACCGAATACAAGCTCAGCAGGGCTGAACCTGGTCGACTCCTGTACGGTATCCTGAATAGCGAAAAGGAGGAGGGGAACGCCCTCATCCCACTCCTTCCCTGCATCTAGACAAAAGGTGTGTAACATGTTTTTCAAGGTCTGATGAAAACTCTCTAACGCTCCCTGACTTTCTGGGTCTGATGTCGAACCCCCAACTCGCGGACAACTTGACCAAACAACTTGGAGGTGAAATTGGTACCCTGGTCGGACTGAACATATTTAGGGAGCCCAAAAGTGGTAAAAAAAACTTAATCAGACCTTTAATGATGACGCAAGTCTTTAGACTACGAACAGGAATGACCTCCGGAAAACGAGTTGCGGCACACATGAGAGAAAACAAATACATGTTCCCAGAGCGAGTTTTTGGTAATGGGTCCACTAAGTCATAAGCACGTGCTCGAAGGGCTCACCGATCGCAGGTATTAGACGTAGCGGAGCCGGGCAATAGTCTGGTTAGGCTTACCCACTAGTTGGCAGACATGACAAGATTTACAATAACGTTTTACATCAGAATTGACACCGGGCCAAAAGAAATGAGTCAGGAGACGGGTTAGTGTTTTCCTGATTCCGAGATGACCCGAACAGGGGTGATCGTGCGCGAGGGACAACACAGTCACGGTACAAATGTGGGACTACCACATGAAATACTGTAGCCCACTCGAAAGGCGAGTTCATCAACACTTGGTTACGAATAAAATACGCGGTGGGGTGATCCTTCAAGTCGGCCTTGTCTACAACAGAGGCACGACAACCCTCCAAGGAGGGGTCTGTCGTTTGTGCAGTGATTAGAGCGTCCCTACTAGAGGGGGTTCGGACATAAATGTCTCAGCCAGATCTATGTCGGCGAGCTAAAGAAAAACCTGGTGCAGGAGAATCGCAGCCACACATAAATCTATACCCTGCACCAATACGTAAGTGCCACAATAAGTAGTGTCGTCTAGGGGGATAACTCCTTCGATTAAGAAAGACTGTGCCACTCCCGTATCCCGTAGGATAGTAACAGGGTGTCGTACCGTGTCTTCACCGAGCAAGACAGAACCAGGGAACACAAACGGTTGGAAGGCGGGTTCGACAGCAACAGGGGAAAACAAAATACCATCGGGACGTGCAGCAACATGCACTTTCTTTGAGGCAGCACGAGCGTCCTTACGCTTTAGCGCAGGACAAACAGATATAATATGACCCACCTCATGACAATAGAAACATTCTCTTTTCTCCACAGGCGGCGGAGACGAAGCGGATGATGGAGGAGGTGTCACAGGATGGGGACCAAGTCTACGAGGCAGAAGGGTTGGGGTAAACACAGTCTTGTGGGTCAAAATAAACTCATCCGCAAGGGTGGCAGCCTCAGACAAAGAAACAACTTTTTGTTCGTTTAAATATACCACAACCCTGTCAGGGATACAGTTTTTAAACTCTTCTAATAATAACTGTTCCTTGAGCTGTTTGAAGTTAGAAACACCACTCGCAGCACACCGTTTCTCAAAGAGCAGGGCCTTCTTACGAGCAAACTCAACATGGGTTTGGCTGGCGGATTTGCTTAACTTCCTGAAATTTTGTCGATACGCCTCCGGTACTAGCTCATATGCATTTAATACAGTGGCCTTCACAATCATAATCTAAGCTCTGCTCTGACACCAGAGCCGAACAAACCTCCTGTGCTTTCCCCACTAGCTTACATTGTAACAATAAAGACCACAGATGTTTGGGTCAGTTCAAGGTAGTAGCGATCCGCTCGAATATAGAGAAATAGGCACCTCATTCTCACGAAATATGGGAACAAGTCCAACCTGATGGCTGACATCGAATCCGTAATGCCCAATTTCAGTGCCTTGGGAAGCTGGCGAACCCAAAGGAGAACACAGGCGAGGGCGAGGAGCGTCTTGGGCACCAGCTGGGTCACGGGCGGGTAGGTCTGCCTGAGGGGAGACACCCGGCGAGTGTACCTTCCGCAGACAAGGCTCGGGCTTTGGTTCAGCCCTGCTTAGCCTCCGCAATGCCACCTCCTTCTCAGTCTCAATTTCCACAGCCCGGACATGGAGAAGTTGTGCCTGATACTCCTGCCATTTTATCTCCAACTCCAGCTCCCTCAACTTAATGGTAAGCAGCAGCTCCTCCCTAGCTGAGCGAGGATCGCCGGGATCCATGTGGTTCCCCAGCCCCAGGTCGTCGCCGATGGCCTCCGCTGCAGCCGACAACCGCACAGGAGGGGATGCAACACCCGGCGAGCCACCCAACTCAGGTAGGATACCCTGCTGCATCAGCTCGTCCTGCAGGACCTGTTTTATCGGCCGTTTGGAAGCCTCAACAGGCACAGACACATGAAAAAGGTTCGCTACTGCCAGCAAATCGTCCTTACGGCACCTATCGAACTGCTCGAGCATGGGGTGGAGGGTGAAAGCTACTGTACGAGATTGAACTGGGTCATTCTCACTAACACAACCACAACTTACGGCACGTAACAAGCACAAACACTGCTTTGCACTCAGTTTGCACTTTTGTAACACACAATTTGCAAATGTGTAAATGCAATCCACTGCACAGCACTCTTTTTGCAGAACTGTAACCACAACTCACTGCTTTACACACAATTTCCAAATGATCAACACACTCCTAGTAAACACATTAATGTCTATTGTTTATACTATTTTACATGTGAAAACTGTTTTAGATAATTAGTTCACTTTGTAATCAGCATGAGCACTATAAATAAGCCGCAGGTAAGCTTTCAGTGTGGAGAAAAATGGAGGGAGAAGGAAGACTGATAAGAGTGACAATTAGAGGAGGGCGAGGAGGAGGACGAAGACTAGGAGGTGAATTTAGAGGAAGAGGACAAGGAGGTGAAGAGGAAGGAGGAAGGTAAAGAAGAAATACACTCACCTAAAGGATTATTAGGAACACCATATTAATACGGTGTTTGACCCCCTTTCGCCTTCAGAACTGCCTTAATTCTACGTGGCATTGATTCAACAAGGTGCTGAAAGCATCCTTTAGAAATGTTGGCCCATATTGATAGGATAGCATCTTGCAGTTGATGGAGATTTGTGGGATGCACATCCAGGGCACGAAGCTCCCGTTCCACCACATCCCAAAGATGCTCTATTGGGTTGAGATCTGGTGACTGTGGGGGCCATTTTAGTACAGTGAACTCATTGTCATGTTCAAGAAACCAATTTAAAATGATTCGAGCTTTGTGACATGGTGCATTATCCTGCTGGAAGTAGCCATCAGAGGATGGGTACATGGTGGTCATAAAGGGATGGACATGGTCAGAAACAAGTAGGTAGGCCGTG
The DNA here is from genome assembly GCF_048594095.1 of Paramormyrops kingsleyae. Taxonomy (NCBI): domain Eukaryota; kingdom Metazoa; phylum Chordata; class Actinopteri; order Osteoglossiformes; family Mormyridae; genus Paramormyrops; species Paramormyrops kingsleyae. The sequence goes on along the minus strand of NC_132801.1, from coordinate 39,472,067 downwards.
GCATTTAAACGATGCCCAATTGGCACTAAGGGGTCTAAAGTGTGCCAAGAAAACATCCCCCACACCATTACACCACCACCACCAGCCTGCACAGTGGTAACAAGGCATGATGGATCCATGTTCTCATTCTGTTTACGCCAAATTCTGACTCTACCATTTGAATGCCTCAACAGAAATCGAGACTCATCAGACCAGGCAACATTTTTCCAGTCTTCAACTGTCCAATTTTGGTGAGCTCGTGCAAATTGTAGCCTCTTTTTCCTATTTGTAGTGGAGATGAGTGGTACACGGTGGGGTCTTCTGCTGTTGTAGCCCATCCGCCTCAAGGTTGTGCGTGTTGTGGCTTCACAAATGCTTTGCTGCATACCTCGGTTGTAACGAGTGGTTATTTCAGTCAAAGTTGCTTTTCTATCAGCTTGAATCAGTCGGCCCATTCTCCTCTGACCTCTAGCATCAACAAGACATTTTCGCCCACAGGACTGCCGCATACTGGATGTTTTTCCCTTTGCACACCATTCTTTGTAAACCCTAGAAATGGTTGTGCGTGAAAATCCCAGTAACTGAGCAGATTGTGAAATACTCAGACCGGCCCGTCTGGCACCAACAACCATGCCACGCTCAAAATTGCTTAAATCACCTTTCTTTCCCATTCTGACATTCAGTTTGGAGTTCAGGAGATTGTCTTGACCAGGACCACACCCCTAAATGCATTGAAGCAACTGCCATGTGATTGGTTGATTAGATAATTGCATTAATGAGAAATTGAACAGGTGTTCCTAATAATCCTTTAGGTGAGCGTAGAATAACTGATGTTATCAGAGCTACAATAGTGGATCATGTGATCAACCATGGAATGACCCTGAGGGAAGCTGGCCAACGGGTTCAGCCTAACCTGAGCCACTACACTGTAGCAGGCATTATAAGGACATTTCGAAATGAGAATCGGTTAGTACAGTTACTTCACACTAAGTTTTGTAGTAGTACCATACTCTAATGAGAAACACAACAATACTGTACATGTAAAAACTGAAATTGTTACCCTACAGAATTGCTAGACATCCAGAATCTGGGGGCAGAGGAAGAATGTTCACCGAAGAACAAAAGACCCATATAGTCAATATGGTGATCACAAATAATTCCATTAGGCTACAAGAAATACAGCAGCACATACAGTTTCTTTGGATTGCTTACACACTAAAATTAAACGTATTAAACACTATTAGCAAAACCTTACACTCAAGAAGCAAAACATCAGCCCATATTTGCACAACTATAAGCACATTGTCAACCTCACACTTGTTGCAAAACTCTACACACAGTGATTTGCAAAACACTAAACACACTTAACATACATCACACACAAAAATCTATCATGAAGTCACTTCCTTGCAATACCAAAGCACTGACTGTCAAATTACCGCACCGTCCAACCAATTGGTTCAACACAGTCATCAGGTGTGCAAACACTTGTTTGCTTAGTTGTAGACACACCAATCAGGTGTTTAAGCACTATAAAAAGCAGCAGGTGAGTTCATCGGTCTTCAAGCACAATCGAAAGAGTCAGAGAAAGAGTAAGACGACGAGGAGGACAACGAGGAGGAGGAGGAGGAAGGGGAGGAAGAGGAATCAACAGAGGAAGAGATGGAGGCCATGCTGGAGGTAGAAGAAGAGGAAGAGGAAGATGAAGACAAGAAGGTGCTCAAAGAGGACCGAATCTGACAAATGAGATCCGCGCAACACTGGTTGACCACGTTGTCAACCACGGCCTGACGCTGAGGGAGGCTGGACTGCGAGTACAGCCAAATCTAAGCCGATACACAGTGGCAAGTGTGATAAGAACATTTGGGCTGGAAAATAAGTATTGTACAAATATCACCATATCAAAAACATCTGCACGGTTTCAGTAACTGCTTTACAGTACTGTATTCTATGCAGTATCAGCACTTCTGTTACCTTGTCCTGTGAAATATACTGTACTGTTGTTTACTGTTTTTTTTCTACATAGGATTGAGGGTCAGGAACGACAAGGGGGAAGGCCTCCTATGTTCACAGAACAGCAAGAGAGGGAGATAGTAAACATGGTTTTGGCCAACAATGCTATAACACTCAAACAGCTCCAAGCTAACATTGTCAATAACCATGCCAGTATCAACGATATCCATCAGATCTCAATATCAACACTGGCACGCATCCTAAAAAAAAACACTTTTCAAATGAAGCAAATTTATCGAGTGCCTTTCGAGCGCAATTCCGAAAGGTTGAAACGACTGCGGCATGATTATGCAGAGGTATGTATTCACTTTAGCAGTGTGATCTTGCATACTGTCTCATAATCTTTTACTGTACTGTAATATGTATACTACATCTACACTGAACTACACAATTTTGCCTGACACTGTTCTTCAGGTAGTTTTACGAATGGATGGAGAGGAGATCCAGCATGAGTTAATTTACGTAGATGTGGCTGGGTTCAACCTGACGAGAACACGAAGGAGGGGAAGAAACATCATTGGTCACAGTGCTATAGTCAATGTCCCAGGGCAACGTGGGGGAAATTTAATGTTGACCTTAAAATAATCTGCAAAGCTCTCTCAAAAAAAATAGAGAAGATAACCCCTCACATAATTCATCCTGACCAAACTGGTTTCATAAAAGGGAGGCACTCATCAACAAACACACGTAGATTACTCAATCTGATTGAGTAATACAAGACTATTCGTGCAATAAAAACCTTCAAATCACAGTATTGTCTCTAGATGCAGAAAAAGCATTCGATAGAGTTAGCTGGAGTTTTTTATTTGCAACATTACACAAATTTGGTTTTGGAACCTCTTTCATAAACTGGTTAAAAATATTATATAGTTCCCCAACAGCATGTGTTAGGACAAATGACCAAACATCCTCTAGCTTCTGTCTCAAGAGGGGCACCAGGCAGGGATGCCCTCTCTCCCCCTCACTGTTTGCAATTTTTATTGAACCACTAGCAGCAGCAATTAGACAGGCTATAGTGATTAAAGGCATCAAATGCAAGAATGTGGAACATAAGGTCAGTCTTTATGCGGATGATGTGTTACTCTTTCTCCAGCATTCACAAACCACTCTCTCTGAGGTAATTACATTAATAAACTCTTTCTCAAGAGTCTCAGATTATTCGATAAACTGGTTAAAATCCACAGTTCTTCCAATTAACTGCTCCTTTCAGAATTCTTCCTCCACTCCACTGCAATCTGGAGATATCAAATATTTAGGTATTAATGTTTCACCTAGGCTGGCAGATTTAACTAAATTAAACCACATCCCACTTTTAAAGAAGGTAGAGGATGATCTGGCTAGATGGAAGTCCCTACCCATATTACTCATGGGACGGGTCGCCTCAATAAAAATGATGGTGTTGCCAAAAATTTATTATTTATTTGCAATAATCCCGAGCAAACCATCACCTGACTGGTTTAGATCTCTGGACTCCGCCATCTCTAAATTCCTTTGGAAAGATAAACCATCGCGTATTAGCTTAAAAACATTGCAAAAGACAAAGGACAAAGGAGGACTAGATCCGGGGTCCGGGGTTATCTTCTTGTCCCCACGCCAGAGGAAAAAAAAAGGGGTCCATCTCCGGGGTCTGGTGGCGGATTGCCCCTCTGGGGGTGGTGGTGCCTGGATCTCGGAGTATAGAGTATATATGGGGAGTGTGAATGTGTGTACGGCGTTCATTTCTGTGTGTCTCCATGTTGGGCGCATGGGTGAATATTTGTTTATGTGCGCATGAGGGTGGGAACGTATGCTTGTGTATGTGTACGTCTGTTTGTCTATACGCATGTGTCAGGTTGGGTCTTACACTCCACCTGGAATAACATCTCAGGCTCTGTTGCCCCCCCCCCCACACTCCCTGCCGGTGGATGGGGCCCCCGGCTGCCGATGCGTTGGGGGTTCTCGATGTCCGGGGCTGGATGCTCTGGTGTGTGCTGGCTCACTCTCGGCGGTTGCCTGCCAGGGCCTGGCCCTTCCGGCTCTGTCGGGGCCCCGGCTGGGGGGTGGGGGGGCCCTTGGATCTCTGGGCCCGGTCTGCCCTGGTGTGGCCGGCCGCCGGCGGGGCCTGCGTGCTCGCCTCCACGGCCCCCTGGGGCTCCTGCGATGTGGCTGCCGGATGGCCCCCCTCCGGAGCACTCCTCTGCCCTTTTCTGGGTGGGGGCTGTAATTGTCCCTGCGGTGGTCCTCCTGGGGTTCCCGTGCCCTGTGGGGCCTCTGGATGTCTAGGGCCCGGGTCTCCTCCGTGTCGACTTCATGTCCTGGGTGGGCGGGGCTGTGGCTCCCCACACACACTACTAGACATTTACATGGAGAAACCTTAGGAACACCAGCGCGCTGACACACACAGGTGTGCACACAGGTGCTCACGGACGCGTGCTCACGGACACACACTGTCTTGATCGGCTGTTGCTTCTGGGCATGTGTTGTAATGCTGTTTGTGCGTGCTGTTCAACAACATTTAACGTTTGGTGGTCGTTGTGATTAGTACAGATGTTGTATGTTGTCTTTCTCGTTTCAGCAGACATGGAAGCAGATTATCTGTTTTGTTTTTTTTTCTTTTCTCTCCTCTCTCTCCCTCTCTTTCCCCCTTCTTCTCCTTTGTTTCCCCCCTTCTCTCTCCCTCGCCTTCTCTTGAGGAAGTAAATAATAATAATAAAAAATATATATATATATATATATATATTAAAAATAAAAATAAATAAATAAATACAAATAAATAAAGTAGTCCTCCGCAGAGGGGTGGTGGTGGAGGGAGTAAAAAAAAAAGAAACACCAGGCTGTCATAGTATATTAAAATACTTTATTTCTTGTTATGCTATCCTGATCTTGTTGTATTTGTTCTTCAGACCAGATCAAAATTAAAGCCTGTGTCACTTCCTTTGTCCCCGTGTCCATTATTCAATCAATCAATCAATAACTTTATTAACAGACTCGGGTCCATAGATACACATACAAAACAGGACAGATAAATACGAAAACACATATAAAGAAAATCAAAAGACATACAAACATTTCAGCCAATACACCCTCAATCTGGATGCATAACGGGAACAACTCACAATGGGATTTGATAGTGCTAAAATGATACTGTTTGTAGATTGATCCAAACGTTGTATAAACTTGAAAATCAAGCTTCTCAATAGTGCTTTAAAAGTGCTGACTCCTGCAGTGACAAACTTCTGATTGGCACTGTCTCCTCTGGGACTCTTTAGGAGGATTCTCATCGCATCATTATATGCAACTTGTAACTTCTGCATGCTAGATTTTTTGTAAGATGACCTCAATTGGGCAGTGTAGAGTGGTGTGCAGCATGCTTTAAACAATGGCACTTTAACTTTAGTAGAACAAAAGCCAAACTTACGTGCAATGGTGTTTGCCTGTGCATATAACTTACAACATTGTCTGTATATGTCATCATCATCCCTCATGGTTTGCTCATTTTTAGATATAAACCGAACAGCGTACTTAAATCTAGCATTGGTAAGTTTTTTATGGTCAACGACATACTGTATGGTCCTCCAGCCTAGGCCCAGAGATTATAAGCTTCACAAGGTTCAGCATGATATAGAGCAACATGCTCCTTCCAACCAGGTCTAATGTTATACTTGCTATTACCCTTATATTGTTTGTGAAAACATTTACCGCCATCAAACAGAGCAGCCACCACGTCCTCATACATACAACAGAGGTCTCTCTTAAGCTACTCAACCTGACAGTTGACATCCTTATACAAAGTAACTTCACTAGGCAAATAAATATTACTTAAATATTTATCTGTGTTGCTATAATAAGCCAAGAAGTCCTCTTTAGTGAGAATTGACCAGTCTAATTTTGCAGTGGCAACACCACTGGAAGCATTGTTATTACCAGCTGTTGACGGCAGTTTTTCAACATTTATTGAAAAACTAAAAGGTATATGGTCTGTTAGTGCTAGTCCATACTTGATATACATATTCCCTAAAGCTGCATGCCCATCTGCCACCCTAAAATAATGGTCAGGCCGTGATGAAGTATCCAGGCTTCACTTATGTATGTATAACTGTCTGCGGGCAGCAACACTTTACTTGAAAGAATCAATTTTTTATCTCCACAAAAGTGGGTCAAATGACTAGCAAATAGAGAGTTACTGTCTGTAATATCAGCATTCATGTCCCCCACCACATATACAATGTAGGTGCTATTGTCTTATATAAAAGCATTAATAAAAGCCAGCCTATTGTGATATTGATCCTCATTTTCATGAGACTCATATGTCATATATACATTTAGAATGACAAAATTATTATATTCATGAGTATATTGTATACCAATACACCAATCTATATTGAGTCTAATCGGCTTTATCACACCATCAAGCTTTTTATCCCAGAGCACAGCCACCCCTCCTGGAATTCTACCTCTAACTATAGTCTCACTAAGATCAATATTCGACTCAAAGGAAGTTTTGGTCAAGACAGTCTTGTTTAGCTAAAAATGTGTCTTGCAAACACAAGATGATACATCCTGTCAGCAAACTGTCCAGAAGAGAATGCCGAGCCCTGCACTCTGCCCTAAATGCAGGCCACGGCAGTTGTAAGACAGTACCCTAGTTGACATTTTAAACCGATACATTAGCACCAGAGGGCAATATTCAATCCGACAGTACTGGCCTTATGTTGTTCATAATAATGCCGGACCAGAGCCCCTTCAGGCCAGAGCTCAGGAGTGTACATTTCACCAAAATCATTACATTCAGCGGTCACTTTAAAAGAGCTAACGCTGCCACGTACATTGTCGATTTTCTGGCAGGTGACCTCCCTATTAAGTTTACCTTTAAGATATGAGGCAAGTATCTCTGCTTCCAGGTCTGGGGAAAATTTAGTGGAATATACACTCACTGATCTAGTCTTCACAGTTTTGATGGTACTCTCAACTCTAGTGCCTATAATCGATACGAGCCCATGTCTTATTACGTACAACGGTAGCAGCAAGCACACTTGAGTGTAATGAGAAACAAATCTAGGGATATTCTCCCCACATTCATTCAGCACTTTAAGACAGTTTTATATTGTTGGCGTCTCTGTGCTGTCCTTTATAACCAACACATCGCTGTGTAGTTCCAGGACAGAGCTCGAACAACACTTTCTTGGAGGCTTCAATCCCTTCAGAATCAAACGTATTTGTTGCCAATAAAACAATCTCATCTTGGCTTAGAGTCTTAATTTTCACGGCAAGGAAATTAAGAAGCTCATCCTCTACAATCACCATTCCATCAATCGTCCTGAATATCTCACCATGACTGTTTAAAAACCGGAGCTGCTGAGTTACAGCTTGCAGTGTCCGCCATGTTACTTTTATAATTTTTTTATGGCTGTGATGTAATAGGTCAACTGGAAGAAAGCCCAATGCAACAAGCTGAAAGGAGCCATATCGCCACCTATTGTAGCGGAGTCAAACATACTTCAGTCAATCAATCGATTCCCCTCCCATGCATGTATACTGGGACAATTAAATGGTATAGAAAACTGCTATGCCCTGCACATAGAGAAAGTTATAGTCACAAGTATTTTTCATATACTGTCAATGTGTAGTTGGCGTAGTACAACGCACACAAAAGATGGTTTGTGTGTATTGTATTGATGCAAACACAGTTTTTTAAAAGAGCTCGAAGAGTTTTGCAAGAACTGTTTGTTTTTTCATGATGTATAATGTTTTGCTAGTTTGGTGTAAGGTTTTGTGGTTAGTGTGCAAAAAATAGCTTATAGTTTCAAAGATAGTGCCTAAGCAATAGGCACTATTGTAGCCGCAGACTGGACAGAGTGCCCATGCTGACCCCTGCCCATTGCTGAAAGATTCTACAAATTGCCAAATAAATAGAATTAGCAATAAATTAATGAGTATATTTTCAGCCCTACATATCACGATAAGCACTCACAGCATTCATCTAAAAACATTCCCATTTCCAGGTGATCTATCCAATCATTATAGAAGTTGTACTTCACTTTCACATTTCTGGCTGATCCATCTAGTCATTATAGAAGTTGTACTTACTTCACTTTCACATTTGGTGATACATCCAGCACTTCTAGAAATTGTAGGAATTTGTGAATGCGGAAGACTACGGGTTTGATAGCTGGATCAAATGACAGAACTGTCTAGGGAATACAATGTTACCATTACCAGTAGCACCAAGTCTAGTTTTTAGGACAAAGCAACAATTTCTCTATTAATATTCATTTTCCATTTCATTTTTTTTCAAATGAAAGCAATTGGAATCATATAACTTTCACAATGACCTGATTTGCTTATGACATCAAATGTGTTTTTGGAAATGTTGTATTACACATGAACTGGGGAACATTTGTGGATGAGCAGACTCCATTAAGTCTAGCTATCATGGGATGTGCTGGGAATTTTTCCTTGCAATTTGGCTTCTATAATATCCGTGGCACTCAGGGATAGTTTTCAACTTAAGTCGGATTGCAATTCTTCACCCCCAATGTATGCAGCTTTGATGTGCTCCTGCTTTGCTTCTCTCTGTTTTCTAAACTGCTGTTGGGAGGTTCCCAGGCACAGAAAGCCCAATATGATTCATAGAGAGCATTACAATGATACAGTATGGTCAATACATCTGAGATGAAGCCATTTCAACCTTGTAGGATCTGTGAAGTAGAATGTAGCATATGGCATTCATATTCACACAAATATGAACTATAAAACTCACAATTTAATACAGGAATGCTTTAATGTTGTTTGCTATAACACAAAATGGGAATCTATGAATTGTCTATTCAGACTCATCATTCACAGATAATCACACTTTTACACCCCCCTTCCTATGCTATGTACTTCACGGGCGCAGAATGCATTTCTGAGAGGGTCCATCTTCTGTAAACCTGTGATTCACATTTATCACATGCACCTGTGCTACTCACTGTGCACACAAACTGTCTGAACCAAATATGCAAATCAACATGTTTAAGTAAGTAAATGAATGCTTTTCCATGATTCTGCATTTAAGCTGGGAACAACAAAACAGAATTATTTCTTTGAAACAGATGCTACTTCTCCGTAAGTTTGAATTTATGCATGAAGTGGATGAAGATCACATCCACACTTGATCATTATATTTGGCTGCTTATTTAGACTACACAATGCCAAACGTGATGGAAATTAACAGAAAAATATATTTTATTAATTTTTCTGTGTATCTTTTTTATATTTTGTTCCATGTAATGCCATGTAATCCAAGTATCATTCTCATAATGAACACATTGGAACAGGGCTATTCCATAACCCCCCTCCTCACACACACACACACACACACACACACACACACACGAAAGGAGTACGTCCTGGTAAGGCCTGGGCCTGCTTCCCAGTGATAGTGTGTTCAGAGGAATATTGGTGATTTTGGGTACACATATTGGAAGGAAACTCACGGCACATTGGAAACAGAAACAAAAGCAAATGAAAACACACTTTCAAGTGGTTAGTCCTTTCATATGTGTGCTATAAAGGTGATGGAGCCTCTGTCTTCATGTTTCATGATCAGCAGACGTTGTCTGGCCAGGCGTCTTGGTGTGTCTGGGGTGACAGATGCTTTTGGGAGATTATTGTAGATGTGGCGTATGTTTAATCAGATTTCCCCAAACACTGTGACTAAGTAATTTTTTGTCTCAGATGGAATTCTAGTACACCAACAACTGAGTAACAGCAAACTGATGAGCTACACTTAGTGGAAAAATCTCAACTTTGTATAAACTAGTATATCTTCTGCTATTACTTAACTCTGGAAAAAAAAAAAAAAATATTCACACCTGGAGTATGTCTTAAGTTAGCAAATAGTTACTCCTTTGCCTGGCCTTTCCTGTTATTGCCTTGAGAGCAAACAAATGCCCCTTTGTGCTGTCTGCTTGCTTAGTTTTGGAGCGCTCCACAGAGCAATGTGGAACTCTATCCCCACATCTGCTATGCAAACAAGCAGGAGCTGAGACATGGGGCTTGTCTGTGATACTCTCAAAGTCTTTTGCCAAATGTAGTATTTGATATCACACTTTCACACATTGCTTATTTGGGGATGGATCAGAGCAGGGCACAGTACCAAAGGAACACCACAGAAAACTCTAGTTAAGCAGCATTTTACTATTAATTAGCATTTCATCATACCGAGCAGGGAATGGTGCCGAGAACCTTGAGACTACACAAAATAAAATAAATACCCAAACTCCTGTTTTTAACAGCTTATATGCATCACTTTCTCATTTAACAAGACTGTGAGTGTGTGTGTGTGTGTGTGTGTGGGAACCAAATATCCCCACAATGTGATAAAAATGTGTTATTTTGTCATTGCAGGAACCATTTTTTTGGTCCCCCCAAGGGGAATTAAATTTTCTAAAAATATATAACTACAATCAAAAAACTAAAAATGCCCAAAAGCTTGAATTTTGAATGGTTATTTATGGTTAAGGTTAGGGCTGAGTTGGGGTTAAGTTTGTTATTGTTGAGGATTATGGTTTTGCCCATAGAAATATAGGAAAAATTAGCTCAAATAATTTGTTTTTCCACTTAGTTGGGCTGTTTTGAAAATACAGTTGCGGGTAAATATTAGATCACGGGTTGTGGGTCTTGGGGCTTCTTTCATAATGTTTCACACCAGTTAGGTGACTTAATTATGAAGCAGTCACTCAGATGGAGATTTAAAATATATAAAAGGCATGCATTTATTTCTAACACTACAACTAACACACGACAGACATTAAACTTAACATAAAACAAACGCAAAATAACAGAACAAAAGAGAATAAAATCAATGAGCAGGATGAAATATGGCTTGGCAGTAACTTGATTTGAATGTGTACCCTTAAAGGAAATACTGTTCTGCACAGCAAGCCATAGGTATTTAACTTTAGATACGTGCAGTTGCATGATAATCCATGATCAGATTCAGGTTTATGAGAATTTCTCTGTCAATTTGTTATCAAACATGACATCACAACCTGGAGTTTTACACCATCTTACCGTCTGCATTAATTAATCCATAATTTAAATTACATCTTACGTATTGTGTATTTGCAGTGGTACATGTATTAGACACAGAGGATGCCTTGTAGAAATATTACACAGCATTACCAGCTCTTGACAGAATTTGATTGAGGTCGCATTGTGGGTTTGCATGAGGTCGGGTGGTTGTATCGTGCAATTGCCCAGCATGTGGGGCATGCAGATGTCACAGTTGCCCGATGTTGGAACCAATGGGCATGTGAGGGCACCCACACATGTTGTGAAGGTTCTGGTCACCCAAGACAGACCACACAAAGGGAGAACACCATGACATCTGCTCCTGCCATCCGTACACAGGTATTGGACTCTCTATAGCACCCGTGTCATCCTGTACCATCTCTCGACGACTAGTATCAGCCAGAGAACAGGTTCACCATCCTATGTATTGGCTGCTGTTAACACCAGCAGAAAGATGGCTGTGTTTGGAGTGGTGCCGTAACCAGGAGGCATGGACTTATGCTGAGTGGTGTCGTACCATGTTCAGCAATGAATCTCGGTTCTGCATTACCATGGATGACCATCATGTGCATGTATGGTGGTGCCAAGGGGAGAGGACCAATTCTGCCTGTGTTGTGGAGAGACACACCAGCGTTACTCCTGGCATCATTGTGTGGGTAACCACAGGGTATGACTTCAGGTCATCTCTGGTAGTGATTCGGGGGACCCTGATGGCACAGTGCTACGTCAGTGACATCCTGCATCCACATGTCTTAACCTTCTTGAGACAGCACCCTGGTACAGATTTTCAACAAGACAACGTGCATTCACACATGGCATGTATGTCTATGGACTGCCTGCATCAGGTTTAGGTCCTCCCGTGGCCAGCCAGGTCTCCCAATCATTTCCCAATTGAATGTGATGTGAGATCAGCTCAGACGTCAGTTCAGATCTGCAGGATCTCAAGGGTCAGTTACAACAGCTGTGGGCCGACTTGTTGCAGGAGAGGATACACCATTTCGCAGCATGTATCCAGGCCCAAGGCGATGCCACACCCTACTGACGTGGGACCAGCAGTGTGCCCATATTATAATCAGTGCGATACAGTTACATGACCTTTCACCTCGTGCAGATTCATTTCATTTTCACCCCCACATCTGGGCGATTAACTTTTTTTTGTGTATATATGACTATATATTTGGAGTGTAACAGAGTGTAGGAGTGTAAATTTTAGGTACGGGTCGCTCAGTTCGGTAGGCATATGTGCTGAATGAATGCAGCAAATACAGAACCTGTGGGTGTTTCCCCTGAGTAATTTATTCTGTTTCTTTTATCCCTCTGTACCAAAAATGTGACTTTAAATCCGAGGTACGTACCATACCATGATTTTATTTTACAGTCACACCCCGAAAATATATAAAATATAAATAAATATAAAATAAAACAAGTTTACTCAGTAGTTTAGTAATTACTTTGGTTTCCAAGACCAAATGAAAGTTTAGATGCACCAATGACTCTGCCGTTCAGTATTTTAGGAATTAATCATGCAAGGAAATATTAGGACTCAAAGCTATATTTTTACAAAAACCTGTGAGGGACATGAATAATTGAGATTTTAACCTGTCATACATGATCAAATGAGGTGAGGATAAGAGGCAGTTGATATATTTTATAATATGCTTTCAAGGTGCCTAGAAATAGCTGGAGAGAAGATAAACTGACATTTCATAAAGAGCCCGCAGAGATCTGTCTTCTAGATCTTACTGAGCCATACATGGAATGATTGCTTACTGCAAGAAAGGAATTTAAATTACATCAGCGAGTCTCGTGTGTATGTTATACCAATCTTGTAGAGAGAAAGCAGATAAAGCAAATGCATATTTTCATATTTTTATTGATCTGAGGGGCTACAGGTACAGCCTGTGAAGCTGTAAATATGCAAAAGAAAATATTGAAATACAGCCTTCCAATAACAGCCATAAGCATAAACACTATGGCCCTGGTTTCAAGTCTGCAAATAGAAAGGTATGTGGAAAGTCAGTTTGGACAATGAATAGTTTTATTGACATGGATTAAATTGAAATTTTTGGTCAAGTCATATTAAATGATCATCTCTAGTTAAAAAAAAAAAAACAAGCAGCGCAAAACTATTGATTCAAGAATTTGGAGCAGAATGGTGTGGAAATACCAGCAGTAATAAATAATAGTGAAGTAGATCAGGGTCCACTTATAGAGTGTTCCATTGCCATTTATTAGCCAAGCCCTAAACCTAATTATCAAGAGGCTGAGAACACGCCAGGGCAGTAAAGAGTCGGAGTCGCAATCCAAGAGCAGGGTCAGGAAATCAGGCAAGGGGTCGATGCACAGGCAGATGGCAAACTAATCACAGGAGGTGAACACTGAAACACGGGGAACACTCACAATACCACAATGTGCAGGCATGTGACAGCAGCCTAAATGTAATTAAAGCTGGTTCAAGGTTGCTGGTCTGGGCTGGATCCTGGATCCGGAGCTAGACTGGTTAGGGGCATGACTCAGATCAAAATAATTGCATGTACATTTCATGCATCTCAATTAAAGACAAGTACAACAATTGCAGAAACACATTGGGTCAGTGTCATGTTTTTCCTGGAAAACAAAAGGAAAAAGAGAATTCTTTGACGTCGGTTGTTATTTTCATGCTCGTGTCCCGGTCTAGATTATGTATTACATGCAAGTTCCTCAGATTGTTACTGTTGGTGATGCGTCGCTTTATGTTAAAACATAAAAGTAAAAAATTTACATATATACAATACTCAACTCATTTGATCCAAGCATGACCACACAAATTTAATTTTGTGCCATTAACAAAATTATACAATAAATGAAAATCGAAGTAGGGTTATATTACCCCCTCAATTGAAAAGGGAGCTTTGCACTTTGATTAATAACTTACGTTGGGGCTTCAGTGCCATCCTCCCTATATTCTCACATAGATTACAGGGGCATAACGTGTGAGGCATTTTGTCAGATTAAATTTTTAGCCTCTGCAATAAACTGCCTTTGCTCTCCTATTTTTCTTAAATGATCAAATCCAGACCAGTCTCTGAAGAATAATCTTTCCACATGATGGGTCATTTAACTAATGAGCAGTTACAGCTTTTAAAACTCTGTGTATGATTTAAATTTTTTTTATCAGATTAATTTAAATTGCTTTCTGGGAATGGCACTGAAGTTTTGTGAGGAACAGGGTCTGGGTCTAATTCCAATATTAAAGATGATAAATGACTTAATATTCATATGAAGTAAAAGCAGTAAGGTTGACAACAAATTGCAAGAGATCCAGGAGTGCCTGGAGGAAGGCTAATGAGAGGAAGGTGTCCTTTCAAATGATTCTCTTCATCATTGGAAATTCATGTAGAAAGTAGTGTTGTTCCTTCTGTTCCCAAAGATAATACTTCAGAATCTGATAATTCTGATGTCTGTATTTTTAACTATTTTCTCAATATGTAACATGCAGTATACCTAAACCATAAATTACAGCAGTGTGATGTCGCAAAATGCAATATTTATAATGAGCACTGAAAGCATCCATCCATCTTCTGTAACCGCTTATCCTATTCGGGGGGTCCAGAGCCTATCCCAGGGGCTATGGATTCCAGGCATGGAACAACCCCACAGAGGGAACCCCACAATGATATGGGGAGAACATGCAAACTCCACACACATGGAGCCAAGGCAGAGACTCAAACCCGGGTGCCAGAGGTGTGAGGCAACAGTGCTAACCACTGTGTCACCCCCTTTTCCTTCATTAATGTATGAAATGCATCTTGAAATGCCATGATCCATGGGGAATTTGTCATGTGCCAGCAGGGGGTAATCATCACCATGCAGCCTATTGTAACCATGTTTTTCTCACAGCTAGCTTAAGGTCTACACTGGGGGGAAGACGAGGAAGAAAATAAAATAGGTAAACAGCCCTCTCACTTTCCCAGGCTTTTCCGTAAATAAATCTCACCCCTCCATGGGTTATTTACTTGCATTCCCCTCTTGTTTTTTATGCTATGTGCTTAGGTATAGATGCTTTTAAATGTTATGTTTTTTTTCTGATCAGGATAAGTGATTAAAAGATGGATGGAAGATAAGTGTCTCATTTTGATAAGATGAATTTCTCATTGAAGAAAATACTTTATTTTAATACATTGAATAAATACAGTGTTTAATAAATACACTATCTTTATAAGTCAACAATAAACAATGAAGATGAGCTAAAATGTGCATAATAATTTAGTGCATTCAATGACTACACATCCTATAATACGTGGACACAAGAAAAGGTCCTGGGCATATTTGTGCTTCAGTCATTCTTTAGTGTGCATAGAAAAAGAGGATGTTTATATTAAATTGAGGAAGGCTAAGTGAGTGACTGACTTACCTCCCACCTCTGCTGTGTGTGTAAGTATGACACAGATGCTCAACCCTGCTCCTGGAGATCTACCACCCGGCACCTGCAGAACTTAGGTGCAGCCACAATTTAACACAACTGATACAGATAATCAGACCCTGTAGTATCATCTCTGTTGAAGCTGAACTGCCGCTAATACTGAGATGCTACTGAATATGTGTCTGGCCTGTTAAAGTTTGGCTCTTCCTAAGCTCTGCAAGATGGTAGATCTCCATGAGCAGGGCTGGGCAACCCTCAAGTATGGAGTTTGCATATTTTCCTTCATGTTGTGTAGGTTTCCTCCTGCAGGCCAAATACATTAAATTAGGTTAATTGGTCTCTGTATAATGGTGCGTATACTGTATGTAGCATGTGATGGACTGGCGCCCAGAGTGTATCTCAGCAATCGAAGGACGGTTGTGTTAAACTGATCCGCGTTTATTTTTCATCATATACTTTATGTATTGAGGGACATCAAATCTTGCATGCATAAAATAATGGAGATCATTCTGCAAATGTTTTGGCATTTTAAAAATGTGAACAGTGTACTAAGAAGTGTTTATTATTTATAAGTACTCCAGAGTTTTACAAGAACTACTTTATTTTTAAAACCATTTACTGTCTTCTTGGTTTTCTGGTTTGGAAAATGCCACTGGTAAATTGCAGCACCCAGTTTCACATGAGGATTGCAGCAGCATGTCTTGAATGTTGGATGTAATGTCTTTTCCTGTATTAGGTCCTTGTTATTCGTGTTCATATTTCCTTACAAAATACCAAGAGAATGACTGAAACTGAGAAAGGTACATATTGTTTGCAGCCAGGTTTGCTCCATCCATCTTTACTTTCTTGCATCCAACACCGGCAACAGAATCCTGAATTAAACGTTGAATAATTTATTTCCAGTACAGCATGATAATAAAATGTTAACCTAACAGGTTAAAGAGGTTACATGGTGCCCCATAAACAAATAATTGTGGTTATGAACATGTGTATGAAGTTTAAATGCCTGGTTTATGAAGCAGTGAATACAAACAGGATGATATGGTCATTCATGATGGACTGTAATGTTTTTACTTCTTTTGATTTGGTCTGTATGGAGTTTACATTTAGTAACATTTAGGCCAAAGAAATTAGATTTTATACAGCTGTATGTTTACAGCTGAGTGTAATTAAAACTACTACAACTGGTTGTGATTCTGAGTACTACAGTTGAATGCAATTCTGAGTGTTAGAGATGGATGTGATTAAATAGTACTACAGCAGGATGTGATTCTGAGTACTTTAGCTGGATGTAATTAAAAAGTCCCTCCTGGGATGTGACTGTGTAAAAGGCTGCATTCAGATTTAAATCCAAGTCCCCTGTATTGGCAAGGCCTGTTCCCTGGCTTGCTCACTGTGCTGACTGGATAAGCTGGTATGAGAAATTGGTGGTTGGAGTCATTCAGTAACAAAAAAAATCAATTACAGTTTTTCTCCATTGGTTTGGCTCATTTCTTGAAACAGAAATTACATTCTCAAAATAACATGGACAAACCTCCAAACCTCTTGTCAAATGTTCACAACAGAATGGCATTTCTCATTCATTTTATCAAATGGCAAATGCCTTAGTAGGCTTAGTACATGTCTCAATTGTCTCAGTGCATCTTTGCAAATGATTAAGTACAAGTAGCCTACAGTTATACAGTTAGCCCACATTTAGCACATTTTCCAAATGAATAGATCTTGTAGATCTAAACTGATTAGTTGATTCTCAGTCTAATGATCATTCTCTCCAAAACATGTCAGCATGATTTCATTGTATAAGTACTCGCATGCACAACTGTCTGTTCAATTGTCAAAATTGGTCAAGAACATAATACCATGAATACCATATATGAATTTCTTTGAATATTTGATAAATTGATGACAGTCATTGACAGTCAGGTGAAACTAGACTAACGAAGGGGGAGTGTCACACACAGGTGTTTTCCCAAAGGTGTGCTGCCAAACACAGATATATAGAGCTTGACCAGCGCCAGTCCGATCTCTGAACATGGATAGACAAGGCCAAGCAAACGGACAAGGGGAAGTTCTTCCTCAAGGAAGAGGAGGAAGAAGAAGAAGAAGACGAGGACTGAGAATGCGTGGTGGAGGAATAGGGGGAAGAGGCCGAGGAGCGCGAAGACACTGTGCTGTCCCGAATGAAATTCGGGCCACAATTTATAGACCATGTCATACAGTTTTTCTCCATTGGTTTGGCTCATTTCTTGAAACAGAAATGACATTCTCAAAATAACATGGACAAATCTCCAAACCACCTTGCAATTGTTCACAACAGAATGGCATTTCTCATTGATTTCATCAAATTGCAAATGCCTTAGTACATGTCTCAAGTGTCTCAGTGCATCTTTGCAAATGATTAAGTACAAGTAGCCTGCAGTTAGCACAATGAGCCCACATTTGGCACATTTTCCAAATAAATAGATCTTGCTGATCTAAACTGATTAGCTGATTTTCAGTCTAATGGTTGTTCTCTCCAAAACATGTCAGCATGATTTCATCGTGTAAGTCATCACATGCACAATAGTCTGTTCAAATGTCAAAACTAGTCAAGAACATAATACCATGAACATCATATATGAATTTCTTGGAAAATTTGATTTCAACCTGGCCAAGGGCCGCAGACGTGGCCGTAACATCATTGGTCAGCGGGCCACGGTGGATGTCCCAGGCCAGCGAGGGGGCAATTTAACAATGTGTGCTGCCATATCTGAGAATGGTGTGGCCACTCACATCCCCAGTCTTGGCCCATACAACACACACAAGCTCCTCATCTTCTTGGATCGCCTTTATACCGATGTTATCCCAGAAAATGAGAGAGGTCTCATAGGGCCTCACCTACCCATTTATGTAATTGTGTGGGACAATGTCAATTTCCACCATAGCCCACTCATTAGGGGCTGGTTTGCAACGCATCCAAGGATGGTCATGGAGTTCCTACCACCTTACTCTCCTTTCCTCAATCCGATAGAGGAGTTTTTCTCTGCATGGAGGTGGAGAGTGTATGAGCATCATGCTCAGGATCAGCCGTCCCTGCTCCATGCTATGGACGCAGCATGTGACGACATTACAGGAGATCAATGCAGGGGATGGTTGCGGCATGCACACCGTTTCTTCCCTCGTTGCATTGCAAGAGAAAGTATCCGCTGTGATGTGGACGAGAATCTGTGGCCAGACGGACAACAGCGTGTAAATAATCAGGAGGGTGAAGACAGTGGACAAGAGCGGGAGAATGAGTACAGCGACCACTGAATAAGTCCTTGTTTTTTGATTTTGTGTTTATACAATTTATTACTGTAATGTACATTTTCTTTTTACATATGTATGAAACTTTCTTTGCATGTGAATAAAAAATGGTTATAATTTCCTTGGTAGTGTGAGTGCAATCTGTGATGTCAAACCTTGGAGGCTACTCTTTTCTGTTGTATATTGTTGGTCCTCTGCCATAGTGACAAAACATCTAAACATTTTGTATGGCAGTACTCACACAATGCCAAAGGGACGATGCATTTTGGGGGCACTGACTAAGCAGATTAGAAAGAAATGTAGTTTTGACACATGAGTGAACTGTTTTAGGAGAGCTATGAGCTTTTGCAGGTGAACCATGTTGTTGTGATCAACCATCCAGGTTTATTTTGACAAAAGCACCAAGAATGATGAGAATGTCCGATCTGTGTCGAGAAATGAGCCAAAGCTATTGAGAAGGATCTTTGCCATTTTGGAGACACTGACTGTTTAAATGAGAAAGGGATTTAGATTGAAGCCTGAGTGAACAGTTTTGGAAGAGATATGAGCTTTTGCAGGTGAGCTATAGTGTTGTGCTAAACTGTAAGAGTGTTTTGCCAAATGATCTTAGAGTTTTGAGAATGTAATTTCTGTTTCAAGAAATGAGCCAAACCAATGGAGAAAAACTGTAAACCATGGGCTCACAATGGTAGAGGCAGGTCGTCGTGTGCAGCCTAATGTGCCTCGCTCTACAGTCTCCTCCGTCATCCAAACCTTTCGCAGGGAAAACAGGTATGTACTCTATGTAATCTATGATGGAATTATATGTTGTATAGGACAGGGCACTGTGCATGAGGCAAAAAATGTATAACTTACTGTAGAGATTTTGTGTGCATCTGCCTACAGTAGTAGGTCTATACTAGCAGGTGGAGAGGACTAGTGGAATGTTTTGATACTAAATATGACAAGAAATATATTGAACAAATTACTGTAAACTATGGAATTACATAATTTATACAGTTTAGAGTAGTATTCCAGTCACTGTGCAATGTTGCATTAGGATTGTGGTGAAGTTACTGTGAGTAAAACAATAATACAATTACACTGGTAACTTACTGTATTCTGTTCTTTGTGTAGGATTGGACGACAACCTCGCGTGGGTGGCAGAGGAAAACTGCTCAATGAACAACAGGAAAGAGAGATTTGTAACATGGTGATGGCAAATAATGCCATCACATTGAGACAGATCCGTGATGCCATCCTTCAGGACAATCATATATTCCAGAATATAAACACAATAAGCATCTCCACAATAGACCGGGTTTTGAAGAAGCATCAGATGACAATGAAACAAATCTACAGGGTACCATTTGAGAGGAACTCTGACAGTGAAGGAGCTGTGGTACCAGTATGTAAATGTAAGTCAGTTACTGGTTGTCTCTCATTATAACCTTACTGTACCTGTAATCACAGTAAGCAGTAGTTCACTTATTTGGTTTCAATACCTCCTTTACCTGATTTCAGAATCAGTATTTGCTTCATCTGACTTCAACAATTTCAACAGAAAACTGCAGTTTACTGTATGATACAATTATCATTATAATCCTTATTTTGTTGTCTCCCAATCAAATCTATCTAATACTGTAGGTTTTACTGTAACATCTCAGTAAGTCATCAGTATTTCCCACTCCCCTTTCTATCAAATACCCCTGCAGTACTTCCTTATACAGTAGGCCTATCACTAGTTTAGAACCACTGGAGTAGTGGCC
This sequence comes from Paramormyrops kingsleyae, assembly GCF_048594095.1. NCBI lineage: Eukaryota > Metazoa > Chordata > Actinopteri > Osteoglossiformes > Mormyridae > Paramormyrops > Paramormyrops kingsleyae. The sequence goes on along the minus strand of NC_132801.1, from coordinate 39,451,604 downwards.
TGTAGTATATTGAACCTGTGGGGGAGAACATGTCATTGTCTAACTGTAGTATATGACTCTTCTGTATGACTGATTTTATGTTCTTTACTCTATTTTAGAGAATAATGGCATTGGAAGGAAATGAGACCCCTCACATCCTGGTGTTCGTGGATGAAGCTGGCTTCAACCTGGCCAAGGGCCGAAGACGTGGCCGTAATATTATTGGCCACCGGGCCACAGTGGATGTCCCAGGTCAGCGAGGGGGCAATATAACTATGTGTGCTGCCATTTCTGAAAATGGTGTGGCCACTCACATCCCCAGTCTTGGCCCATACAACACACACAAGCTCCTCATCTTCTTGGATCGCCTTTATACCGATGTTATCCCTGAAAATGAGAGAGGTCTCATAGGGCCTCACCTACCCATTTATGTAATTGTGTGGGACAATTGCAACGCATCCAAGGATGGTCATGGAGTTCCTACCACCTTACTCTCTTTTCCTCAATCCGTTTTTCTCTGCTTGGAGGTGGAGAGTGTATGAGCATCATGCTCAGGATCAGCCGTCCCTGCTCCATGCTATGGACGCAGCGTGTGACGACATTACAGGAGATCAATGCAGGGGATGGTTGCGGCATGCACGCCGTTTCTTCCCTCGTTGCATCGCAAGAGAAAGTATCCGCTGTGATGTGGACGAGAATCTGTGGCCAGACGGACAACAGCGTGTAAATAATCAGGAGGGTGAAGACAGTGGACAAGAGCGGGAGAATGAGTACAGCGACCACTGAATAAGTCCTTGTTTTTTGATTTTGTGTTTATACAATTTATGACTGTAATGTACATTTTCTTTTTACATATGTATGAAACTTTCTTTGCGTGTGAATAAAAAATGGTTATAATTTCCTTGGTAGTGTGAGTGCAATCTGTGATGTCAAACCTTGGAGGCTACTCTTTTCTGTTGTATATTGTTGGTCCTCTGCCATAGTGACAAAACATCTAAACATTTTGTATGGCAGTACTCACACAATGCCAAAGGGACGATGCATTTTGGGGGCACTGACTATTCAGATTAGAAAGAAATGTAGTTTTGACACATGAGTGAACTGTTTTAGGAGAGATATGAGCTTTTGCAGGTGAACCATGTTGTTGTGATCAACCATCCAGGTTTATTTTGACAAAAGCACCAAGAATGATGAGAATGTCCGATCTGCGTCGAGAAATGAGCCAAAGCTATTGAGAAGGATCTTTGCCATTTTGGAGACACTGACTGTTTAAATGAGAAAGGGATTTAGATTGAAGCCTGAGTGAACAGTTTTGGAAGAGATATGAGCTTTTGCAGGTGAGCTATAGTGTTGTGCTAAACTGTAAGAGTGTTTTGCCAAATGATCTTAGAGTTTTGAGAATGTAATTTCTGTTTCAAAAAATGAGCCAAACCAATGGAGAAAAACTGTAATCCGTTCTTACAGTCTGTGTATGGGATAACATTATTCAACCATAAATTGTCCGTAGGTATGAATGTGTGTGTGCATGAATGATGTGAGTGTGCATTGCAATGGATTGGTGCCCCATTTAGGGTTATTCCCTGCCTTGCTCCCATAGTTTCTGGGATAGGCTCCAGATGCCTGCGACCCTGCATAGGACAAGCGTGTACAGAAAATGGATGTTCATTCCAATACCACTTGGCTTCTGATGAGCCACACCAGTTCCTGGTATTTACCTGAGAACAGGTGTGACTTATCAGAAACCAGGTAGGATAGAAAACCTACTGGACAGTAGCTCTCCAGGACCAGAGTTGGAGACCCCTGCTCTATCTCAAAACCATTTTTTCAGTTTTATATAGGAAAGCATCTGTAATGTTTGAGTAACTGTTTTGTATTTAAATGTGTGCTTAAATTATGACATATTTACTTGTAATCAAGAACATGTAATTAATTCTCTGTATCTTATTCTGTATATGTGTTTGATTTTAACATGACCACTATCTTTTTGTTAATTGAATTATATTAGAATTATATTTTAAAAATTAAGAGAATTAACTGGACTAAAAATCAGCATTTTAGCAAAAATGTAATATAATACTTGATTTCTGGAGGAACAATACAATGGTAATAAACGGATATGTACGCAGTTTACCAGAATAGATACTATTGTCCTTGGCTGTACGGTTAAAAATGTCACAGCATCAATGTCATCAGCATTTTATTTTTTGTATTAAAAACATGATTTATTATTTTTCTGTTTTTTAATTCCAGACATTGAGCTTGTGATTTATTCTTATTTATGTCATTAAATTATCCCATAGTCTGGTATATGCTTTATATTTATAATACACTTTTTCTACTCACTGAAGATCAATTCACCATGCATTGCAGAGTTAATCACTAAAAGGACAACTGGCTTGACCCTTCTGTTTGGCAACCAGTAACTTATACGTGCTCAGGCTGACAATTTATTGAGCCACTTTAGACTCTAGGTGAAATCTTTTAATTACTGACTTTGATTTAATGGACAGTTGGGACCCATCATGTGGAAAGGGCATGTAGGTAGGTCGGTAGATGATTAGATAGATAGATAGATAGATAGATAGATAGATAGATGATAGATAGATAGATAGATAGATAGAGTCTTTATTTGTCACATATAATTATAGCTGCTACAACATACAGTGAAATGCTTTTTCTGGCAAAAAGTACCCCGGCTGTGCTATACATACAAAAGAAATAAGTATCAACATCACAGAGAGATAAAATATATATAATACACATAAGTATACATACCATTACACTGTGAAAGTACAGATTGCACTGTGAAGATATAAATCTCACTGTAGGTGTGCCATAAAGTGCAGATATGCAAATATTTTATCAAGGTACATGAACACCTACGGAGAGGTCAGCACCGTGGCTAGATCATGGAGTCAGTTCTGTTTGATCTAATGTGCACAGTTGAATAATCAGGGTGCACTAGGGAACCTCACTGAAGTGCCCTCTACAGTGGTGAAAATACCACTATTGGCTGCCCTTGACATGGAAAAAAATGATTGAGTGCTGCCTGGGGAGCTCAATCATCTTTATTGAGGAAGAAAATGTGGTGTAATGTTATAATGAGTGGCCAACTAGTGGGAAAAATGTGATGCAGCACCCTATAAGATACCCTAACAATAGTCTAAATGGCCCCTACGTGCACCCTTCCAATGGCATGTCCCAAAGGGTGCCCTTTCCGGTAGAGGAAATGGGATGCAGTGCTGTGAAGAGTACTCCTAAGCAGTGAGAAAACACAATAAAGAGCCCAAACAGGTGCCCTTCCAGTGGATGAAATGTGATGCTGTGCTGTAGGGGGTGTCCTTCCATGTGTGAGAATGTGGGAAATTGTCCTAAGGGATGCCTCTTCAGTGGTGAAAATGTGATGTAGTGGCATATGAGGTGCCCTTACAATTGGGTTAACTTAAGGGCAAACTGAATTATGCCCTTCCAGTGCGATACAGTTTCCTGTACATGCTTAGGTGATTGCATGACAACTAGTACACTCAATTTATAAATGGAGCACAGGTCCAGAAATACTTCCACAAGGAAACTCAGAATCCGCCACTCTCAGGGTGGGCATGATGCAGAGCATGACCTACTGACAGATGTGGGTAACAAGCTCAGGATCAAACCATCAGAAAGGTTTGAGTGTCAAAGGAGAGGTAGAGCTCAGGTGCTGCTATTCTGAGATAAGGTGATAAAATGAAAGGCCTATTTTGTCTGTACCCTGAATGGCCTATTCTCTTTGCACCCCAAATGGCCTACTCTCATTGTACCCCGAATGGCCCATTCTCTCTGTACCCCAAATGGTCTATTCTCTCTGCACCCCAAATGACCTACTCTCATTGTACCCCGAATGGCCTATTCTCTCAGGACCCCAAATGGACTATTCACTCTGTACCCCAAATGCCCTACTCTCATTGTTTCCCGAATAGCCTATTATCTCTGTACCCTGAATTGCCTATTCTCACTGTACCCCTCTTCTTATCTCAGGACCTCAAATGGTCTATTCACTCTGTACCCCAAATGGCCTCCTCCCATTGTTTCCCGAATAGCCTATTCTCTCTGTACCCCTTCTCTTATCTCAGGACCTCAAATGGCCTATTCACTCTGTACCCAAAATAACCTCCTCTCATTGTTTCCTGAATAGCCTATTCTCTTTGTACCCCGGATGGCCTATTCTCACTGTACCCCAAATGGTGCTTCTTGGGGTGATGTGTACTTGCTACTATATGCTACTATATTTTCACTAGTCACTTCATTTACTGGAGTGTATGTGAGATGCATTAAAACTTTAGATTGAGGCTTGTACATGAATGCTACTCTGATCTGCTAATCTTCTTAGCCTTAAAAGAGTGAAAAAATGTTAGGGGGGTGCTTTCTGCTTATCTTTGATTTAACACTTTACTTTTAGTGTGTCAGGGTGAACATTAGCAGTGTAGACCAATTTTCTCTAAGTCACCAATAAGATACTTTTATTATATGCCAATTATGGTAAAAATGCTCATTTGGCACAGACTTATTTTTAATGATGATTAAAAAGCTGATGCTTTTTTTTTAGAAGATAGTTACTCATATAGTGATACTCTTCAGAATTTGTCTCCATAATTGAATAGGAAGCAATGTCAGATATGTAGTGATGCAGCAATTTTGCTCCTTTTAATAGAACTTTGCAAACACATCAGAACAACCCAGTACAAATGACAGTAATGAGGCCACAAATGTATCTGAATTCCCCCCAGTTCCAGAGCTACCACCCTCTCTCCCTTCCTAGTGCGGTGCACAGTGCCACACTGCCAGCTTGGCTTCACCTGTCTATTTGACTAGCATCACTTTACCTTCCAAAAGTGCTGAATATCTGACACCAGTGGGTGCAGTTTATTTTTACAGACATCCCAGAATAACAATGTGTTTGTTTCCTGTAGCACTGGCTTGTTCCCACCCTGACATTTAGTACTGTACTGCATTATCTACTTTTTTATGAATATTTAATGATGTTATTGACACTAAATCTTTGTTAATGTCCTGAGGCAACAATACTGTGAAAAATGGTATGTAGAAATAGAGAGAAATTAAATTGAGCAGCATGATTTGGACTTCAACCAGATTCACAACATGATTGTCAATGGAGACAGAAGAATTCTTCATGACCATAATGTAAACATAAACTGAAAGTAACACTGAATGAAGCAGAAAACTGGTTTTTAATTCCTTAACCTCAATAAATCAATGCAGTGTGATTGACAAATATAGCTACAATCTTCAGCTGTGGTATGTAACCATCCGAACACTGAAGCTGTCTATATGCACAAACATGCTCACCAAGAGGAAAAGCAGCTGCTGACTTCTGTAAATCAAGCAGTGTTCCCATTTGAAGTTGTGCCTCAGGTGCAAATCAACATCACATCAGAGTACACAGTCTCAATAAACAATGTGCTTCACCCTTTTGCTGGAATAATACGTTTCACAGATTTAGCATGCTAATAACAGAGGGAAAAAATATGTAAAGGACAAATATCACAGCTATACATAATTCAAATGTCATTATTCATTACTCTCTTGCAATTTTGATGATTTTATAATGAAAACCATATATCTTCCATTGAACGCAGGCATCGTAAATGTAGTTGTTTGAAAATAACTCTTTCATAAAGAAACTAGAAAGGGGGGTTGTCAGAAGTCTGTTGTGATATGTAGATCTGAAAGTATACTTATACATACACTGCACATTCCACTTAAATGCCAATGTGCAAAATCTGTTCTCATCAAATGGGTGTTTACCTGTATTTCTTTGTGTATGTTTTAATGTCCATATCTTAAAGTGTCACTTGTGTTACATATTTATATAATGAAAAATGTATTTATATAACAAAAAATGTATTCACTGAAATCTTTATGGTAATGCATGTCTCCCAATCCAACTTGATCTCATTCTGATAGACTTGGTACTTGTCCAAGCGAAGTTTCAACCAATTTTGTGGCAAAAATTAAATGTTATGGTTATCTAATTCTAAATATACAGCACATGGTAAGGTCCAATATTTACACAATTACACAACCAATACCTTAACCCCTATCCAACCCTAACCTGAACCATAAGTAAGTAAACAAAGTAAAAGATTTTTGGAATGTTTTTGGTTTTGGATTGCAGCCATATCTTTTTAAGAAGTTGAATTTCCTCTTGTGGGGGCCAGCAAAAATGGTCCCCAGATCAGGGGGATCAGACAGATTAGATAGATAGATAGATAGATAGATAGATAGATACTGTAGATAGATAGATAGATAGATAGATAGATAGATAGATAGATAGATAGTGTACTTTTTGGACTATGAGAGTTGCTACTTTTTTTCCAAAATTTTGGCCCTTATAGAATGGTACGACATATATGTGGATTTTTCCGATTTTTTTGTACGCCGGCTACGTCATTTTCAGCAGTATACATTACACGGAACTCGCCTAAAAGGGATAAAGGCATTCTTTACATAACTCTAGACGTAATGTTATTAAGACAAATAATTCCATAACTCACATACCTAACACGGAGTCCCTCCACGCGATGGCAAGCATTCGCTAATTAAATGTAACTGGGATCATATTAAATGTATTCTAATCCTAAGTCTTGTGACTGCACTCTCCCGTGACAAGTCCTGTGAGCGAAAAAAGTTGCGTGATCTGTTTTAAATCATAATGTTCCCCTAGTCCTGCTATAAATAAAAGACGCTAACTGTTGATCGCATAAAACAGAAGAAATATCGGAAGGACAGCACAATTTACTTCGTATAACTTGATCATCAATAAGAACAGACATACATTCGTGCTTGTTGACGACTAATAAAGGTAAGACAATTATTGTTTAACTTTATACTGTACAGTGCTTTACATTAACAAAAAAGAACCAAACTTGATTAGGCCTAATTTTACTTTTAAATGGAACCAATAAGATCGATCGTTTTAAATTAATGAAAAAGAAGGTACGACTTGCATCCATGTAATCATTTCCATCGATCCACCCATCCACCATTTTCCGCTTGTCCGGGGTTCGGGTCGCGGGGGTAGCAGCTTCAAGAGAGATACCCAGACCTCCTTCTCCCCAGCTACCTCTACCAGCTCCTCGGGGAGGACGCCGAGGCGTTCCCAGGCCAGCCGAGAGATATAATCCCTCCTATGTAGGACATGCACGGAAAACCTCTCCAGGTAGCCATCCAGGAGGCATCCGCACCAAATGTCCAAACCACCTCAACTGGCTCCTTTCGACGTGGAAGAGCAGCGGTTCTACTCTGAGGCCCTCCCGGATATCCGAACTTCTCACCCGATCCCTAAGGGAGAGCCCAGACACCCTGCAGAGAAACCTCATTTCGGCCGCCTGTATTCGCAATCTCATTCTTTCGGTCATTACCCATAGCTCATGACCATAGGTGAGGGTAGGGACGAAGATGGACTAATAGATCGAGAGCTTTGTTTTTTGGCTCAGTTCTTTCTTAGCCACGAAGAACCGGTTAAGTGCCTGCAAAACTGTAGACGCTGCTCCGATTCGTCTATCCAGCTCCTGATTTCGCCTACCCTCACTTGTGAACAAGACCCCAAGATACTTAAATTCCTCCACTTGAGGCAGTACATCTTCCCTGACCTGAAGAGGGCAATCCACCCGTTTCCGGCTGAGAACCATGGTCTCGGACTTGGAGGTGCTAATCCTCATCCCCGCCGCTTCGCACTCGGCTGCGAACTGCCCCAGAGCACACTGGAGGTCCCCAGCAGATGAAGCCAACAGGACGACATTGTCTGCAAAAAGCAGCGAGGCAATCCAGAGGCCACCGAACTGGACACCCTCAACAGCCTGACTGCACCTAGAAATCCTGTCCATAAATATTATAAACAGGATCGATGACAAAGGGCAGTCCTGGCGGAGCCCAACCTGCACTGGGAACATGTCCGACTTATAACCGGCAATGCGGACCAAGCTTCTGCCCCGTTCATACAGGGACCGAATGGCCCACAATAGTGGACCCCGGACCCCATACTCCCGAAGCACCCCCCACAGAGCACCCCGGGGTACCCGGTCATAAGCCTTTTCCAAATCCACAAAACACATGTAGACTGGATAGGCAAACTCCCAGGCCCCCTCCAGTACCCTTGCGAGGGTATAAAGCTGGTCCAGTGTTCCACGGCCAGGACGAAAACCGCATTGTTCCTCCTGAATCCGAGAATCAACTATCGATCTCACCCTATAGTTGGAACACACCCTCTGGTCCCCCTTCTTAAATAAGGGGACCACCACCCCGGTCTGCCAATCCAGCGGCACTGTCCCTGACCTCCATGCACTGTTGAGAAGGCGTGTCAGCCATGACAACCCCACAACATCCAGAGCCTTCACGTACTCCGGGCGGATCTCGTCCATCCCCGGGGCCCGGCCACCACGTAGCTCTTTAACCACCGTGGCTACCTCAGCCCCAGTGATGGACAAGCCCCCCCAGCACCCCCGGGCTCCGTGCCCTCAGATGTCTCAAAGGCAGTGTGCACAGATGCATCTGAGGCAGGGTTGAGGAGGTCCTCAAAGTATTCCTTCCACCTCCGGGTGATGTCCCCAGGTGAGGTCAACAGCACCCCCTCCCCACTATAAATAGTAGGAACCAGGAGCTGCTTCCCCCTCCTGATATTCCGGATGGTTTGCCAGGACCTTTTTGAGGCCGGCCGAAAGTCACTTTCCATGGCCTCACCAAACTCCTCCCACGCCCGGGTTTTTGCTTCAGCGACCACCCGAGCCGCGTTCCACTTGGCCTGCCGGTACCAGTCTGCTGCCTCCAGAGACCCCCAGACTAATAATTCCGGGTAGGCCTCCTTCTTCAGCTTGACGGCCTCACCTCTGGTAATCATTTGAACAGTATATTTGATTATTTTGTGTATAATTATAAATTATAAAAAGTTTAGGTTAATTAAAGGGCTTTCATTATTTATTTAGAGTGATGGCTCCCACTATAAGACGTAAGAGTTACACTGCAGAATATAACCTAAGGGTAATATCTTTTGCGAAGGAAAACAGCAACAGAGCAGCACACAGAGAATTTGGCATAAGTGGGAAGCTGATGCGGGACTGGAGAAAAGTGAAAGACTCTCTCCACATAATGAAAAGACTAAAGAAAGCCAACTGCGGGCATAAAGCCAGATGGCCCATTCTTGAACAAAAACTCCGCGAGTGGATTTTAGAACAAAGAGCTAAAGGACGAGGATTGTCAATGCTTCAAGTTCGACTAAAAGCCCAGACGATGGCGAGGGAAATAGACTTGCAGGATTTTCAAGGTGGCCCATCATGGTGCTTCCGTTTCATGGAAAGAAATCAACTGAGCATGAGGGCACGTACGACAATGTGTCAGAAACGTCCTGCCGATTTTGAGGAAAAAGTGACAAATTTCAGGAATTTTGTAAAAGCAGAAATCGACAAGTATGACATTACGCTCGACCACATAAAAACATGGATGAAGTTCCTCTAACATTCAATATTCCCCTTGGTCGGACAGTGAACGAAAAGGGAGATAAAATGATAAATGTTTGTAAAACAGGACATGAAAAGTCACATTTAATCATCGCTCTTGCATGTTGTGTGGATGGAACGAAACTACCTCCACTCATTATATTTAAAAGGAAAACAATGCCAAAGGAATGGTTTCCTTCAAGTGTCATCATCCACACTAATGAGAAAGGTTGGATGGACGAGGCAATGATGGAATTCTGGCTGCAACGATGTTTCTCGAAACATCCTGATGGCTTTTTTAAATCTAAGAAGGCTATACTCATCAAGGACAGCATGACAGTGCACTTTACCGACAAGATAAAGAAAACCATAAAAGCAATGAACTGCATCCCCGCTATAATTACCTGACGGAGAATTTGCAACCTATTTCGGTCAATTGGAGCTTCAAAGCTGTACTCAGATGTCAGTGGGAGACCTGGATGACCGATGGGGAACATAGCTTCACGGATACTGGACATATGCGACTTGCAACCTTTGCACAATTGGCTGAGTGGATCAGCTTAGCATGGGATACCGTAAGCATTAAAACAATAACATTGGCTTCAGAAAGGCAAAAATAGCTGGTGCAGAAGAACAGGAAGAGGAGGAAGAAGAAGAAGACGAAGACATTCAATACCGGGATATTCCGACAGCAATATATAGATAGATAGAGGGATTATGTAAGTTACCAAACTGATTGACTGGAAGCTGACGTTGTTACAATCTTATTTTTTTGTGTGGTCTGTGGGGATGCACTAAGCATTTACTAGCTTACTCCTCAACCCAAGAAAATTCTGGGTACAATACAAGATACTTTTTCATCACATACATGGTTATAGAAGTAAACTTGTAGTGAAATATACCCTGAATGACCCTTAGACTGTGCAAATAGAAAAAAAAAAGAAATTTAAAAAAAAGGTCAGTCCCAGAGCTATCAGGACCCTTTAACTCCATCCAATTGGCACATTTTGAAAACTGTTCCAGGGGAAAGCAGTGTCTTGCTTTTGGTTCGCATAGTTACATAAATTCCTGTCATAAGGCTAAGGAAGCAAAATCTGAAGCTGCCATACTCAAGAGACACAAGAGATTTTATGGGTAGAGATTAGACAAATATTTGCATTGCCCCATTCACATTCACATTTATTTAGCAAACCCATTTGTCCAAAGTGACATACAAACAATACAGATAATACTGCACAGGCATACAGCTGTCAAGGAGCCAACTACACAGGGAGGCTGAGCTTTCAACAAATGACCAGTAACAAATGAAATTTACACTCACACCAAGGGCTGTATAATGCATTGCAATAATGACAAAGTCAAAGACAAGTGCAAAAGTATAAAGATGTGTACAATATAGAAGAGGCCAGCTAGGAGAGCCATTTTTGAAGCCAGTAAGAGGACAAGCTATTTTATAAGCATGGTCATGTCTCACATGTCAGGCTGGGAAACAATGAGAGAAAACACGCAAGGAGGAGAAAACTGTGATCAGACATTTCATACTGAGCTTTTTGGTGCGTTCACTTTGCTGTTGGATCCTCCCCCCAGTGCACTCACTGGCGCTGATGCCCTCAAACCCGAGACGCGGGCCAGATGACAGGAGCAGATGACGGCCCTGAGTCAGCCCCTGAAACCCATCTGTCTGTGCTGCATGGCTGTGCTCAGCCTGGGCACGTCAGGCTTTGGTGTTGTGGGGAGGGAATCCTGCAGCTAGGCTGCCTGCCCTGGCTACTATGTGCTTGAAAGCAGTGTGTCAGTTCCCTACGCACAGCTCCTGGTCATCCATCTACATATGCAGGATTCATAGTACCATTACTAATAATGGACTCTTATGCCATTTAAAACTGTATACGGAAGTCCCTCAGTACCTGAAGGGGACTGGTTCCTGGTCCAACTACAGATACTCAAATCCACGGACGTTAAAGTCCCATGTTTAAATTGATGTAGTATTTGCATATAACCTACACATATCCTACTATCTCTACCTCATCTCTAGTATACTAAAGTAGCATACATCTGTACTACACCTAATATAACACAAATAACAAAATACATCAGCCAAAAAAATGACTTGATAATGTAAAATAAAATCCATTTTCTCCCTTCACTCTAAAGACTTGGGATCATATACCAAATTATAACCAGTGTCCTTCATTATCAACACAATAAAGTGTAGGTAAACAAGAAAGGAGAGTGTCTCTGGCAATCAATACAGCCAACCTGAACGCTAGGAGCGGAAAAAATAATGGACAGTCTACCCAAAATACACTATCAGAGTAGTGCATGGCGCATGCCAAATTCAGGTTTTGCTTTTTGGAATTTTCTGGCAGTTTTTTTTTTTTGAACCTGAATGTGTTCAGAGGTAACTAATTGCATTCAGAATCGTGTCCAAAGACAAAGCAAACTCAGCTGCCTTGTACTGGTATGTGACATGAACCTCCTGTATTCTGCACATGTATGGGGTAGGTTGGCAAGACAAAATACCTTTCTTACTAAAAGGAACATGCAAGCCCATAAAAACTTAGCAAAAAAAAAAAATCATCTGGGAAGGCTTTGCCTATTCATCCAGAAGAGCATTTGTGAGGTCAGGTATTGGTGTTGGATTTGAAGGCTTGGCTTACAATGTCCATTTAAGTTAATTCCAAAGGTGTTCCAAAGGATTGAAGTCATGGCTCTGTGTGTCCAGTCAAGTTCTTCCACACCAAACTCACCCAACCATGTTTTTAAGGACCTTGCTTTGTGCACGCGGCACAGTTATGCTGGGACAGAATGGGATTTTACCCAAACAGTGCCTACAAAGATGGAAGGATATAATTGTCCAAAATGTCTTAGTATGCTGAAGCATTAAGAGTTCCCTTCAGTGGAACTAAGGGGTTTGGCCCAACCCCTCAAAAACAACCCCATACCATTAACCACCTTCACCAAACTTTACAGTTGGCTCAATGCAGTCGGGCAAGTAACGTTCTCCTGGAATCTGCCAAACCCAGACTCCATCAGACTGACAGACAGAGATGCATGACTCATCACCCCACAGAACACATTTCCACTGCTCCAGAATCTGGTGGCGGTGCATTACACTGCTGCATCGTATGCTTAGTAATGTGAGGTTTGTATGCAGCTGCTCGGCCATGGAAGCCCATTCCATGAAACTCCCTGCACAGTTTTTGTGCTGGGGTTAATGCCAGAGGAAGTTTTCAACTCTGCAGTTATTGAGTCAACAGAGACCAACAGACTTTTACACACCTCAGCAATCAGCGACTATTTGCAAAGACATCCTATGACAGTACTACACTTGAATTGACTGAGCTCTTCAGAACAACCCATTCTTTTACAAATGTTTACAAACCTAACTGCATGGCTAGGTGCTTGATTTTATACGTATGTGGCAATGGGTCTGAATGTTATTTTGATGTTGTGGGCATTTTTTCAGTCCACAGAAGGGGAAATTCAATTTTATAACAATCTGTGACTGCAATCAAAAAAACTAAAACTATTTTGTTTGGTCATTTATGGTTAAAGATAGGGCTGGGTAGGTTTTAAGGTTGTCATTGTTGGGATTAAGGTTTTGCCCACAGAAATGAATGGATGGTCCACACAAAGATATATGTGTGTGTGTGTGTGTGTGTGTGTGTGTGAGAGAGAGAGAGAGAGAGAGAGAGAGAGAGAGAGATCTAGTATGTGCCTTGTAAAGACCAGCATCCCGTCCAGGCTGTTCCTTACGATCGGCTCCAGGCTAGGTAAGCACTTGGGAAGTAGATGAATTTTGATTCATTTCCACAATGTTTTAAACACAGTGGTGGTCAGTTCCTTTCACAATTAAAGCTTCTGTAAGACAGGAGAAACATTTCTGCCATCACTTTCCTGTAGGTAGTTGTTATAGTCATGCCATTGGTGATTTTTTTTTAAGAGGGGGGGTTACTGGCCGGGTTATCTGTGCAGATTCATATTAACTCCACTTCTTAAAACCAAAACAAAACATACAAATTACATCCGATCAGACCATGATACCTGCTAAGATTTTGCCACTGTACGTTTCCCCAAACCACAGTTAGTTTTATTAAAATCTCTCTCTTTCTCTAAAGTGTTGTTGTCCCCTCTGTAATTATCAAATGGAATGGGGGGTTGTAGGCATGTGATAACTGATCACTGACTAATAGATAAAATTGAACAAACTTTGCAGTCACTGGACTGCAGAGACAGATGGCAAGAGTCTATCAACAAAATCAAAATAAAACCATACCAAGAAGCCACTACAGAAAAGGCACAACAACTCTGCCTTGCAGCCTACATCATGTCCACACAGTATTAAGCTCAGTCCCAAAGTATCATTTAAAGCAGAAAATGCAACTGCTGTACTGGATCATACACTGTGGTGATGTCAGTCAAACAGATCAAGGCCACAGGAACACAGATTTCCACTCATTCATATGCCACTGTCCTTGGCTGGTGAATCCAACACGACTCTCCCTCTGCATCACTCTCAAGAGGTTACAGCCTCTTTTACATCAAACATACACTGTAATACATAAAATATGATTAAAAAAAACAACTCATTGCTACCACACAACTTTACAAACTTTACTCTCTACTGTACCTTCTAGTCTCCACTCTTGCTCTTTCACGCTGCTCCCCATAGAAAGCACAGACTTAGCACCCCCAAGTGGTTGGAGGAAAATTTACCCTGTAAACAAACCCTGAGATTATTACACCTCTAAAAAGATAAACCCCAAATCCAAACAAACTTGTTATTCTGGGGGGACTGGATGCTTTGTCAGGCCACATAGGGGGCAAAGCAGGGGGACACTCTGGAAATCCTTTGGCGTCCTCAGTTTCAATTTGACCACTATCTGCACTCGAGATTCCGTAGTGTTACCTCTGCAGTTGGCATTAGTTGGTTAGTTGGGGGGCAGGCCAAGTTATTGCATCTGCTGTCTAAACAATGATACCTAGCAGTTACGGTTAGAAAAAAACGAAAAAATTATAAAGCCTATTAAAAATGTGAGTGATTTCGTGGTTCATTTTTTCTATTTCCACAATTCGAATCGTCATAAATTTGTACCGTGATTTATCGCCGACCATATACACTCACCTAAACGATTATTAGGAACACCTTTTCATTTTCTCATTAATGCAATTATCTAATCCACCAATCACATGGCAGTTGCTTCAATGCATTTAGGGGTGTGGTCCTGGTCAAGTCAATCTCCTGAACTCCAAACTGAATGTCAAAATGGGAAAGAAAGGTGATTTAAGCAATTTTGAGCGTGGCATGGTTGTTGGTGCCAGACGGGCCGGTCTGAGTATTTCACAATCTGCTCAGTTACTAGGATTTTCACGCACAACCATTTCTAGGGTTTACAAAGAATGGTGTGCAAAGGGAAAAACATCCAGTATGCGGCAGTCCTGTGGGCGAAAATGCCTTGTTGATGCTAGAGGTCAGAGGAGAATGGGCCGACTGATTCAAGCTGATAGAAGAGCAACTTTGACTGAAATAACCACTCGTTACAACCGAGGTATGCAGCAAAGCATTTGTGAAGCCACAACACGCTACAACAGCAGAAGACCCCACCGGGTACCACTCATCTCCACTACAAATAGGAAAAAGAGGCTACAATTTGCACGAGCTCACCAAAATTGGACAGTTGAAGACTGGAAAAATGTTGCCTGGTCTGATGAGTCTCGATTTCTGTTGAGACATTCAAATGGTAGAGTCAGAATTTGGCGTAAACAGAATGAGAACATGGATCCATCATGCCTTGTTACCACTGTGCAGGCTGGTGGTGGTGGTGTAATGGTGTGGGGGATGTTTTCTTGGCACACTTTAGGCCCCTTAGTGCCAATTGGGCATCGTTTAACCCCCTGGGGTCTGAGGCCTCTTTTCCACTTTCGGGGTAGTCTGACATGCCTTGACATTTTAAAATATTTCACCTATCTAAAAAACATTTATCCCAAAGTGATACATTTGCTTTTATTCAGCACAAACTCAGCACCAATAATCTGAGACCTCTTAGAATGTTATTATTCTATTTTTTGTTAAAATCAACTTTAAACATATACTTTTCAAAAACCTATTTTCAGACATGCTGAGAAATTGTAAAAAATCACATTATAGACATTTCTAGGTAAGACTTTTGAGCTCTGAAACTTATAGACACAGGGGTTGGCTACACATAGGTGAAAGTGACATTCTGAAATTTTATGTAGTTTGATTACTAAAGTGTTAGTACTTTAGAGTGACACTCTTTTTCTCAAAGTCAGTGGCCTTCAAAATGAATATTGATGAGATAGGTGTCTTCACACCTGTAGTAGTTTGCATGCTGTCAATGGCCCATCAGTCTGGAATGTCACTGCACCCCACACCCATCAGTTTGGAAAGGCAGTTTGAAACGCAAGAAAAGTAGCAACAATAAAATCCCTTTCACAGTTTATTGGTAGATGGAATGAAAAATTAAAAACTGTTACTATATAAATATAGAAAGCGATAAATATGATGCAGTGACTATTATTAACGCTCTGGGGACGAGGGCATCGTCGACCACGTATCTTTCTCGTGTATTTCAGTTTATATCTCGCTGAAATCATTATGTAAAATCATGAAAAAAACATTGACTAAATCCGTTATCTGTCTTCTTTTCAAAACTTCCATTGTCAGAAGTATTAAAGTTTTTAAAATTAGGTTAAATGGGCAAAAAAGCAAATCGTGTCACCTTTCTTTGTTTTACTTGTATCGCGAGCGTTTAGGACCGCTCTCAGCGGAAGATCGCTATTCACGTTCTAAATACGCTGCGTTTGAATCGGCGACCACGTGATTGCAGGCACACAGGCTTAGCCCACTGAGCCATGAATGCAGGTATGAGATTCGCTGCTGAAAGTGGCAACACTGGCGCAAAGCTTCAGCGGCAGAGATATCCATGTGCTATATTGTAGCCGATCAGTGTAAACACTACCCAGACATGTGCTCTTGTTTATTTCGGTCACAATGGGCATATTCACATATTTCTTTACCCAATACTAACTGTCGGATTATCATGTTATTATCATGCGAATAGCGCGATTTGCAAGTGGGTGGGCGATCAGAGCCGCTTCGAGACGCAGACGCTTAAGTCAGACACTCTTGTTCTTTCAATTCGTATCACGAAGCTGTAAAAATATATTTAGTTTCTACCTATATATATTTGAAAAGTAGACCGTCCAAGGTTTCTGAGAGTTTTTTTAAAATGTGTATATGACAAAAACTCGCGGAGTTATTTAGACGGTTTTGCGAAATTTCTGTCAGATCCCGCCAGCGGGACCGCCGACCCCAGGGGGTTAAATTCCACGGCCTACCTGAGCATTGTTTCTGACCATGTCCATCCCTTTATGACCACCATGTACCCATCCTCTGATGGCTACTTCCAGCAGGATAATGCACCATGTCACAAAGCTCGAATCATTTCAAATTGGTTTCTTGAACATGACAATGAGTTCACTGTACTAAAATGGCCCCCACAGTCACCAGATCTCAACCCAATATAGCATCTTTGGGATGTGGTGGAACGGGAGCTTCGTGCCCTGGATGTGCATCCCACAAATCTCCATCAACTGCAAGATGCTATCCTATCAATATGGGCCAACATTTCTAAAGAATGCTTTCAGCACCTTGTTGAATCAATGCCACGTAGAATTAAGGCAGTTCTGAAGGCGAAAGGGGGTCAAACACCATATTAGTATGGTGTTCCTAATAATCCTTTAGGTGAGTGTATATTACACATACATACAGTATATACAGATATATATACAGAGCAATGGGGTAGGCCTTATACCTATACAAGGTAGGCCTTATACCCATAACCAACTGGTGTGTTGCTCTGCGTGTTAGAAGTTTTCCTTAAAATATTGTTAAAATATCGTCTTGTCTCGTTCTTGTGAAATCAATGTTGTGTCTCGTTTCGTCTCGTGGGCTGAGTATATCGTTACACCCCTACTATTTAGTTTTCATCCAAGCTGCAGCTAATGTCATTTGTACCACCCCAAAACAGTTCTCTGTGGCTGTCTATGCAGTTGGCTCAGCCATTGCATCTAAAAAAACAGAAAATTCTATTAAAATTCAAACAAATATATCACCACTTCACATTGCTGTCAATGTCAAAATGTAATAGCCTGCTGACAATTATGACTCTCTGAGGACACTGGCTCCTCAAAACCAATAAGACACTCCATGAGGAAGTCTAGAGATAGCTTCTGTTTCTGAATTTTGTTTTTGATTTTCATAACAATTGACTTTTTCTGACATACAGTATATAACATTCCAAGGCAGTTGAACAAGAGAGATATGGGTTTCTCATACTTCATTTTGGTTGAGCGTGTGTGATTGTGTGTCCTACAAAGTTACTGAGCTGTCAGGCAGCACATGACGAACAGTGACAGGAAAGTCGATTTGTTAATGTAATAAGGAGGGAAGGTGGTGCTCGTCCCCCACAAGGTTCATTTGCCAGCCAAATGGAGTGCTTGTGTCATTTGGACGCACAGCCTCCTAGTACTGACACAATTGTTACACTCCAAACCATTGTGTTTCCCAGAGTAGCAGGTGACATGTTCCCTAGTGCTGTTATGCACGAAAGTCTGTCACAGCTGAAGAGTGGGAAGCATGGCGTATGGTCAACTAGCTGAATAAATGCCCTTTTTCTCTAAGCCACAGTAGCAGAATGGTAGGGAATGTAAGCAGAACCATGTGACACAGGGATGGGCTGAGAGTTATAGTTTTACAGGGAACAGGCTTTCCCTTCTCACAATATGTGGGCTTGGCAGGAACATGGTCAACATAACAGGGCCAAACAAGAAAGTAATGAAAATGATTTAGGTGCAGGACAGGCATCAGGATTAGGTTTTACAGAGGGATTCTGTGATTGGAATACACAAATTTATATTGCGGTACAGAACATCCATTTTACTGACAACTTGTACTAAAAAATGTGGGTTTAACACAACAGTTCATAATAATGAACACACACACACTACTTTGTGATGCTTGTGAAAACATTGTACAGCCTCAGCAATTAATCAGTTCAAGGTACAGTACAGTACCGTATGTACTTACTTTAATAATCATTGTTTTATTATTGTTGTCACGTCCAGCTCCGTCCGATCCTCGTGTGTGCCACGCCCACCTCGTTACCTCGTGTTAATCCCTGATTGTCATCACCTGTTTCCTGTTCCTTTTGACTTGTCCTGTGTATTTAGTCCATGTCTCAGTCAGTATTCCCCAGATCCGTCATTGTATTGTTTAATGTTTGTCGCCTGTCTGCCCTGATTAAACCCTGTATTTCTGAAGTTACGGCTGTCTCGCCTACTTCCTCGTTCGCCCGTCCGCCAAACGTGACAATTGTGTACTGTATAATTATTTTTCCGACTTACCTATCAATTCAAGTTATAGACAGAGTTAGGGAACAGATCTCTTTTGTTACCTCGGGGCTGCCTATATATCAGGTGGCACCAACTGTTGGACTCAGACAATCGTGTCGGACCCACTTGGTCAGCATTCTGTGTTTTCAGCCACAGTTGGACCTTGACGTTATGTTGTTGATAGAATTTGACCATTGTGAAAAATAGTTGGGAACCCCAATCATATAGGTGATGTGAACAAACAACACTGGTCACCATCACAATCTGCCACATTATCACCCCATTCTTTGCAGATAAACAAAATAAACAAACGGTAAAGCACTTAAACACTTAAGATTTACTTTAACCAGAGAAGATCTAGAATAACTTATCAAGCTGAAAAGAATAAGTCTTAGATATAATTTAGACATGGTGGTAAAATTTAATATTAGTGTAATTTTTATACACTAATATTTAATTTTAAACATTTTCCTATTATAATCCATTTTTTAAATCTTGGCATTGATAACTTTGGCCCAACAATCTCTCTCTACTAGTACTATATTGAGCACGAAATTAGTGTATTTTGGGTAATAAAACAGAAAATTCTATAAATTTATATATGTGCGGTTTTAACTTAATATCAATCCTCCTATTAATTGTGAACCACTTAACCCCTTTGTTTCTTGATACAAAGTTGTCATTTTCCATATTCCCTCTGAACTGCTCTATTAAAATATCCACCTGTATGACTGGATGAAATTGAATTGGTTAGTGAGACACTGGATGAAAGTGGCAAATAACCAAATAACTATACACAGTGTGAGAACAATTTGTTTTCTAAGATCTGACATGAATGATCTGATACCAACACACAAAACAAAAAGATTAACCCTAAGTGCAAGATGTAGCCCCTCTGACAATCCTACTTTATTTCTACTGTGACTCCTATTACTCAGAGACCTCTTTATGTGATGAATAAATCATTATAGGTGTGTGAAGGGCCTGCTTTTCCCAACTGCCCTAAATCATCTATGCCCTCCTCTACTCTTACAATATATGAATGTGTAAGTCGGGCTTTGGATTAGCTTTAAATGGACTCCAGATGAATGTAAAGTGTTATCCCAGGATCTGGATGCGAGAAAGGGTCTTAGATACAGAATCCTTTAGTTACACAAAATATCTGTGATGGGAAATCTAGCTCTGCATGTTCTTTCTGAAAGCAACACTGTGATGTCATACTCCCCAGAGAAGCACAATAATGTCCTTGCTGTGAGAACATGCACACAGATGACATGTGTGCAGAAGCCACAAATCATCCTGAACTATAATGCGACCAAAGGAGCTGTTGATAATCCGGATAAATAACATACAGCTGCCAGTGCATGGCTGTCCATCATATCTGTTGATTTTTACATAGTATCGTACATGTCTGTATATAACATGTGTGCCCTCCTGGGCTGATACAATTCAGAAGTGGATTGATAGGAAACTGCAGAAAAACTAGATATCCCTTGAAAAACTTAGCAGTGCAATTTCAACATCGAGAGATACCTCACAGCCATGAGGCACCCATGGGCACTTCCAGACCTTTCTTCCAGCCAGTACCATCTATCTATCCATCCATCCATCCATCCATCCATCAGCTTCCAACTGCTTATCCAGTACAGGGTCATGGGTTTGTTGAATCACATAATGTCCAGCTGATTATATTTATTGCCCACTCAGTGGCCCTTGAGCTTTAAACAACTTCTTCCTTAAATTTCGCATCCTCCTGATATATCCTCCTGAGACCCTACCCATTCATTTATGTCCATTGTAGTGGGCATTTTGTTTTTGCATCTATCTTTTCACTGATGTAAGGAAACATATTTATTCCTATTGTACACTAAAGAGAACATGCTGTGAAATTAGAAATAAAAATTAATTTGAAAAAAATCTAAATTGTAAGATGTCTTATTTCCTCCAAAGACAAAAAACCTAAAATTGAAGGACACTTTTTCCCTTGGGTCTCAGAAGGATATTGGCAGAATGTTCTGGGTGAATTTCCTGCATTCTGTACACATGGTACCAGCCCTTTCGGATGGACTGGAATCCCACCCAGGGTGTCCCCCTGCTTTGTGCCCTATGTAGCCTGAGAGAGCATCCAACCCTCTGATTGTTTAAATCAGATGTTTAGAAACATTTTGGTGCCTTGCTTGGCACTCCCACTTTGTATGTGATACCTATGTCTCCTGCATGTGGTGTTTAGAGCTTTAAAAAGGGCTTCAACTCTGCCTGAAGGGACAGCCACTGCTCCTCATCTCCAGCATCCTTTCTGGATCTTATCAGACAATCAGAATAATGCAGAGAAAAAAAAATTCTCTGCATTGTTCTGATTGTTTTATGTGTTTTTTTTAATCTGTAATTTATTTGGACTATACTTCATTTAATAAATATTATTTGACTTTTGCAATCCATGTGCCCTGAGCCAGGCTTTTGTAACACCATGTCAACAAGTGACACAGCAGACAAGGTAACAGACAAAACAAAAAACATTTGCAAACGTTGCAAGACAATGCGGACCTACAACACTGTGAACACTACAAAAATGTTTCCGCACTTAAAATGCCTCTGCCCAAGAGAAGGACTCTACTAAAAGGATAGCTAGTGGGTTTGTAACCCCAGAGCAGTCCAAGAGCTAAAAAAAAAACCAGTAGGATTAGTTGAGACATGGCTGAAGACATTTTACCATTTCCTGCTGTGGACAACGAGGGATTTTGGTTACTGGTTAACTTGCTAGATCCTAAATACAACATCCTATTATGGCCAAATTTTAGCCAGACCGTGCTACCAGCTATGTAGAGCAAAACTAAACAAAACATGCAAACTCTTCAACTTCAAATTTCGGTCACTGCAGAAGTCTAGAGTGCTAGGGCTACTCAGAGTTACGTTACAGTCACAGCACACATAATCACTGTCGACTGGGAAATGTGAAGTTTAGTTGTCCAAACTCAACATATCAAGTGTTTTGCTCACAGGCTGGTTTAAATGTATTGTGAGTCAGCTGTTTACTTGGCTGATTGAGGCAAATTGCAGCATTCTTCCACAGAAGTGGCACAGCCACTGGTCTAGTCAAGTCTAAACAGAGACTTCTGAAGCTTCTATTGCATAAACTGGTCATCAATATTACCACAAGATGGAAGAGCAGTTTCAATATGATAACGAGATTTATACTTAACCTTTGGATTGTGTTAGCTTTCTGTTTCTATCTCTTATGTTAGATGGGTCGGTGCTGACCCGTGTCTTAAATCAGCCATAAAATACCCTCAAAACAATTATCATCCAATTTGTTTCTTACCTCTTGGTTACCTTGTTAGGCTTCCTTATCCATGAAAAGATTGGTTTTAATATTTTTGGTGTGACTTTCTGGACCATTCTTTTGACAGCATACCTCTCATTTAAAAAAATAAATAAATAATGGTAAGATAAACCTCAAGAGAATTATATAAATAAACTGAATTGGTCTTATCTTGCCTTACATGTATGGGCATGCCTTGCCTTGATTTTGTTTTAATTTATTTTGTTTAAATAGAGATTCCTGACAAAGTCAAAAAGCCTTGATGCAGTACAAAAATCTATGTGGTTGCTTTTATGCATTTTAAACTTACAAACGGGTCGGTACCAACCCTAACACCATAGTAGATATAATCTTGACCAGAGCATTTATAATTTAGTGATTTTAAAATTTTTTTTGTTTAAATAGAGGTTCCTGACAAAGTTAAAAAGCCTTGATGCAGTACACAAATTTATGTGGGGCTTTTATGCATTTTAAACTTAAAAACAGGTAGGTGCCAACCCTAACACCACAGGAAGGTTAAATGATCCTCATGTTGATGTAAAACTCATGATGTCTATGAAAGTGTGTTAACTTACATGGGCGTAATTTCCAGGCGGTTAGGGGGGTCATGACTCCCCCAATAATCAGATCCAGCAAATATAACCCCCCCAATAATCATGTTTCCCCTGTAATGGGTGGAGACCTCGACCCCCCCCCCCCAATGTTCCAGCCAAAGTTACGCCCTTGTTAACTTAGAAATCTGAAAATCTCTCCTAAAGTCACCACAGCAAAAACATTTTGTTCTCATTTATTTGGAAACTATCCACTTCATCCACTAATTATTTTAAGTGACCTTTTCTTATGTACACAGGTGGTGTAAATTAATTTTAAATATGCTCCACACAGTGCTGAAAACTACTTATGTAAAGATCAGAGGATTATGGGACATGAAGCAGGGTATTTCATTATTCAGTGTGCTGCCATGGTTACCAGGCTGAGAATCAAGGCTGAAATCAGTAACAAGAAAAATGAGGAATGATACTGAAAACATTTCATGATTATATCTTAAACACAATTCAGTTTTTATTGTCTTTTAAACAATGTGCAAATGAAAATGTGTAAATGAAAGGAGAGTTGTGGCTTCACCAGAACATGCGAGGAGGACATAGGTGGAGGGAAGGGGGGGATGTACATAGGTTGAACATACGTTACATACATTATACATAAATAATACATACATAAATTAGACATACTTTACCAACATTATATGTATATAAGTTATCCAGATGTACATAAATTAAACATACAGGCTAGATACAGATACGCATATTAACATATACATACATCAAGTCACTGCCTGGGATCCATGTGTGTGGAGTTTGCATCTTCTCATGTTCTTATTGGGTTTCCCCTGGGTACATTTGTTTCCTCCTCACAGTCCAAAAAAATGCTGAGGTTAATTGGAGTTACCAAATTGTGTGTGTTGTGTGTGTGTGTGTGTGGGGGGGGGGCTCTTGGGTTGTTCCCTGCCTTGTACCTATAGGCTCTAGACAATCCTGAGTAGGACAAACGGTTACAGAAGATGGAAGTTTGGATGGAAAAGGAAGAATGCTTCCTGACATCTCCACTTTTCATAGAAAATGACCATTTTCATAAACAAAAACATTCACTTGGAATGTAATCATAGTGAATGTAAATTCAGTGGCCATTGTATTAAGTACATACACTGCCCGTCCAAATAAAAAGTCATCATTTGAATTTATATCAGCAAATACTTAAAAGCCAATGACTAGATCATTATTACAGTCCTACAACGTTATGCAGCAATAAAGTAAAGTCAGCTGAGTACCTGAATCTACTGAATGGCCAGGTTACACTTCCATCCATCATAAATGGATTTTTTCTTCCATGTTGGCATGGGCATATTCCAGGACAAGAATGCCAAGATTCAATGGGTTCAAATTGTCAAAGAGTGGTTCAGGGAGCATGAGGAATCATTTTCACGCGTGACTTGGTCACCACAGAGTTGTGACCTTAACCTCATTGAAGGTCTCTGGGATGTGATGAAAGGAGGCTTTATGGAGTGGTTCAACTCACTTGTCAATACAGGATCTTGGTGAGAAATGCATGCAAATCTGGATCAAAATAAAGGATGAGATGTTGCATAAGCTTGTGGAAACAATGCCATGACAAATATGCGGCATAATCAAAGCTAAAGGCGGCCCAACAAAAAATTCAAATAGCGACTTTTTTTTTGGACGGGCAGTGTATGCAAGCAGCATGTTCACAAACAGTGGCTACATTGGATACACCGTATACAGTATGCTGACAGAGTCAAGAGGACTAGTTACTGTGTGGCTAAGGATTAGAACAGTTCAAGACGTGTGATGTAAGTGATTTGAAATGTGGTGTGATTGTTGGAATATTGTAAGCTTGTTTGGACTATGCAGTTTATTGCATTATTATTTTATCAGCAATGCAGTCTAAACATTCAGTTCATCCTACTATTAATACTAACATTTACACCATATCTATTAGTTAGGCATACTTACTTGTTTACAGAATTGTTCTGAATGAAGAGGTATATGGATTCATTCTTAAACACAATATGGGTAATTCTCACAAACTTTTTCATGTAACATATGAATATCAATTAAGGTTTTTCCCCACAGAAATGAATCGACGGTCCCCACAAAAATATGAAAACACGTGTGTGTTCTGTTCCTTACAATCGTAATACTTATATTTCACACAGGAAGTCTCAGATTCATTTATCTTGGGACAGGCATTGGGGCCGTTTTCTTCCTCTTGCTGGCACTACAGGCTGAGTGTGTCTGAATGCTTTATATTTCAGTGAATCAAACAGCATTATTGGCTCTTAGATCAATGACATTGTAGAAGAGGGTAAGAAACCAACAGGCGGCAGCAAGTCGCTGTGATCCAGGTCATCAACACCTCCCCTTTGTTGTATTGTAGTGCAAGACAATCTATGGCTTACAGTCCTCTCTGATGCTCAGGGCTGCAGCCTTATGAATAGCACTCATCAATATGACATTCACATTTCTTGGAGGCAGTAAGGAAGAACAGTAGTGTTTTCAGTGAAGGCAAATTTTGAGGATCATACCATTCAGTTATTCATTTTGAGAAGCTTATTGTATAGCTGTGAAAAAAAGTGTGATGTTGCAGCTACTTATTCCTTGGGTCATTTCTAATACCACTCACACACCCCAATTTTTCCTTAATTATTGACAATAGGATGAACAAGTCAGATAGAGATCTGATGCCTTGGATATGGGTGATAGAATATCTTGTAGGTCTGGGTTCCATATTTAATACATTTGCTGCTCTGTGTCATCTATGGATTGCATGTGGGGACCAGACATTTTTGTACTTGTTGACATCAGTGTGTCATATGTTATACAAGTGTTTAGATACTGATCAATTTCAATTTGATAATTTTCATCAGAGAAACACAGTAACCTGGATCCACTTTAATATTCTGGCAGATCCTTATCCACATCATTGGCACTGTCAATGAGCAGTGAACGGTACACCTTCAGTGCTGTCACTGCTCTTTGACAGTGCCAGTGATGTGGATAAGCATGTGCATCCTTATGAACAGCACTAATCATGCAATAACAGTCATTCAGAAATTGTGCGTTGATGACTGGGTGAAGAAGCAACTCATCGGGGAGGCTATCAATAGGTCAATGATAACCGTGAAGAATTTAAGGCAGTAAGTGGCCACTCCCCAAACGTAACGGCCCTTTTGTTTGTTCTCCACAAGACTGGGCTGAGGGTAAGATGACCAGACAATAGCCAATCGCTAATAAAAAACAAAATTCAAGCCTGTTTGAATTTTGCCTGAAGAGGTCCTAAATGTGAGAAAATGGTCTTGTGAGACTGAGGTTGAACTTTTTGGTCATAATTACAAAAAATATGTTTGGTGCAAACTCAACATGGCTCATCATCCAAAGAATACAATGCCTATTGTCAAGGCAGAATTTTGTTACTGGGCTGCTTTTCTGCATTAGCTCCAAATACCAAGACAGACTGTTAAAGAATTTCATTTTTCAACATAGACGAATCGGAGCGGCATCTACAGTTTTGCAGGCGCTTTACTGGTTTGTTGTGGCTAAGAAAGAACTGAGCCGAAAAGCAAAGCTCTCGATCTATTGGTCCATCATCGTCCCTACCCTCACCTATGGTCATGAGCTATGGGTAATGACCGAAAGAATGAGATCGTGAATACAGGCGGCCGAAATGAGGTTTCTTCATAGGGTGTCTGGGCCTTAGGGATAGGGTGAGAAGTTCGGATATCCGGGAGGACCTCAGAGTAGAACCGCTGCTTCTTCAAGTCGATAGGAGCCTGTTGAGGTGGTTTGGACACCTGGTGCGGATGCCTCCTGGGCGGCTACCCAGAGAGGTTTTCCGTGTATGTCCTACAGGCCCCGGGGCAGACCCAGGACACGCTGGAGGGATTATATCTCTCGGCTGGCCTGGGAACGCCTGGGCATCCTCCCCGAGGAGCTGGTAGAGGTAGCTGGGGAGAGAGAGGTCTGGGTATCTCTTGAAGCTGCTACCCCCATGATAATGGATGGATGGATTTTTCAACATGTCATCGAAAAAATGCAGCTAAATCAACCAAAGAATGGGTTTGGAAAAGGAAGCTTAACCCTTAGGAGTCGGCGGACCCGCCGGCGGGGACACTTGCATTTTTTTCTGGTAACCGTGAAAAGAACTTAAAATGCGTCGTCATGTTTGATCATACACGTAAGTGTAGTACATCATTTTAATCTGTAAATGGTCTACTTTTATTCATGTATACTCACAATATCCACGAAACATTGTGCTTTTGTAAAATAAAGAAAATAAACAGGGTGCGCTTTCAGCTGTCTCAGTCTCCGCGAAAATCTTTTTGAAACACGTCACTAAAATGAACTGTAACTCCGCGAATACTGCACAGACAGACATGAGAAATATATCTATAGAAAGCTTAAAGTGTCTACTTTTAAATAAAGCTATTTAAATTAAAAATAAATATTTTCAGTTTATGTAATTCATGTGAAACCAAGGAGAGGCACAGAATTTCTGTCGCACTTCATTATCTGCTAATGACCCGAGGCAGGGCACGCCCACAGCCCTTCACATGGAAAACAGTCCGGGCAGCATGTGTATAAGGCCACGCCCCCCGGCTTAAAAACACATACAGTCTAATGGTGCGTTCGTTTTTCTCTCGGATCTCGGAAATTCTGAGTTGAGTGACATTATGGTGCGTTCCCCAAGAAATTTTGGAACAAGCTTCAAACGTAATTAGGAATGAGGGCAGGACAGTCAGGGCAGTCGCCAAGGACTTTTCCATCTGTCATACCACCTTATTTCGATTCCATAAGAAAAGAGAGAAGCTTGCAAGTGAGGGATCAGATAAGTTACCACGTGCAGGGTACTGGACCATCAGAAGAGTGTTCTCAGAAGATCAAGAGAGGAGTCTAAAACAGTATTTACAAAGGGCAGCAGACTTATATTATGGGTTAAGTCCTAAAGAGGTAAGAGAAATTAACAGAAATGTATAAAGAGAGTAAGAGAGGGTTAGGGTAATTTCGGTAAAAAGTGAAAGATAATAAAAACTATTTACATTTTATAACATTTTATTTCTGAAAGGTTCACTGGAAGCCAGTTCCCAAAATTGTTCTTCTAACTGGCAGATTTCTACTGTTAGTCAGTATAGATGTGGGGTACTTTATATGAGGGGTGATTAGCCACTGTTTAGGAATATCTGTGCAACTTTATTTGGGTTGTATTTGATATTTTCAATATCGTACAATAAATGTATGTTTAAATACTGTTAATTAGTAATAATTATATTATAATTGTTCTAGTAATTGGCAGATTTATCCTGAGAGCCAGTAGAATTGTTGGGGTGACTTTAAATTCACTTTGTATTCAATATTTTTTGACATGTTTTAAAGCAGATCCATGTTTGGACAATAAACACATTTTTAAAAAGTCCCGTGTGACATAAAAATCCAGAACTTTCAATATGAATAAAAATCTACTTTAATATTATTGTATAATTGTAGATTTACACAGTACTATGCAAGTTCAGAGAAAAAGCAAAGGTTAATTATTGAAATTTAATATATGTTTAACATGTTGCAACCATCCCTTATATGTGTTGCAACCGTCCCAAATGTTGGGGACGGTTGCAACATCTGACTTCTTAAGTTCAAATCAATATTGTGCAGGATATGTAAAATATAATTAACTACAAATACTATGGGTAATTAGCAGACAGATGTAAGTTTTTAGGATACAAATTTGGCTGGTGTAGTCCAAACAGTCTCTGAGTAAATGAGAGGAATGCAAAAAGTATTGCAACCGTCCCCAGTCTCCCCTAATCACAAGCAGAGTTTTCATTATGAACGTATAATTTTGCCCAGCTGTACTTATAAGACAGAGAGTACATCTGTACACATACACATGGCCTTAGGGTCCACTTAATTCTCAAAACATGCATTAAAGAAAACACAAAGAGGCATTCCTGCCGTACAATACTGGGTCAAAACAACAGAAAAAGAAGACAAGGGACAGTCAAGAAAAAGGAAAATATGCAGTCAAGTTACCTGTGGTTTACTGCAATCCAAAAAAAAAAGTTTAAGAATTCCAGAAATGGTTCATAAGTTTCAAACTGCATGCTATGCAAGTACAGAATGTAAGCCAGTGATTACCCACAATACACTAAATACATATTTTTATGTATACATATATTATTCATTACTGCTAGGCTTTGTACAGGTACATGATTTTCATTGTAAAATGTGTAACAGTAACCTATGTTTTTTCATTGTTCCTTCATCCTTTGAGGAGCATAAAAAGCATAATTTTCATTGCTTTCATCCCTCGATACATGATATGTTTCATTGCTTTATTATTCTTTGAGAATTAGGCTAAAACATCAGAGTCATTTTCATTCAAGAGAGTACAGTAGGGTGCTGTATAACCATGTACAGTGTACTTTATTATTACTGTATTTAATGTTGGTAATGTCTTACTATGTGTAATTTAATAATTAAACTGTACCATATTTATGTACATGAAAATTCTGCGAATGGTTCTCTATTATCTGTAGTTTCAGACATCCAGATATGGGGGGTGTCACGCCCCACTCCGTCCGCTCCTAGTGTGTGCCACGCCCCCTCATTATCCACGTGTGCTTCCCCGATTGTGCCTAGCTGTTTCCTGTTTCTTTTGCCTTGTTCTGTGTATATGAGTCCACGTCTCCCCATGTATGCCAGATCCGTCATTGTATTGTTTCGAATTGTCCGTGCTTGTCCGTTTTTGGTTAATTAAACCCAGTTTACCTAAAGTCCTGGCTTGCTCTCCTGTTTCCCTGCTCGCCCGAGCCCGAACGTGACAGGGGGATTAGAGTATGCTATATGAAATAAGTATTACCCTGACTGATAATAATGCAGTCAATCATGAGATGAATATGAAGGAGGCTTGGCAGCAGGTGCAGACCAATTTGACCCAATTTGCAGTGCCTCCAATCATTCATACTTTCAACAATAAGAGCAGGTGTGTCTGTGTAATTTGCACACACTACATTTTTTTAACCTGTGTTAAAAATGAAGTACAAGCCAAATCTTTTGTACAAAAAGTTGAAAAATCCTTGTGGAGAGTACTGAAAGTAGAATCCTCCATGGAGGCAAGCACACAGAAGAGGCTTAAACAGGAAGTATTTGTGAGAAAATAATGAGTTTAGCTCCTTGGTAATAAATAGCATACCAGCATAGGGGCCCTGATATAGACTGTTTATGGTGTCAGATGGAATCATGTACATTTCAATCACAAGTATATGAATGAATGAATGAATGAAGTTGTGCGAGAGCTAGTAACTGTTCCTGCAATTTAATTTGCAGTTTCTGTCATACAGGGCGACATCCCTTTGTGTTTAATGTAAAAAAAAATTATGTGCTAAAGCTACAGTAGGATAGCGGCAGAGCTCACTGCCTGTTGGAGTTTTGTTGGCAATTTGGCACCTGGGCTATCTTTGTAAAGACTGTTCTGCCAGATTTCAAGAAAGAGCATAAAATGTAGCCTCATGTGCAGTCTTTTGCTTCACCTGCCCAATGCCAGAATAATGGTAGTAATAATAATATGAAGAAAAAGCCTGGGATGAAGATTACAGCCCTGGCCTGCTTACTCCATTACATGAAGGCAGGCCATTCAACTTTATTCTTTATCTAAAAATGGAGAGTATAGATGTTAAAAAAAGAAACCACTGTCAGCCCAAAAAGGCTCCATGTGCAGGATTTTTCTTACCCAATACCTACAACCAGAAAACATTGAAGTATAGCAGATCTTAATATAGGCTGTATCTAACTGCAGGTTGGCAACTGCACAAATGTATTATGTATAAAAATTTGGAACTCTGCTATCAGTTGCAATGCATGCAAATAAGGTTGAGCAATTGCTTTGTTTGTAATGAAGAAACAACTTAATTCCGGAGATTCCTTTGTCAAGTGATAAAAGACATGTATACGTGTCCCTCTGGGATGAATTTTATAATCCATCCCAGATTAGTTTTGTCCCTTTGGTTGAATTTGGTCTGTCCCTTCTTTTGATGTGATGAAAATTAATTAACTTTAAGTAAGTATTGCATTGAGAAAATTATTTTTACAACCGCATGCATTTAACACTAAAATGCAATAATGTAGCTTTTAGTCAGAAACAAATATTGTTTCATTTTACATATTGTATTTGAAAAAAATTGCAGTCAATACATCAGTTTCTGAAAAAGCATTGCATTTACTGAGAAGCAGGAAGAGTTTCTGCTGTAGCTCAACAGGTAGTACATTATGCTACCAATATGATGGTTATGGGTTCAAATCATAATCCTTCATTGTACAACATGAATCCTCAGCAGCAAAGAGAATTCATGAGGTCTTTGAATACATAAGAAAAGCTTGAAAGTGTTTTTTTCTCTCATGCCCGAAAATTCAGTACAGTGTTATAATGCCTAGCGCGAACTAATGTGTGTATTTCTGCCCAACTGATTTGTTGATTATGGATTGCACATACCATCCAACACTCCCATTCTTCCTGAGTTTCTCCTATATTCCAAGGCCACCTCCAAGTGCCCTCCTGTTCTTTTGTTTATCCCATGAGGAAACTTTCTCAACTTGCACGGGCCTCAAACTTTATTATGAATAATCGCCATTCATGGTAGCTTAATAAGTTTTGCATGTTTTCCTGGCATTACCCAAGTTGCCAGAATGCTTATGAAACACAATCTAGACACACAACCACAATCTGTCACCGGAACCCACAACCCAATTCAAAGGGTGTGCGTGGCTGCTCTCTGCGAAGGCCAGGAGACGAGTTGAGAGCTGAATGAATTAGTTGGCAAACTTATCTGGTGACAGAATGTCAAATATCAAATACACCTGCCAGTTTAAGTACAGTTGGATGTAACAATTTTCATTTATATATGCTAGTCACAAGGATAGTGGTCATGCCTTTTGCAAAGTCTACAGGATTGATTTTAATATAGGGCACAGTGGAAATAAATGATGCAAGCCATCATATCAGCTCCCAATGGCACAAGTGCGCTGTTGCGGCACAGACAGGTGCACATTGCAACACTGACCGTCATCACCAAGGGACAGACAGAGTCGTAAAACATCTTAACTGCGAAACTCAAGATAGCTATGTTGATCGCAAAGAAGAACAATCTGTTTTAATTTTGTGACACTTTCAGTGGAAGTGTGGCAGGCATGTTTCCTCTTTCTGTGACAACCAGAAAATACTCTTCTGAAAGGTAATTTTATCTAGCTAATGTTATGACTAGATCCTTTTCACAAGGCTCACAAATAGCCATCAGACTCATGAACAATGCATCTAATAATGCCCCCCTAACTCAAAACTTTCATTGACCATATTTGGAGCAATGCACAGAGCACTTCACTTCTACTTTACTTATTATGGTTGTGTACAAGGTGACGGCACGGTCTGAAGGTTGAGTTTTTACTGTGTATATGACAACTTGAAATTTTGTGAAACTTCACACCAACTGTCTTGTCAGCAGACTGATTTTGCCAAAGAAATAGCAGTTGTGCAACTGCTTAGCCTGTATTGTGTAGTCATTACATGAATGTAAATATGCTTGATTTATTTTTTGTTCAATGAAAACACATTTATAGTTATTAGAACAAACAATGTATGCTATTTATAACACAACAGGAAACATAACTTGTTTTTTAAAATGTTGTAGGTGCCATTGCCCAAGAGCTTGGTGACATGACCAAGTTCACTGACATGCTTGAGTGTAACGTGGGCACCGCAGAAAATCTTTATGAGAAGCTGGCAACATCACTTTGCACATTCATTGTAATGTTTTCAACGTCTCGAAATGTTTTGGTATTCTTTCACTTCATCTTGACCTCGATTTATTCTTTTTGTCAATATTCCCTGATATAGTGCAAAGAAAAGTAAGCTCTATAAGGAGTTTGACAAAGATAAACTTATGGTTCTGAGTTACTGCAATACTGTACATGAGGGTTCAGCACACACATAAACTCGGAAGCTAATGCATACATAAGCACACTCAGACACACACACACACTGGACAAAAGTAACCTGGAGCTCTGGAAAGGCGCTATATGAATTATACATTATTATTGTTATAACAATAATAACGATAATAATAATAATTAGTAGTAGTATTAAAAACTCCTTTTTGAAAGCTAAATGTTGGCAGGTATGATTTTATGACATTTTTCTGAATAAACAAAATTTGAATTATAGTGTTGAGAAAATTAGATATTATTCCAAGGATTGAAAGAAAAAAAAAAACATCAAATCAATATTCATGAAATTTCAAAAAGATAACAAAAGTCTGGATTAAGAATTACATGACCCTGCCAGTGGATTAAATAATGCTTTTAGCTGTATAATCTAACAAATCCATTCCGTTTGGATACACTCAAAAATCAACCTTTATTCTTTCAGTGTACCTGACAATAAACAAATTCTTGTTCCATAAAATATCATATGCAGTTTGATATACCTCACCCCATGGTAATTTTTGACTGAAGAAGCAATTATTTCAGTACATGACTGTACCATTCAAATTCATCATTGGCATGTAATTTCCATCAGCCAGTTATGTCTGAGATAAATTTTAAAATGATTATCAAAAATGAATAATACAAATATACAAGAAAGCCAAGCCCATTACAAAGAAAGGATGTAAGCAAATGAATGGGAGCTGAACTGACAGTATTCAAAATGTTGTGTTGGTAGTTCCCCATTCATCATGGGAGAATTTATAGCTGTATTACAGTATAAAGTCTGAGAAACACAAGGCAATTCAGGTTATAATGTTTCTTAGATCCACGTGTCTGTTTAAACTTGTTTTTTGAGCAATCAGTGTCAGGTGACTCTTGTGCTTTTCCTTAGTCCTACTCTGCACATACGACACATAAAACATACAGTATGTTTTTTCAAAATGAGCTTGTATACAGTATTTCACAATCTTTTGTGGAAGACAAACAAAACAATGGTCAAAATTTACTGAAATAAAAACCTCATATAATAGATATCCCATAACTATTGATGTTTGCTTGATAACAAATGTCACTGGCTTTTTTGTGGCACCAGTAAATGGAGAAGTGTTCCCTAGTCTGTCAGGAGTAATCACATGGAGACGCAATGCATGTCACCATGGGGGAGAAGCTATTTCCAGTACAATGAATAAGTGATGGAAGCTCTATCCTTCAATCATCATTTGCGCTTCAGAATTTAATATCAGATTGCCATTTACAAATGACCTAAATTATAATGGTCAGCTTTGTGTATCAAATAAGATGCTATATTCCTAATTTATTTACATGAATAAATTGAATTAATGTGAAAATTGGGGTTGGGATGACAGAATAAACTGTGGTAAAATACACACTCATCAAATTCAGGGCTGCATGAGGTGCAGAGCCTACAGGCACAAGGCAGAGAACAACCCAGGGTGGAGGGCCAAACCATCACAGGCCACTCTCCTACAGGCATATCTATGGGCAATTGGGTAACCCCAATTAATCTAAGGATGTTTTATGAAGTTTGGGGGGAGGGGGTGCGGCATGCAAACTCCACACACACAGAGGCATGGCAGAGACTTGAACCCTGGTCCCAGAGATAAGAAGCAACAGGACAAACCACTGCACCCCAAGATAGCTGATACTCCCTTGATTCTCTAATGTTAGTCATAACCTTTGCACCCCATTATTATTTAACATAAGAAGGCTGGTTCTAAGCGGTTTGCATTATTTATGAAAAGGCATCCAAGACATTTCATTTTGGAACCTCAAGCTACAAGTCTTACTTGAGATAGGAGAATCAGTACAAAAGGCAACAGTCAAAAGAACTTAAAACTTAGAGTGAATCTCAGAAGGCATTTGTTTGTTCTAGAAGATATGTGGAACGTGGATGAAAGTGATATAACCACTGCCTATAAACTCAATAACATTGCTGTGCAACCAGGGTACCTGCATTACATCAGCAGAAAGCTGCAGACTGGTGTCTCCAGTACATCTGCCAGAGGTAACAGCCTTCCACAATGCCTCATCTTTCTCAGTCAGGTTCCATGATCATGTCCTTGCAAAAGGACCAAGATGATGTAAAGGGGGTACAAATCCACCAGGATCAATGAACGTTTACCATTTCACAGACTTTTTGTCTAGCACAACAAAACGACAAAGGGGAAGTCATCCTTGGCTACTTCCTCGAAATCATGAATCACATCAGTCCATCGATAGACTCAGTGATGTTAACATGAATTGTTGGTGTCTCTAGCTTGAAAAAAAAATAGACAGTTGTGCATGCTTTTATTCATTCATTGATTCTGTCATTATTTATCACATAAAAAATATATAGGGCCCTATTTAAACGATAGCACACAGTATGAAGCGCACAGCACAATCCTTTTAGGGTGTGGCCAACCCACTATTGCTAGTTTTTGGGGGGAAAATATAGTTCTTGTGCCAGAAGCACTATCCAAAAAGACTGTACTAAGTCTCATAATTAGTGTGTCTGGGGATGTAACTTGGTATAGAGTGTCATCTCCCATACCCTTTCAAAGTCAGGTGCGTTTGTACATTAGCAGATTGGCATTGTAAACAAAAGGGTCTGGAGAACACTTCTCTGCAGAGGAAAATAGAAAATGAAGGAGTAATAAATCAAAATAATAAAAAAAATAATTAAGATTATGCTCCAGTCAAGGGTCGGAGCCTAACAAAGTGAAAGGGAAGGAGGGATTGGGAAAGACAAGACAACCAGAGCTAGGAAAAGGGAACACGGGACACAAAGGGAGTCTTTTTATAGTTTTTTTTTTATAGTTTTTCACAGTCACTTTACAAACACTAGTAACGAACGTCAGGAGTGACAAAGGCCAAAGAAACAAACAAAAACACATCTACCAGATACAACCCCAAGCTAAGCTAATCCTAAGTGAACACAACAAAAGGGTAAAACGAAACAACAATGCCTAAGCATAACTCCCTAACCAAACAAACAGTAATCCCCACGTTTATGAAGAAACAAAAAAGGCAGACATTCCTTACACACACCTAGTGGAACACACAAACACACAGCTGAAGCGACAGTATCCAGAGGGGAGATCAAAGAGGCGAAGTCGAAGTACAAGCGAAAGTTCAAAACCAAGCAGGCAGTCAAAACCAGGGCGAAGGTACAATAAGGGCAAGGCAAAAATCGGAAATCAAGAACAAAATCAGTCATACACAAGCATTCAAACCAAAGGCAAAGCGAATTAAGAGCAAGCTAGCAGGCGAGAAGCAAGCAGCGGGCAGACGAAGTGACAAAGCCACAGCTTCTTAAGAAAATAAGAACTATACAAACGAGAGGAGGCCATTCGGCCCATCGAGCTCGCTTGGGGAGAACTTAACAAATAGCTCAGAGTTGTTAAAATCTTATCTAGCCCTGATTTAAAGGAACCCAAGGATTCAGCTTGCACTACATTATCAGGAAGACTATTACATACTCTGACTACACGCTATGTAAAGAAGTGCTTCCTTAAATCCAGTTTGAAATGTTCTCCCGCTAATTTCCACCTATGGCCACGAGTTCTTGTATTTGAACTAATACTGAAGTAACTATTCAGTTGAACAGCATCCAAACCTGTTAGAATCTTATAGACCTGGATCATGTCCCCCCTCAGTCTCCTTTGCTTGAGGCTGAACAGATTTAGCTCAACTAACCTTTCCTCGTATGACATTACTCTAAGACAGGAATCATTCTTGTGGCCCTACGCTGCACCTTTTCTAAGGCCGCAATGTCCTTTTTAAGATATGGTGACCAAACCTGCACACAATATTCTAGGTGAGGTCTCACCAAGGAATTGTATAATCTTAGCATTACCTCCCTTGACTTAAACTCCACACACCTGGAGATATACCCCAACATCCTATTGGCCTTTTTTATTGCTTCCCCGCACTGGCGAGAATGAGACATGGAAGCATCAACGTACACACCAAGGTCTTTCTCATAATCAGCTACCTTTATTTCAGTAGGTCCCATAAAATACAGTTCAGTATCTGCTACAACACCCACCTTGGTGTCATCTGCAAATTTCACCAGTTCACTGTATATATTGGTGTCAATATCATTTATGTAAATTAGGAACAATAGTGGTCCTAAAATTGAACCCTGCGGTACCCCGCTATGAACGCAGGCCCACTGTGACATTGTGCCTCTTATAACTACTCGCTGCATCCTATCTGTTAACCAGTTATCAATCCAGGTTGCTACAGTTCCTAAAATACCTGTCGCTTTGAGTTTAAGTAAGAGCCTCTTGTGGGGGACAACATCAAAAGCCTTTTAGAAATCTAAGTAGATGACATCATAGGCCTTCTTATCATCAAATTGCTGAGTAGCTTCCTCAAAAAACTCCAACAGATTTGTTAAACAGGATCTACCTCTCCTAAATCCATGCTGGCTATCCCTCAAAATGTTATTTGAGTCCAGGTAATCTACCATTTTCTCTTTGATTATAGCCTCCATAACTTTACCAGTTATACAAGTTAGACTGATTGGCCTATAGTTTGACAAATTACTTCTATCCCCTTTTTTGAAAATGGGCGTTATGTTGGTATGCTTGCAATCAGAAGGTACCACACCTTCAGATAAGGATTTTTGAAACAGTAAAGTTAAGGGTCGGGAAATAATATCCCTCATCTCTTTTAACACTATAGGTAAGATGCCATCAGGGCCCTGTGATTTATTTATTTTGAGCTTAGCTAGGCTTTGCAAAACATCAGCTTCAGTTATACAGTATATATATATTAGTTATAGACGATGCTGGATTAGTAATAAGAACTGGTAAGTTAGTGCCCTCAACAGTGAATACCCGTGCAAAACTATCATTTTGCAGATTAGTAATTTCAGCTTTTAGAGTTAAAATACTGGAAGAAACTTTTAACGTTATCCTTTGCCTCCAATGCGATCTTCCTTTCGACATTCCTTATAGCTCATCTAATGTCATTTTTTAACTCATCATCAGTTATTTTCCATTTCTGGAACAAAGCCCTTTTCCTCCTTACTTTATACTTTATTTCCCTAGTAAACCACCTAGGTTGCAATTTCCTAGATTTCTGCTGGAAACAGGCATGAAGTCCTCTTGCACTTGCAATAATGTACTTTTAAAAAATTCCCATGCCTCTTCAACAGTTTTGTTATTTAACTCCATCCAGTTCACAGTTTCTAGTTGTAATCTCATACAATTGAAGTTAGCCTTCCTAACATTATATATTTTTGATTTGGACTTTGCTCTTCGGGCACTAAACTTAACCTCAAATTTAACCATGTTATGATCGCTACTGTCAAGTGGTTCTAAAACGTCTAATTTACCAATCTTGTCCTGGTTATTAGAGAAAACAAGATCAAGATTGTCATCTCCCCTGGTAGGGGTGTTAACAAACTGAGTAAAAAATCAATCCTGTACTAATTCCACCATCTCCAGTTCATTTTCAGATGAGCCAGCAACAATGTCCCACTGCATCCCCGGTAGATTAAAATCACCCATAACTACTACATCATTTTATTGCTCATAATCCTAATATCACTGTATAACAATCTGCTTTCCTCGGCAGCTACATTAGGTGCTCTGTAACAAACACCGATGATTAGGCTATTTGAGTTTTTAGCATCTAATTTTACCCATATAGCTTCCGTAGTTTTACTTATATCAGTAAGCTCCCTTGCCTGCAAGTTTTCCTTTACATATACTGCAACACCACCTCCCTTCTTACCTATACGGTCTTTACAGAACAACGTGTAACCATCCATATTATATTCTTGTCCATCCTTTTCTCTCAACCACGTTTCAGTTATTGCTATAATATCATAAGAGTCCGATGAGATAAGAGCCTCTAAATCATGAATTTTATTCCTAATGCTCCTGGCGTTTAAATACAGACAACAAAGGGTAGGCCTATTACGGTGCCCACTTATAATATGATTCTTTGGGGTTTTCCGTTTCCCCCCAGTTACATACTTAACTAACCTCCCTGCCCCCCCAGTCCCTAGTTTAAACATTCCTCAACTACTCTACAAATACGCCTTCCCAGTACACTGGTTCCCCTCCGGTTCAGATGCAACCCATCCGGCTTGAACAGGTCTCACCTGTTCCAGAAGATCCTCCAGTGCCCCATAAACCTAAACCCCTCTTTCCTACACCATCCTTTTAGCCACGCATTTAATCTCCTTATCTCAGCTAACTTAGCCTGACTTGCGCGTGGCACGGGAAGTATTTCAGAGAATACCACCATGTCAACGAACCGGAAACTGCTCCGAAGGCTAGGGAGGCGGGGCCAGGTCCAGAAGGCGGAGTCGAGGGAGCAGTTGACCAATGGGCGAGTGGGCAGGATGCTCTCCCTTACGGCGCGTAACAAAAAATATCAATTCAAAAAAATAAATCAATAATAAATTATCTGCTCATGTGTGAAGTGAAAGCGAGTAAGCAGAGCATCTATGGCATCAGCAGGATTCCACCAAAGTAAATGTCTGCCTTCCTGCAGGACCCACGGCTCTAGATTGCAGTGCGGGACAAATTTTCACTTTTGGTACAGTAGGAGCAGGCAAGAAGTGACTGATATGTTTTTGAGAGCTGGGGAAAAAAGAATTTGAATAAATAAGTATTGCTCAAATATGTTTTTAGTTATTTTCTCAAAATCATTTATGTTCTTTAGTGAATGGGAAGTTACATTTAAATTTTCACAGAATTAAAAACAAAATAGACTATTGTGCCTAATTTGGTTTTAAATAGCCAGCCTATGCTGAAAATTTCAGAAAGATGCTAGCATTTTGAAACTCCCTCTTCACTGTCGGGAGCACCCGGCTAATGATGGCAGAGCCGGTGCAAAATCTTTAACATCCAAGGATGTAAGTGCCTGCTTAAAGAATGTTGAATTTTGAGCCGATTGGAGGACCAAGGCACTGCAGCGGCAAGAACAAGGCAAGTGAAGATGGTTTCAAACAGGACATGCTCTTTTATTGTAGTCCTTAGAAGCACTAAACACAACTGTCGACCACAGCTCTGACACGTAATAGGGAAATGCAGGAAGGTCTGACACCCAACTGTTACGCTCCAGTCTAGGGTTGGAGCCTAACAAAGTGAAACGGAAGGAGGGATTGGGAAGGACAAGACAACCAGGAGTAGGAGAAGGGAACACGGGACAAGGGAGTCTTTTTATGTTTTGTTTTTTTAAATAGTTTTTCACAGACACTTCACAAACACTAGGTGTAACGAACGTCAGGAGTGACAAAGGCCAAAGAAACAAACAAAAACACATCTACCGAAAACAATCCTAAGTGAACACAACAAAAAGGTGAAACGAAACAACAATGGCTAAGCCTATCTCCCTAACCAAACAGTAATCCCGACGTTGACGAAGAAACAAAAAGGCAGACACTCCTTACACACACCTAGTGGAACACACAAACACACAGCCGAAGCGACAGTATCCAGAGGGGAGATCAAAGAGGCGAAGTCGGAGTACGAGCGAAAGTTCAAAATCAAGCAGACAGTCAAAACCAGGGCACGTACCCCAAACTTACGGCACATAACACACAACACAAGAGTGAACCCACAGGGTTCACTAACATACACAGACCCCAAATCAAAACCCACATAATAAACAAAAGAAAACAAACAGAGCACGTCAAATAACCACAGGAGTAAGGATCTGGAGAGGGCATCAGCTACTAGATTGCTGGCACCTTTTTTGTGTCTGATTTCTAAATTGAAAGCTTGTACAATCAGCGCCCAACGCATGAGGCACTGGTTCGTGTTACACATACGGGACAGGAAAACTAAAGGATTATGATCGGAGTATACAACCACCGGATTAGCACAATCTCCCACATAAACCTCAAAATGTTGTAGGGCCAAGAGAAGAGCTAGGGCCTCCTTTTCAATTATGCTATATGCTAGCTGGTGTTTCACAAATTTTTTTGAAAAGTAACACACAGGATGGTCCAAACCGTGATTGTCTTCTTGGAGGAGAACCGCACCGGCACCTAAACCGCTAGCATCCACCTCCAGTTTGAATGGTCAAGAGAAATCTGGGGCCGCTAAGACTGGGGAACTGCTGAGTAGCATTTTAATTGAATCAAATGCTGCTTGGCAGGCCGGGGACCAAACGAAAGGCACCCCTTTCCGCAACAGCTGGGTCAGGGGCGCAACGACATCAGAGAAGTTCTTGCAGAAACAACGATAATAACCGGTCATTCCTAAGAACCGTTTTAACTCACGCGGTGACTGTGGGACAGGGAAGGAACTGATGGCCTGGACCTTTATGTCCAGGAGCTTAACTACTCCATGCCCGACCAATTTTCCTAAATAACTTACGGCCGCCTGTCAGAACTCACATTTCTCCAAGTTGAGGACGAGCGAAGCGTTCTGTAACCAAATAAAAACTTGTTCCAACGAACGTATGTGCTGCTTCCATGAATCTAAATAGATGACAACGTCATCTAGAACCCGATGCATCAACCTCTGAAAAGTTGCCGGGGCATTACGTAACCCAAAAGTCATCACTGTATACTGGAGGAACTTGTCAGGGGTGGCAAAAGCAGAGATCTCAGAGGCACAGGGAGATAGCAGAACTTGCCAGTATCCCTTCAACAGGTCTAACTTAGTCACATATTTAGCAGAGCCAATACGATCCACACAGTCCTCCATACACGGAAGCTGGTAAGCATCTGGCTTGGTTACGGCGTTAACTTTTCGATAATCCGTACAAAAACGATATGTTCCATCAGGCTTGGGAACCAGTAGGCAAGGCGAACACCAGGGGCTGCTACTAGGGACCGCGAGACCTGTGTCTAACAGATAAGCAGTTTCACGAGCCAGTTGAGACCGTTTCTGAGGGTTAACCTGATACGGGTGCTGCTTAATGGGAGGGTGAGCACCAACATCTATGTCATGCTCAGCAGCAGGGGTGCGCGAAGGAGTGTCCGAAAATAGGGACTGAAAACGACACACCAGGGATGAAAGGTCAGCTTGGGCAGACTGGGGCAGATGTTTGAGACGGGTTGAAAGGTTCTGCAGGGCCTCTGAGTTAGGAAGGCGAGCACAGGGTAAACAATTTTTCCCTAGGTGTAGCTCATCATCCTCTGGCGAATAGTTACTGACCGATGAAACCCCTACCGGCGTGGGGGTAGAGAGAGAAATGGACAAAGGGGCCGAAACTGAATGATCGAAGTAGGGTTTCAACATGTTAACATGACAAACCCGTGACTTCCGCCTACGATCTGGTGTTTCCACCACATAGTTGGTAGCACTCAGCTTAGAGCCGACAACATAAGGACCTGAGAACCGAGCAGGAAGGGAGGAACCGGACAATGGGAGTAACACAAAAACACGGTCACCAGGCTGAAAAGACCGCTCTATAGCAGCTTTATCGAAATGTGCCTTCATTTTGACTTGGGAGGCACCTAGAGACGTCCTAGCTAGGGCTCTAACAGCAGACATACGTTCACAAAGGGAACTAACATATTTCAGGAGGTTCTGTGATGGCGAAGGCGTGTTAGGTGACAACCACTGCTCCTGAAGCGCTTTTAGGGGACCTCGAACCGAATGACCAAACACGAGCTCAGCAGGGCTAAACCCGCTCGACTCCTGGACGGTGTCGCAGATAGCAATGAGGAGGAGGGGCACACCCTTATCCCAGTCTTTCCCTGCATCCAAACAGAAAGTGCGGAGCATGTTTTTAAACGTCTGGTGAAACCGTTCCAGCGCCCCTTGGCTTTCTGGGTGGTAAACGCTGGATACTGAGTGCCGAACTCCCAACTCACGAACCACTTGGGCAAATAGTTTTGATGTGAAGTTGGTACCTTGGTCAGACTGCACGTACTTAGGGAGTGACAAAGGCCAAAGAAACAAACAAAAACACATCTACCGAAAACAACCACAAGCTAAGTTAATCCTAAATGAACACAACAAAAAGGTGAAACAAAACAACAATGCCTAAGCCTATCTCCTTAACCAAACAGTAATCCCCACGTTGACGAAGAAACAAAAAGGCAGACATTCCTTACACACACCTAGTGGAACACACAAACACACAGCCGAAGCGACAGTATCCAGAGGGGAGATCAAAGAGGCGAAGTCGGAGTACGACCGAAAGTTCAAAATCAAGCAGACAGTCAAAACCAGGGCGAAGGTACAATAAGGGACAAGGCGAAAATCGGAAACCAAGAACAAAAGCAGTCATACACGAGCATTCAAACCAAACGCAAAGCGAATTAAGAGTGAGCTAGCAGGCGTGAAGCAAGCAGCGAGCACGATGTTACAAAGCTGCAGCCTCTTCAGCCGACAAACCTGAAACTGCTCCGAAGGCAAGGGAGGCGGGGCCAAGTCCAGAAGGCGGAGTCTAGGGAGCGGTTGACGAATGGGCGAGTGGGCAGGACGTCCGAAGAGCCTGTAGGCATCCTCCTGAACTTACGGCACG
This sequence comes from Paramormyrops kingsleyae, assembly GCF_048594095.1. Classification (NCBI taxonomy): domain Eukaryota; kingdom Metazoa; phylum Chordata; class Actinopteri; order Osteoglossiformes; family Mormyridae; genus Paramormyrops; species Paramormyrops kingsleyae. Next base: position 39,408,399 of record NC_132801.1, on the reverse strand, counting down.
TAACACTTACGGCATGTACCCTGACCTTACGGCACATAACACACAGTAACTGTAAGGCACAAACACACAGTAATTACTTTCAAGGGCACGGAAACATGCGAGGAACTGGCAAAGATTACGACACACATAGGTAAACACACTTAGATACACCAGAGACACAGTACAAGTATTTACAACAAATACAAGGGGCTGTTTACAAGGCTTGCAAAGCATGCCAGGAAATGTTAATGGGCTCTGCTGTGCAGGGCTATCACGCCAGTGCTACCATATAAAACTATATAATTACTTATAATGTCAAACTAAGTAAGGGGAAATCAGATATTTGGCAAAACGACCACAATGGGAACAACCTGCTTTTGCCTGTTGTGACAAATGCAACAAAATGCTATCATACACTGGGCACAAATCTGTCACTATAGGGCCATGTATGTTCACTTTCAAAAGGGCAGGCTACACTGACATTCAATGCAAATGCAACAAATCCAAAGTGAAAATTACACTAAAAACTGAAACACACAAATGTGAACTGCTTTTGCAAATGATGTTGCAGGCGAAATACGCCTATGTATGACTAGCCTACTATTATGTGAAAACGTAGCCTGTTTTAACTGTTAAATTTTGAATGCAGCAACAGGCTACAGGTTTGTCTTTATTCCTCACCTGAAAATAAGCATAGTCTAATGAAACATGTTTTTCCTTTTGCAGTGAATGGGACGAGTCTTATAAGATGCAGGTGGGAGCTGGGCGAAATATTTTCGGAATATTTAGTATTTTACATTAAACACCTACAACAAAGCCATACAATAAATTAACCTGAAGATCCTGAGACTGACCATTATGACTGATATTTCTCAAAATATTTTGATGTACACATTAATGATGTTTCTCACTGTTAACTTTTTAGTTGTAATTGTTTGCATGCTTGTGTACTGCTGCATATCCCCATGTAACAAGCAGTGTAACACACCCTGAAAATAACAGTGAAACTGTGACATTAACTTTAGAGGTTTTTGTTGTCAAAAGTGCAATCGCATTCCACTGCCTCAAAATAACAATGTACAGTGACTCCACACTGTCAGAAAAAAAGTACCAATTTGTACCTTTGAGGGTACAATTACTTGTCATTGGGGCTGTACCCACAAGTGCTTACCAACTATACCCTAGCTGTAGGAAAATGTACCTTTTAAGATACAGAAATGGACTCATTGGCCTGGGGGTATATTAATATTGTTTGTATCTTGGAGAACAAAATTGACCCAGGGCTGTATTCCTGGGTCAACTGCATTTTAAGATTGACATGCCCATGAGTGTTCAGATAGGCACAAGTACATTTGCTTTTCAAATAAGGTGGGTGCTGGACGGGAAAATGACAACTGTGTCAGGCTCACACTAGCAAAGACATTTCTGTTGTGCCTGGCACAGCTTTGCACTGGATGCTAAATAGAGCCCATAGACTAAATGCCTCGCAAATAGTGACAAGCAACCCAACCATGGGATTGGCTGTGTTATACCTGGAGATAGGACATTCAAGAGATATACAGTGCATTGATCTTCTGGAAACAGCAATATTTGCTTAGCTTGACAATATGCTCTACAAAACCCCAGTACAATAAAATCAAATCCAGAAGTACTGAATGAATGATGAATGATGCTTAATTGAATGATCGGGTTGCAGGAAAATTATTAAAATTATAAAATCTAAAAAAACATCAAATCCAAAACTCAATACAGAGGTAGGTCCTAAAACACTCAGATTTTTAGGAAAAAAAGGAAAACAAGAAGAGAAGAAATAAGACAAAAAAAAACTCAAGAGACACGAGAAAAAGAGAACAAGGAAACTGGGCTGGATAGGCTATCATAAAAATAGGCAGGATTAGCAATCAGCAAGCTTTAATAATGTATGACGGTTAACAAAACTAAGCTACATTGTTTCAAGTGTAGTTGTTTGTACATCCTTTTCGCACCCCCAGGCCCTGATAAAACCTTTGTAGGGGGTGACCCTGTGGCTCGACCCCTCTCTCCACAGAGCACCAGTAAGCAGAGTCCCAGTCTGAGCTGTGGGCACGTCGAGTCCCAGTCTGTGGCCAAGTTAAGGAAATTGTGACTTGAGTTGGTCCAGGACTCTGACCGGACTGGCGATGAAGTTTGTCTAGGCCTCCTCCTGTCTTGGCCGGCATTGCTTTGACTGCAAGGCCAAACCCACCTTCATAATTGAGATGACGGGAGGCGTTAGGGGGCACTGCAGATAAGGCCTGAACGACCAAAACCTCCAAACATGGAATAGGTTCTGCAGCTCTTCCCAAAGTAAGAAGTAGTGCCTCCAGAACTTTCCTTACTGTACTTGTTACACATAAAGGAAGTTAGCCACCAAGACTGAGCCATGAGCAGTTAAAACAATTAATTCATTCTCAGTAATAAATCATCTCCTTTACCTAATATAGGCATCCAGTCCCAATACAAAAAACATGCCTTAAACAAAAATAAGACTTTTACCCTAATTAAAATACATTCTTGCTGAAATTCCATGAACCTAGCGAGCGAGGTGCGCGAAAACCTCCGGCAGCTTCGGGAGGTAGTGGCTGCAGCAATGCAGAGGCAGGTGGAACGAGACTGCGGGCTGCTGTACAGCTCGCCACCCGCCGATGCGACCCCGCTGCCTCTGACCGGTTCCGGAGGGCGGAAAAAGAAAAGGCGAAGGGGAAAGGTGGAAGAAGCCGCCCCGACTCTCTTCTTGGGAGCGTGCTCCCTTCTCCCCGCCTTGGAGGACGCCTGTGTGATAGGTGAGCCCCATGACAAGGAGGACCTGCCTCCTTTGGTGACGGGGGAGGACTGGCCAGAGCGAAGTTCCGGGAGAGTGATCGGCGCTGTCAGAGACGCTAGTCCCCGGGTCCCTAAAGCGCGAAGAGGGAGGGCGCATACGCGCTCAGCACCCCTCCTGCCTGCTCCGGACCTGTCCGATCCGGACCTGCATGTTCCGGATCTGCCCTCTGCTGCTGCTGTTGCTGTCGCCGCTTTGCCCGCGGCACTGCCTGCTGCAGCTGCCGCCTCTCTGCCCGCGGCACCGCCTGCTGCAGCTTCTGCCGCTCTGCCTCACTCTTTGCTCTCCTACACCCCATTCTCTCTCTCTCTCTCACACACACACACATGCATGCACACACACACGCACCCACACACAGACACGCTGAAACCCCCTTACATAATGCTGTTTTACTGTAATGGTGTCGTGTTAGAATGGGAGCAAAGCTGTGAAGTCTACCTATTAATCTATCCCCTGGCAACCTAGTAACATTAGCAGTAACCTTTTGACACAGCTCCATTGTGAATGCCAAACCATAACAGATCACCATGTTCAAGAAGGATGTGGTGGGGGGGGGGGGTTCTCACACTGTTTTTTTACTACATTGATATCAGCTGGGAGTACATGACATGTGTTACTTTACTGTAATGGAAGACAGAGTGGGAATGAAAATATGCTACTTTTCGTGTGTTGTTTTTACCAGGTACATTAAGGGATTTTGTATGTGAAAGGGGTTCACACACTAGCAGAGACTCAATACAAACCTGCTAAGTTCGACTGAGTCACATGAGTACACAGTTAGGCTGTTACTGTATGTTGTTGAGTGAAGCATTAGAGACATACAAACTGTTGAGGACTTAATTTAGCAACTGCTAAAAAATCATTGAGAAATAACTATTATTAATTCATAAAGCTATTGTGCGTGTTCACCTCCATAGACAGAGTAGGAACATGCTGTCACTAAACAATAATAATATTGTAGCGCCGGCAGGGTTTGTATGTCACAGCATGCCCTGCGTGTAAATAGCCCTTGTGCTGATGTTGTTATGGTCTGGCTGCATTCCCTATTGTCGCGCGTGTGTTCCCCGTGTCTTATGTGCACTATATATGATTCTTGCATGTTTCTAGTGTAAATTACCCACTGTCTGTGTACCTGATAGTCCAGCGTCTGACCTCCTTATGTAGTAGTGTGTTAGAGGGTTCGGTACTCATTGGGTGTCTGTTACAGTCCTGTTCAGGACTAGAATAAACAGGTTCTCTCACAGAAAACAAGTCTTCTCATCCCTTGCTACACTCCTGATGCTCTCGGACCACCCGGCATTACATTGGTGTCAGAAGTGGGTTCCCGGAAGTGAGCAGCTCCAGCGGGCACTGATTGACATCATCCAGCCTGTTGGACCTCGAGACAGTGAAGAAGCAGTGGCAGGCAGGGAAGACGACATGGGACTCAAAGCAGGGGACCCTGGAGCGAGGGAGGCACCCTCTCCTCCATCCATGATGAACCAGACTGGCACAGCGCTGCCCTGAAAGCCATTGCTGCCAGCCCGCCAGACTCGCGACGATGATGTCATCGAGCAAGGAAGGCGGGCTCTAATGTGGACTCTGGCCACACTTTATCTTGTCAGTATGGATTTTTTTTGTGGGGGGGGGATCTTTTCCAAAATTTGCAGACACATTCTATGGATGACGATCTGGATCGGTTTGAATTTTGAGACAAACTGCATTGATTTAAACAACGCCCCTTAGTGGAAGCAAAAGGAAGGGTGACTGCAGAAGATACTTATCTTTGTGAACTGGACAACTGTATTTGATCTTATTACTCATTTAACTTTATTTTATCATTGGATCTTATTTGCGCTTTACAAAAACATTATATAGAGGAAATTCTACACCTGAAAATCTACAGCTGATGTACCTGAGACAAATCACTTAAAAATTGGAACAGTAGTGCTAGGTGACAGCAGAGGGCAGAAAGGAAGGCCGCAGAAGCCATTTTGTGAACACAGTAAATGTAAATTCATTACGTGAATCTATTGTGCAGGTCGGTGGTTCTCAAACTGTGGGACACGGAATGATTTTTGAATGTTCATGTGTTCTTTTTCCATCATCAGTCCCCGCTCTGTAGTAGTCCAGTAGCCAGTAAGTAAAATGTATTGTGGGGGAATTTTATTGTGACACATAAAGTTGAACATTTATTAAGAATTTGGAAGAGTGTGTAAGGTAAGCTTGAGCAATATTGTGATAATATTTTTCATATATAGAGATATATATTTGGTTGGAAAAATTTTATATGGGTGAATTTCTGTGCCAAGGTACTGCAAGAGCATTGCTTCTGAAAATACCATGTATATGGATATATGGATGGCATGACAGTATGAAAAACTTTAGACTGCCCAAGCCTAGCGTGTGGGGGCTAGAGACAAAGGTTGAGGGTCTGGGAGGAGGAGGGATTAGATGGGGGCAGGTGTGCTAAGGCCATCTGGGGAATACGTTGCTGTCGTGCCCACAGCACCTTGCATTTATATTGTATTCTTTTTTAAAACCATATGGATGTCATTTTAACAGTAACACTTTGTTTGGGACTCCTGACAAACCATTTAGAAATCATTGAATATAACTTTAGTGTGATGTTTATGTCAAACTTTGCATCGGGTGAGCGGAGAATCAGGAGAGAGAGCCGTGAATACAACAACACGGGGGTTTATTCAGGGCAGACAGCAACGAACAGTAAACATCACCACTGCACATGACATTAAACAATGACAGATCTGTGGGATACTGACTTAGACGCGGACTAAAAACACAAGACAGGCTGAACTTAACAAGCAACAGGTGATTACAATCAGGAAGTAACACGAGGTACCGAGGGGGTCGTGGCACACACGAGGATCGTACAAGCCGGGTGTGACAGTTTATATGCTTTATATTAAATATGTTAATATTCAATACCTGAACTGTCTATAGGAAACACTATGCTGTGTACTGTCTTAAAAAGGGCTTAAAACCCTCCACTGCACCCACAGCACTGGCATGAATTAATGGCTGAATTCCCTCTACCATTCATTTGGCTTCTTTTGTCTGCATTATTCTTATTCTCAAGCTATTCATCGAAGCAAATTATGTGTCCTGTCACCACTTCTTTAGCTTTTATTGAGATTTTGACTTTGTGTTTATTCTAATCGCATTCATCTGATGGCCAGCCAAATATCTTTCTATCAAGGTTCTTTTCTCATTCCAACACCCTCTAATTTCATGCCAATTGCACAATTGATGCAGTTGTTAATTGCACATTTGGGTATAATATTAATGACTGCAAAGGCAAGAACTGGAGCACAGTGCTGATTCCCCTTGCTTGTAGCTAATGTGGATTAAGGGGGATAAAGCTCTCCAGGACAGCATAACATTCTTTGATTGGCATCGCAATATATTTTGTTTGTTTACACAGAGCTTAATCACTGGCTGTTTGCTGAGCATCACTGGCTCCATTACAGAGGACAGAATAGAAGCCCACAGTGACACTTCTGCTTTCAGACTGAAAACTCTGTGCAGGCCTTATACATTTGTTAACATGGTGGTGTTAGAAGAGAGTCGACCTATGACCTTTTTTATAAATACCATTGGGGATTTTTTTTACATCATCTGGCTCGTTCAAAATTATTATTACAGGATTACATGCACCACTGTTAGTTTTGTCTCTGATGCCATACTAATGATTATTTATTCCTGCAATTTGGAGCAAATGTGTTTAGAGGTGTGAAAATCAGTTGAATATAGGAAGTAAGTACTTATTGTCTATTTTGTTAGAAGTAACTCTGTAGTAAAAGCTCATGCTTTCTCTCTTGTTTAGAAAACAAGAGGTCAACATTACCTAAATGCCAACACATCAAGTAAACCTAGGTTGTAACAAAAGGTATATGAGTTAAGTGCTATGAAGGATATTCTTCTGCAGACAAGCATGCATATTCTGTGGTAATAAAGTGCAATAAGAGCCATATGCCTTATAAAACCCTAGTCCTGAAAAAGTGATTTAATTTTGCGAATAAATCCTTTAGAGAGGACTATAAAAAGCAGCAAATAACCCCCAATGCAAATTCACAAGTCAAAGTTCGTTTAAATGAATTCTGAACACTGTGAATTCACTGCACTACCAGAAGTGAATTTTCTGCTTGTACTTCAGCCATGTGTCCTATGATGGACCTGTATTCCACCCAGGGAGCTTTGTGCCCTACAATACTCACCCATCCAGGATCAGCTGTTGATAACAGGACTCATCAATGCAATACTTATAACCCTTTGAGACAAAATTAGCACCAAGCAAAATATGAACTGTTTATTGAGCTGATGGATGTTTGGGTCGGTGTCCGTTAGGCCCTGTCCCGTGTGCCTTTTCCCTATTTGGCCAATAGTTGCTGATGGCCATCCCATTTGGTTTAGACCTAGTGTGTTTTTTCCAGGTCCTCAGGGCTTCAGTGTGGCTCAGGGGGATGAGTGTGCAGCTTAAAAGCAGGTATTCCTTCCATCATGAGCTCAAGGCTGGCCTGAGGCTTATCTCAACTTGATTTGATATTTTTGATTTTATTTTTCTCCCCTGGCTTCTTGTTACATCTTTGCTTTTGTGTCCTTGTTAATGGTTACCCTGCCCATGCATTGTTTAGTTATGTTCTGTTTTACTTGTGTTCCTTGGGGGTATTCCATGAAGCAGGCTTAAGGGAAAGTCTGACTTATTTCGACAAGTCAGTCTTACTTAAGTGAGAGTTCCGTTCCATCAACATGTCTTAAATGAATCCCCGCTGAATTACCATGGTAATTTAGGCCTGCAAACAAACCTGGTCCAGACCAGGTGAACTGTCTCGCTTAGTTAAGCGTCTCAAAGAACATCCGACGTGTGGGAACAGATTCCCAAAAGATCGTTCCGTCGGAAGAAATTCTGCGACCTTACTATTCATGTCATGTAATCTGTTGAATTATATGTCCTCATCTGACATTATATTTTACATTATCTGATTGAATTTTTTTGTTAATCTGTAAGGTGTACCAAAATGACATGATTTTGTTTGAGTTAGCAGGAGAATGAGTCTTGTATATACGTATATAAAAAAAAATTAACCCTGTAGTCAGTGCTGTGAGTAAAAGCAAGATGAGAATAAAAACCATCTTTTCTGAAGTAAAGCTCTGCGTGATACTTCCATAATATGGAGAACAGAGCTGAGATTGCTACATAATCAATATAATAAAGCCTATAAAATCACGTCTTAGCATTGCAATTAATTCCAAAACAATTCAAGTAAAATCCCGTTATAGTGGACTCGCTAATAACGGAATATCGTCTATAACGGACAAACAATTTGGTCCCCAGGGCTGCTTTTTTTTAGTCACTGTCTACTACTAGTAAGTTTTAGTAGTAAGTTTACTACTAAAATAGCAAAGACAACATACGGTTATTTGTGCAGAACATTTCACACAGATGTGATTTAAAGTATTTTACGGAGATCAAATAACATTATACAGTAATAATGACAGGTGAAATCAACCCAGCAGATTCCTCGTTGGCTATGGGGATCGAACCAGCAACTTTCACATTATAAGGTGACAGCATAAACCACTGTACCACCATGCCACTATACTAAGCACTTGTAACATTTACAGAACTTATGCATTTAGTCTGTCTGCAATTCATTGTCAAGCCAACTCCCTGGCTGTGTTTATGGCTACAGTATTGCCTTTTTTTAACGATTACATCTTTGTATTTTTCATACAGCTCCATCAGCAGCGTTTATTCTGTGGCAGAAAGAAAAACCGCTCTCCTTTTACAGGCTTTCCGACTGATTTGGTCGATCTATCCTTCATTCATTTATTTGGGCTTCTTAAATATCGTGGGTGTGTGCACTAAGTGAGACAATGCAAGTCTGTCTTGAACGAACCTTGATTAATTAACACTGAACTGCGTTCGTGGAACGATGTGAGGCTAAGTTTAGAGATGGAGGTAGGTCTGCCTTTTTTAGCTACTTTCATGGAATATCCCCCTTGTCTCTCCTAATAGCCATCAGTGTTTGTTAATGTCTCCTAGTCTATAGTGCCTGTTAATTGTAATACACCCCACCTACTCCTTGTTGCCCCGATTCCTTAGTGATTGGCTAATTGGTTAGGGTTATCAATGGAGGGAAATTCCGGACATTTTTCAAAAGGAATTGCAAATTGCATTTGCAATTGAGTTTTCCATATGTGGACGCATAAAGTGTGACATAATTCAAATGCAATTGCAAATTTTGCATTAACGTTTGCTTTTTCGCTTTCGCGAACGAACACTGACTGCTAAATTTCAAATGAAAAAGCAAAGTCCATTTGCAGTTGCATTTCCCATGTCTTACAAGTTATGAGCCTGTCATATTTAAATAGCAAAATCAATTACCACGTCTGCTTTTTCACTTTCTCTGTGTCGCATATGTAGCCTGCCAAAACTCAAACGCAATCGCAATTGATTTTGCATTTGAATTTCCGACGCATTACACGGAAACCTGTCAATCATTGTCAGGGGTGGGTCTATACTGTGGGGCGTGATTGTATGGGGAGTGACAACCAAGCGGCGGAAATTTGAGCAATGGAGGTGATCGGTGAAATTGTGGAGGAACTTATGATGCTAGCGCAGCAAGTTGACAATAGTTCATACTCTGCAGATTTTCTGTTGCTCAGAAGTTATTTAGTTTTGGACAGGTTAAATGAGTTTGTCGCCCTGACGTACAACAACATCAGTAATGTTGTCTTCGCCAATCTGAGTGAAGTGGCTGACAGGCTTTTTGTAAGGACCAGGACCAATACCTCTAGGGCATCCCATACGGCCCACAGAAGCCCATGTTCACATCATGGTACATAATATTTGTTGTTGGTAGGATGAAAAAAGCACTTAAAGAACCCCATCCAAAGGCAACAAGAACATGTCAACAGACAGACAGACAGACACAGATGCTTGGCAGGAACCAAAGCCGCAGCCACAGGGGTGCCCAAGCAGCCACCATGCCTCCCACTTGCTCCAAATGCTCTTATAACCACTGTACGTCAAATGAACTGTCAACTCATCTAAAAACTCATTTGATATAAATATATAAAAAACAAGCAAGACTTTTCTTAATTGACCTTCCTGACAACCCATAATGCTCGATGCTTTGGAATCGTCATGGGAGGGGGAGTGGCTAAGGATCAGGCTGCATTGAAGGCTGTGCCCCACATGACAGCACACTCTTCAGAGTTGAACTATTAGACACTATTAGAACTATTATTTAAATGGCTGTACAACATACAACAGAGCTACATTTCAGGCTACTGAAAATGGATAGAAGGACACCATTTTAAATATAGCATGTGTAAGATGTGTTACTGTACATAAGCTATTGTTAGCGTATGGGGACAAGCATGGTGGCACAATGGGGAGCCAGCTCTGCGTTCTGTGACACGCTTTCTCAGCGTCAGGCGGTCCTCCGCCAGATACTCCAGTCTCCTCCCATAGCCCAGTACGTGCAGTTAGGCTACCTCACACTCTGCACTGCCTCTGATAGGCTCAGGATAACCAGCCATAAAAAAAAAACAATAATATACCACTAAGCATAAAGTTATCAAACATTATTCTTTTTCACGCCTCTACAGCTCCAGTTACGCCTTGTGATGGAATTAAAATCAGATGCAGTACGCTTAGCACATTTCTTTCTTTTCTTTATTGCATTATGTTAGATTAATATTTTATATAATTATCTTATGTATACCCACGATGTTGAAATGCTGAACTGCTCAGTTTATAACTGACTGCTACCGTCATTTTCCCGAGTTACAAGGGCCCTAAAGATTTGGACCGTAACTGGATTGGTCTGGGCTAGGGGCCAGATATTATATGCTTTCATGGGGCCCGAAATCTCTAGCAGCACCCTCGTTCACAGCTTGTAGGTGAGCATAACAATGTAAATTGACCAGTAAACCGTAAGTTTCCCAGTTCACCATCACTGATTTCCTTGGTGCTCAGAAAACTGTTGTCGATGAATCGCTCTGCTTGTCGATCTCATGCTCCCTCTTACTGTCACTCGTGAACAAGCACAACATCAACCAAATATGGCAGGAAGAGTGCTGGTCAACCCATTAGGAAAAAGAGTGGGCCCACTCACATGCTATCTTCTGAGATGGCGGCAACTTAGTGAGCCAGTTTCACTTTATCTAGGACAGCGGGATGCCAGGAATGAAGCTTGTCTAGGGCTCCACATGGGCTTCCAGCGGTAAGAGCTGACACATCATTCTTAGCCGCCCATACTGGACGCCCTTCCAGACACAGCTGTACTTCAATAGCCTGTCCATGGAAGTCAGAAGCAGGAAAGGGGAGAAGATAAGACACGTCTGAAGCTTTCTGCATTAATAGAGGGACCCCTGCTGGAGGCAGCGGTGGCCCTGGCACCCCGTATTCCTTCTCTTTGATAGGTGTCAGGGCACATGGTCCCACCAATAACATGTGCGCTGCATTAGAAAATGAGTGGGTCTGCTGTCCTTCAGCCAGGTTAAAATTGGCATTGATACTCTGCAATCCCAGGCAGAAGAAGTGGGCAGAGTCACCTCTCTAGTAGCACTAATCTTATGCCAATGGGAAGCTTTTAAAAATAACATAAATAAAATTTATAAAAACAATATACCCCCATTAATAAATAATGCCTCAGTTTTCTTAGCATGTTCATTGCAGCACCCATTGTTAGACTGTATGCTGTGGTTCCAAATATATTACCACAACACACTATATAATAAACTATAGGCATCGGCTTATGCCTTGGTTTCGTCCCCTAGGTGAAGCTTTAAGTCAATCATTATGGGGGAAAGATCAAATATACTACATAGCACAAGATACAATATCACACTCATTTAAGTAAACCTCTAAACCTAGTGTCAGCACAATCAGTTTGTTTTAGTTCTTGCTGCATGCCGCACATGTGGTAAAATGCGTCCACTATGTCTGCTTCGGACATCTGTTAATAAATATTATTATGCCTCATATGGGACTTAAAAATGAACTGGAGGATCCAGAGGAAACCTACACAGAGTGAGAGAGCATGCAAACTCTACATACAGAGATCTGGCGCCAGGAATAAATAAGCCATGCTGCCAGCCTTAGCGAACACAGATCTCACCAGCCACCTCCTTCCGTGGGGGAATATCAAAGTGTTCCCAGGCAAGCCAAGACAGATAATCTCTCCAGCGTGTTCTGGGTCTGCTCCAGCACCTAATCCCGGTTGGATATGCCCGAAACACCTCCTCAGGGAGCCGTCCAGGAGACATTCTACAGATAGACATCCAAACACCTAAACTGGCCCCTTTTCATGCACAGGAACAGCAGCTCTGCTTTGAGCCCCTCTGGAATGTCCGAGGTTCTTGCCCTCTAATGCTGAGCCCAGACACCCCGCAAAGGAAATTTCTTTCTCCCGCTTCTATCCACGATCTCATTCTTTTGGTCACTACCCAGAGCTCATGGCCATAGGTGAGGGTAGGAACGTAGATTGACTGGTAAATGGAAAGCTTCGCCTTCCAGCTCCAGTCTCTCTTCACCATGACAGAAAGATACAATGTCGAGATTACTGCCAATGCTGCATTAATTCATCTGTCGACCTCCCACTCCACCTTTGGCAGTAACTCATCGCCCAGCAGGAGAGGGCAATCCACCCTTTTCTGGTTAAGCACCATGGCCTCAGAGTTGAAGGTGCTGATCCTCACCCTGGCCGCCTCACACTCAGCAAACCACCACAGTGCATGCTGCAGGTCACCGGCCGACAATGCCAACAGGACCACATCATTTGCAAAGATCATAGACATGATCCTGAGGCCATCGATCCGGAAACCCTCTGCCCCTTGGTTATGCCTAGAAATTTTATCCATAAATGCTATGAACAGAATCGGTGATAAAGAGCAGCCCTAATGGAGTCCAACCCCCACTATGAACGAGTCTGACTTACTGCTGGCGATGCAAACCAAGCTGTCGCTCAGTTTATACAGGGACATGATGACCCACAACAGCAGACCCTGTACCCCATTCTCCTGGAGCACCCCCACAGGACCCCCTGAGGGATCATATGCCTTTTCCAAGTTCACAAAACACATGTAGACTGGTTGGGTAAACTCCCCTCTGTTTGTGTAACACTTCTTATAAATTCCCTCTACATCAGGCATTGTAAATGGATACCTAATATACAGTTGTTTATGAATACCAACTCACCTGTATTATACAGTATATATGCACATATGCACATACTGTATACATCAGTGAGGATCTGACCTGGACTCACAATACACAACAACTCATCAACTAGGTGCACAAAAGACTGTACTTTCTGAGGAAGCTGAGGAAATTTGGTATGCCAACCAAAATCCTAACCAATTTCTACAGGGGTACAGTAGAGAGTGTCATCACCATTTCCATCACCCTATAGTATGGTAACTGTTCTGTGCAGGAGAGGAAGGCTCTCCAGCGTCTAATTAAAACTGCACAGCACATTTGTAGAACAACCTTTCCCTCTCTGCAGGACATCTATGACATCAGGGTCATCAAGAGGGCCCACAACATCATAAAAGACAATACACACCCCCAGAGTGGAGACTGTGAGTCAGGCCTTTTCATCCAACATCAGTGCCTGACCTCACAAATGCTCTCCTGGAAGAATGGTCAAAAATTCTCTTAAACCTTAACACACTCTTAAACCTTGTGGACAGCCTTCCCAGAAGAGTTGAAACTGTTATAGCTGCAAAGGATGGGCCAACTCCATATTAAAGCCTATGTATTGAGAATGGGATGTCATTAAATTTCAAGTGTGTGTAAAGGCAGATGTCCCAATACTTTCGGCAGTGTAGTACAAATATGATAAAGATAAATAAAGGAGGAGAAAAAGTACAGGCAATAAATGGTGGGATGTAAAAGGAGGATAAAAGTAGAGATGGAACATTAGGAATAGAATAATAAGTAATAAAATAATAGAGATACAAAAAAAGATGAGATGTTCTGGGATAAAAAGAAATAAGTAAGGTATTAAAAGGAAGATGATTGAAAGTATAAAATAAAATTAAATGTTTAGTGATGACTTCACCTGTGTCTTGTTCCCAGCCCTAGTGTTTAGGTAATTGTTATGGCCTGCCTTGTCCCTCATGTAGCCCTCATTATAAGTGCATATACATGCTTACTCTTGCCCTGCTCCTTTGCTGGCCATTGTGGATGTAGATCTGTTAGTGTTGTACTTGTGGTTTGTTAGTGTTACCTGTGTTTTTAACACTCTAATTAGTGTTCTTTGTCATTGTATCCCCGATATTTCCCTGAGGGTTAGTCCTGCTCTACCTGCCTTTGGTTTTGACCACATTTCTAAATAAAGCCCAGTTGTCTGTAAGCCAACTCATAATTTGTCACTCAGTCCCTGTGCTCCAACATGACATGTTCAATAATGTTTTGTTTTCAGTATGCAGTCAGCCCTCCGTATCCATGGATTCAACCACTTTGAACATATTCCAAATTTCCAAAAAGCAACGATTTAATTTGCCGTGTGCTGAGCACTATGCTGAATCCACATGAATGTGTAGGTAGAGAGAGAATATATAACTATATTTTCTATATGTATTACAATGGTTGCATGTATACTGAACATGTACATTTTTTTCTTGTCATTATTCCCTGAACAACATAGTATGGCAATTATTCACATAGTATTTATGTTTTATTACATCTTATAAATAATCTGGAGATGATTTGAAGTCTAAGGGAGGGCGTACAGATGTTACATGCAAACTCTGCACCATTTTATATAAGGGACTTAAATTGTTGGTCTTGAAATCTATACCTTATGGCAGGGGTAGCCAATCTTATCCGCAAAGGGCCGGTGTGTATGCAGGTTTTCACTGCAACTCCCTAATTAGATTACTAATTAGAGGACTGATTGGCTGAAAGAGTCCTCACATCTGGATTTGAACAGCTGACCTACAGGTTATCCCAAAAACCTGCATTCATACCGGCCCTTTGCGGATAAGATTGGCTACCCCTGCCTTACGGATACCTAGGGACGACTGTGGAGGCATTTTTAGTGATCTGTTAATAAAGCTGACACAAAATAATCACTGCCCTGGTGCATAATGTCTAATTGCTTCCAGAAGCCATAATGAGGTAAATCCAAAGTTGTTTCTGGTGAACAGTAAACAAAGATGAAATGTTCCTTGGTGCCTTGTCCTACTTGATTAAAGGTTTCAGCCAACTTGGATGCTTCCAACTGCTACTTTGTGGAAAGTATTAGAGAAAATGCCTCCCTTTATGCATTGTATTTTTTATATTGTTTATCTTGAAAAACTTTGAAGGAAAAAAGAAGCTTCTATCATCATCAAAGAAAACACACAAAAACAATCATAAGTACACATTAACCCTCTGGGGCCTGAGGCCTCTTTTCCACTTTTGGGGTAGTCTGACATGCCTTGACATTTTTTAATATTTCATCTAAAAAACATTTATCCCAAAGTGTTACGTTCGCTTTTATTCAGCACAAACTCAGCACCAATAATCTGAGACCACTTAAAATGTTATTATTCTATTTTCTGTTAAAATCAACTTTAAACATATACTTTTCAAAAACCTATTTTCAGAGGTGCTGAGAAATTGTAAAAAAACACATTAGAAACATTTCTAGCCAAGACTTTTGAGCTCTGAAGCTTATAGACACAGGGGTTGGCTACACATAGGTGAAAGTGACATTCTGAAATTTTATGTGGTTTGATTACTAAAGTGTTAGCACTTTAGAGTGACACTCTTTTTCTCAAAGTCAGTGGCCTGCACAATGAATATTAATGAGATAGGCATCCCCACACCTGTAGTAGTTTGCATACTGTCAATGGCCCATCAGTCTGGAATGTCACTGACCCCACACCCATCACTTTGGAAAGGCAGCTTGAAATGCAAGAAAAGTAGCAACAATAAAATTCCTTTCACAGTTTATTGGTAGATGGAATGAAAAATGAAAAACTGTGACCATATAAATATAGAAAGCGATAAATATGATGCAGTGACTATTATTAACGTTCTGGGGACGAGGGCATCGTCGACCGCGTATCTTTCTCGTGTATTTCAGTTTATATCTCGCTAAAATCTCGCTGTAGAATCAAGAAAAAAACAATGACTAAATCCATAGTAGGTCTTCTTTTCAAAACTTCAATTGTCGGAAGTATTAAAGTTTTTAAAATTAGGTTAAATAGGCAAAAAAGCAAACCGTGTCACCTTTCTTTGTTTTACTTGCATCGAGGGCATCTAGTACTGGTCTCAGCTGAAGATCACGATTCACGTTCTAAACAGGCTGGGTTTGAACTGACGATCATGTGATTATAGGCACACAGGCTTAGCCCACAGAGCCATGGATACAGGGATGAGATTCGCTGCTGAAAATGGCAACATTGGTGCAAAACTTCAGCAGCAGAGACGTATCCGTGTGCCATATTGTAGCCGATCAGTGTAAACACTACCCAGACATGTGCTCTTGTTTATTTTGGTCACAATGGGCATATTCACATATTTCTTAACCCAATACTTTCGGATTATCGTGTTATTATCATGTGAATAGCGCGATTTGCAAGTGGGAAGGCGATCAGAGCTGTTTTGAGACGCAGATGCTTAAGTCAGTCACTCTTGTTCTTTCTATTCGTATCACGAAGCTGTAAAAATATATTTAGTTATATATTTGAAAAGTAGACCGTCCAAGGTTTCTGAGGGTGTTTTTTTAAATGTGTATATGACGAAAACTCGCAGAGTTATTTAAACGGTTTGGCGAAATTTCTGTCAGGTCCCGCTGACGGGACAGTGGGCAGTGGTGGCTTGATGGTTAGGGAAACGCACTTGTAATCGAAAGATTGCAGATTCAAATCCCCCACCAGCAAGGCACCACTGAGGTACCCTGAGCAAGGTACCGTCCCCAAGCACTGCTCCCCGGGCACTGAATTAGCTGCCCCCTGCTATGTCACGAAAGTCACATATGGGTTAAATGCAGAGGACACATTTCGTTGTTGCGCAATGTGTGCTGTGGTGTGTTAACAATGACCACTGATCACCTAATTCTAATAATTCTTACTGAGAATTATTGTTTTTTCAACAAGACAATGATCCTAAGCACACCTTGAAGTTATCTTATGAACAAGGAAAGAGGTGGAGTGCTGCGACAGATGACCCAAAATCCCTGACCTAAACACTATAGAGCTGGTTTAGGTTGATTTGGACTGAAGACTAAGAGCAAGGTACTGTAGCCACCTTGTGCCCAGAACTTGTGGAAACTCCTTCAGGACTGTTGGAAAAGCATTCCATGTGGCTGCATCTGGAAGCTGGCCTAAAGAATGCCAAGAGTCTGCAAAGCTGACATCAAAGCAAAGGGAAACTATTTTGAAGAATCATGATGTTGAACACTTCTCTTGGTCATTGCCTCAATGCCTTTTACTATGAGGTATATAACTAAAATAAAGACAAATGAATTAGAAGAAGGTGTGTGCACACTTTTGAATGGTTTTGTAGGGGGAAAATGTATTGCTTTAAGGAAACTGAAACATCTTTACCAAGCAATCTAGACATTTGCTAATTTTATTTAATATTGAAATTTAATGGATATTTTATGAATTAAGTTAATAACCTGTGCTCAAGTAGGAATTACATATTTACGTCTTAGGTTAGCTTTGTAAAAAGTACATTTAGAAGTAGGACCAGTGTTTATCTGTATCAGAACATTCTTCAGAAATCTCATATATCCATAGGTCATACTCAATCTCCAGACCTTCCTGTTGTGTGTGAAATGCTTATGATCCCTTTAATTTCTTCTGTAAGCCCCTAATAGGTCAATTTGTCTTTTCTGCTTATTCCAGGATAGACTGTCTGAACCCACAGAAATGCTACTGTTGCCAACACACTAGTGTAGACATAAATGACTACACTGAAAAATCAGCTCAGTGGACAGCATTGTTGCCTCACACCTCCAGCATGGGGGTTTAGACTCTGCTCTTTGTGGCTGTTTTACATTCTCCCTGTCCTGCACAGGTTTCCTCCTGCAGTCCACAGACAAGCAGTTGGGCTATTTGGTCTGCCTTAATAGCCTGTAGTGTATGACTTGTGATCTCTGCTATAGGCTCCAAAGGACCCTGAGCAGGACAATCAATTAGATGATCAAAAGATGGATCTTAGGTACTCTCAAGACCCTGTGTCATCAGGATCTCAAATCTCAAATCTTCAATGTGTCGCAAATTTACTGCAATATCACAGATAACCAAGGCTGGCCATTCCTTTCATCACACTGAAACATAATGCCTATAGTTGAATCTTTGCACTCATGATGCTTAAAAACTGTCAAGATCAAGTTTTCGGCTGGCATGCATCCCACAATGTTCAGCTTTTGGTGACACACATCCCACAAAGCAAAGCTTTCATGTGACCTATATCCCACAATGCAAAGCTTTTGGGTGGCACACATGCCACAATGTTCAGCTTTTGCGTGCCACACATCCTACAGGTAGAAATTTATTATGAATGTAAGATATTGCAGGCTCTTTGTGAATACACCTTGGACAAGGTAGGACTTGTACAGTTAAAAGCACAAATGAAACAATGGTGTAGGACTAAGAAGTCAAGGTACCAACAATGAAAACCACCTAGCGAGTGGTGTCACTGCTGGAGGAGGGTCAAGCCTTTTCTTCTCAGGACATACTGAATGCAGATGTATCATCATTACATAAACTCTGAACTATGTATATAAACCCTTATGTGCAGACCCCATGTTTCACACTGTCCTGAGTTTCTGCACTTTAATTACTGTGAATCCCTCGCTGTGCCACTTGCTTTTTAAAAAAAATACAACAAGCATCACGGGTGTCCTGCCCCGATCGTCCGCTCCTTCCGTGTGCCATGCCCCCTCATTAACCTTGTGTGGATTCCCCGTGTTTACCAGCTGTTTCTTGTTGTTGTCAACTGTCCCCAGTTATCCTCCATGCAAACCCACCATTGTCCATCAGCTTAGTTACTTCTTCCCACACAATTGAAAGACCATGTCTATGTTTGGACTGATAGTATCAGTTCTGAGGATGTACAATCGCACCACAGGGATGTGGAGAATAAGCCATCGATATGCGAGTAGCTGCTGGTACTGATTGATTTTGCTCAGCACTCCCATTATTCTCTGTGGGTACGTCACAAAAACAGCTATCCATCTCACCCAGGCGAGCTTAGGCTCCTGCTTTGGGGCAGCTTGGCCAGATGAGGCTGACAGTGATGGATGGCATCATTTAGCTTGTAGACACCGCTGACTGAAAATGAGTGAAGGCCCAGAGTAACACTTTTATTTCCCCTGTTGCTAATTCAACTTTGTTGAGCTGTGGCTCTCCAAGACATGCCCTCAGCGGCGACTCACTGCGGCTCCGGTACATTTCAAAAGATTATTACTCTGCATTGAGTTTTCAGTTTATTGACTGACAGGGAGAATAGAAAAGGTTTACATGCATGTCACACTGGAGGATAGTATCACAGTGTTCACAGCCAGCTGCAAAAAATTCAGGGGTTTAGAGAAGCATTTAGCAGACCCGTGGCTCCAAAACCCTCCCTGAGCAGCCCAGCCATATATTTCATATACTGTCAGCGGAACATAATATGATTAAGACAAGCAGTTAATGTCCGAGGCTGTAATTAGCTGAATCTGATTGGCTGGAAAGGAAACATAAGAACATAAGAAATTTACAAACGAGAGGAGGCCATTCAGCCCATCAAGCTCGTTTGGGGAGAACTTAGCTAATAGCTCAGAGTTGTTAAAATCTTATCTAGCTCTGATTTAAAGGAACCCATGGTTTTAGCTTCCACTACAATAGCAGGAAGACTATTCCATACTCTGACTACACGCTGTGTAAAGAAGTGCTTCCTCAAATTTGTTTTAAAATGTTCTCCCGCTAATTTCCACTTATGGCCACGAGTTCTAGTATTTAGACTAATATTGAAATAGTCATTTGGCTGAACAGCATCCAGACCCGTTAGAATCTTATAGACCTGAATCATATCCCCCCTTAGTCTCCTTTGCTCAAGGCTGAACAGATTCAGTTCTGCTAACCTCTCCTCGTAAGACATGCCTCTAAGACCAGGAATCATTCTCGTAGCTCTTCGTTGCACCTTTTCTAAGGCAGCAATGTCCTTCTTGAGGTATGGTGACCAAACCTGCACACAGTATTCTAGGTGGGGTCTTACCAAGGAATTATATAAGTGTAACATCACCTCCCTTGACTTAAACTCCACACATCTAGAGATATAACCCAACAGATCTGTTCGCCTTTTTTATTGCTTCCCCACATTGGCGAGAGTGGGACATGGAAGCATCAACATACATACCGAGATCTTTCTCGTAATCAGCTACCTTTATTTCAGTGGAACCCATAAAATATCTGTACTTTATATTTCTGCTCCCTGCATGGATTACCTTACATTTATCTGTGTTAAATTTCATCTGCCAAGTATCAGCCCATTCGCTAATTAAATCCAGGTCCCGTTGAAGCCTCTCTGCTGCTAGATTAGTATCTGCTACCCCGCCCACCTTAGTGTCGTCTGCAAATTTAACCAGTTTACTGTATGTATTCGTGTCAATATCATTAATGTAAATTAGGAACAATAGTGGTCCTAAAATTGAACCCTGCGGTACCCCACTATAAACGGAGGCCCACTGTGACATAGTGCCTCTAATAACTACTCGCTGCTTCCTATCAGTTAGCCAGTTTTTGATCCAAGCTGCCACAGTTCCTAAAATTCCTGCAGCTTTAAGCTTTAACAAGAGCCGTTTGTGGGGGACAACATCAAAGGCTTTCTGGAAATCTAAGTAAATCACATCATAGGCCTTTTTGTGATCAGTTTCACTTGTAGCTTCCTCAAAGAACTCAAGCAGATTCGTTAAGCAGGATCTACCTCTCCTAAATCCATGTTGGCTATCCTTTATAATGTTATTTGCATCTAGGTAATCTACCATTTTCACTTGAATTATAGCTTCCATTATTTTTCCAGTAATGCTAGTTAAACTGATTGGCCTATAGTTTGCTGGATTACTTCTATCCCCTTTTTTGAATATGGGTGTTATATTAGCATGCTTCCAATCTGATGGTACCACACCCGCAGATAACGATTTCTGGAATATTAAAGTCAAAGGTTGGCTAATAATATCCCTCATCTCTTTCAAGACTAAAGGTAAGATGCCATCAGGCCCCTGCGATTTATTTATTTTGAGTTTAGCTAGGCTTAGTATCACATCAACCTCAGTTATACATATATTGGTCATAGACGATGCTGTATTCGTATTAATTGGTGGTAAGTTACTTGTGTTCTCTATTGTGAACACCCTTGAAAAATAATCATTAAACTCGTTTACCATATCAATTTCGTTATCAATTATAAGGCCCTTACTATCCTGCAAATTAGTGATTTCAGCTTTTAGTGCTCTCTTGGAGTTAAAATATTGGAAGAAACCTTTACTGTCATGCTTAGCCTCCAATGCAATTTTTCTTTCTACATCCCTCTTTGATAGCCTAATGTCATTTTTTAACTCTGCCTGTAGACTTAGATACTCCTGCTTGATTTTGAAATCATTAGTTATTTTCCAGTTGTGGAACAGAGCCCTTTTCCTCCTGACAGCATATGACATGCTGTATAGGTAATGGCTGGCAGTATCTAAGGAGCACAGCTGAAACTTGTCTACTAAAGCATAAGGAACTAATGAGTAAGATTAGCTTAGGATTGCTCTTGGTGTAGTAATATTAAAAATAAGTCCCTGATTGCCATGAAGTGTGTGGTTTCGTCACTTTAATACATACATCACAATCTGTGATCTTATTGAGAATTCAAGCCTATCTTCTGGAATACTCTGAAACATCAGGATGGTCAGCTCTTTTCAGAATGCTTCTTATTTGAGCACAGTTATATAATTTGTTGTTTTAGGTCATACCCTAATAACACCGAGACCTCCAGCTTCCCCAAATGCAGTTCATTCCTGTTATGTTAACCCTGTGTCTCTGCCTGGCCACTGAAAGTGAAAAGTCATGCACACACAAAAGCTGCTAAACATGAACCTTACATGCTTATGTTCCATAGGGGAGCCTGGTTTCAATAGCTCTATTAACACCACAGAATAAAACTGTCACAACCATCAGGATGCAGTCACATCAGGATACTTTGAAATGCTTATTATTATTATTATTATTTGCTCTATCCTGCCTACAAAAGCAATTCTAACTTTATTTTAAATGACTGGAATTTACCAATGAAGTTCACCCTGCCAGATGCAGTCATCTTATTCAGTAGAAATGACCTGACTGGCATTTTTATTATTAAAATTAATATAATCCTGGCAAAGATAATGTCTGTTGGTGGCCTTCCTCAGCACTCTTTATAAATCTGATAGTGAACTATACTTATAAATAACTAGTCCTCAAAACTATCATATATCCTCAACAATGATCTGTTTTAATAAAGTAACAAAAAATATCTGGAAAATGTTTTAACACTAGTAAGAATACATTCTCATTCCTCTGGGAATTTATAATTTGGATTCGCCAAATAAGCTTTCAGTGCATTATTTCAGGCAGAATTGTAACTTCATACAACTTAATATAAACATTGCTGCATAGCCCTCCTCTCAATACCTATACTCCATTTTCAGGAAGTTCTTAGAAATTCTGCCACCCCCACCCCCCAAAAATAGGTCACCTTGGGTCCTCTGCTGCGTTTGCCACTTTCTGAAGAAGTACGGGAAGGCACCACATGATCATAACATTTCCCACTTGTGTAATGTCCCTTAAGTATATAAGTTATAATTTGGGCCCCCTGTAGTGGTACAGTGCCCCTCTGACACCCCTGAATAGTGTACAGCTCAGTGGGTTAAGGGTATGTGCCTGTGTCTGATACCGTTGGGCCCCTGAGCAAGGCCTTTAATTGCCAGTTGCTCAAAAGGTGCTACTCGCTGCCTGTGCTGTGATCCCCACGCTCCATGTTGCCCTCACCTGTATATGTGTCTGTGAGAGCGAGCTGGAATATGAGGTTCAGGATATGAGATATGAGGTCTATGAGGTACACCTGCTCACTGATGCCAACAGCCTAATCCTCCAAACAGAGAATCATGTAGCTGCAACAGACCATGCAGAGGTTCACTTACCACACAGATAAGCACTAAGATGTCTGATTTAAGTGATTTTGAGCACGGCACAAATCATTTTTCCATACTAGTGGTTTCAGCATGACAGAAACGGCCTCTCTCCAGTTATCTTCTCATACTACAGTGACTAGAGTTTACCGAGAAATGTTTAATGAACACCCATGACATGAACATTTAGCCAGTGACATTTCTGTGGCCAGAAACACCTTTCTGAAAAAAGCCAGTGGAGAATGGACAGACTCAAACAGCAGGATCACAAGTTCAAAATTAGTGAGCAGAAGAGCTTTTCAGAACAAGCCTTGAAAGCTTCTGGAGGTATCAGTGATCCTGCTCAGAACTTCCTCGATGTACTTAATAACCTGGCCACTGTGTGTATTTTTTATTTCAAGTACTGTTATATTTCTTAGGCTGCTTGCAAGACCTGTGAGCTCTCAGTTTATGTTCACCTGCAGATACTTCTGAGTATAAAAATATACTTTCATGGCAAATCTTGTCAGAATTCCCAGCTTGTTGCATATATGAATGGTAACAGATACAATACATGCAGTATTAAAGAAGGGTGCAGTATTATGTGACAACCCTGGGCCAGAGTATGGCCCTTTTCCTCCTGACACGAATCGTGGAAGCTCTGACTCCAACATTCCATTTAGAATTCAGAAGAAAATAGACTGTGCTTAGAGACAATAAAGAAAATAAAGATTTATCAAAACCAGTAGTTATTCTAAAAAATAGAAATACACTAATACTGTACTTGTTACTAATGCGTAAAGGAAGACCATTACTAAAATCTAAAACACTTTACTTGACGCATCCAGGTGGCCTTTTAATAACAATTCCAAGAAGGGCTAGCTTTGTGTTGTTAAATGGTATATCTGTAGGTACAGAGCTGACCATTAGTCACCATGGAAATGCAAAGAAATGCAACCCTGGCCAGTACAGTTACTTGCGTCCCTCACTATTTCTAAAAGGAAGGTCTTAACAACTTAATAGGTGTCTGCTATTTGTGCTTTTTTACCACCATCTAGTGGCACAGAAATATATAACAGAGA
Source organism: Paramormyrops kingsleyae (assembly GCF_048594095.1). Classification (NCBI taxonomy): domain Eukaryota; kingdom Metazoa; phylum Chordata; class Actinopteri; order Osteoglossiformes; family Mormyridae; genus Paramormyrops; species Paramormyrops kingsleyae. The sequence goes on along the minus strand of NC_132801.1, from coordinate 39,384,376 downwards.
AGATTAGATGCCTTTGAAGAGCTAACTGGCAGTAGTTGAGAGTGAACCAGTGTTATTTATGTTTGCGAAATTGCTTTCAGACAGGTGTTCAATAGAATTACCAAAGTAAGTTGACTTGGATAAAGCCACCAATTCACAAATACTTAATTGAATGAAGCATGCAGGGGAAAGTGCCAGATAACCTTGTACAAATCATTGCTAATTTACTGCACTGTCATGAGAAATTAAGCTCCAAGGACAAGACGAAAAACCACAGAATACTGTACACAGACTACAATAAAGTTTTTAACGATTATGCATCATTGTTGGATGAGAGACCTAAGAGGTAACATTTACAATAAACGAGGGTTTTCATCACTCATTCACCTCTTATAAGAGGAGTTTCCCGTGATATGTTAATGATTCATTATTAATTCTGGCCAGCAGATCGAACTTCCATTTTCCACAGAATAAAAAATGATGTAACGTTATTCCGCTAATCTGCACTGGCAAGCTCAACTACAGGTTTCACCACCGGCAGCAGTATGAGACAAAAAATGTATTCATAATTGGTATTGGTCAAACAGTCCACATTGGTGCCCCACTAACGATATGATCATTAGTGAAATGTGACTGTCACATCAGCTTTGCAGAACAGAAAGGGTATACCCCTGCTGAAAAAACAGCATAGACCAGCATAGCTGGTTACCAGCATGACCAGCATACAAGTTCTACCAGCATATGTTGTGTACAGGTTATACCAGTAACTGCCTGTTCAATCTGCTGAAATCAGGCAAATGCTTCAGGAGTATTATGGCAAAAAGGAGAGGCTCAGGAAGAGGTTCTATCCTTAGGCCATAAGACTCCTAAACCAGGACATGCCGCCACAGCTTCTTACCTGCTCATAATAAGGTCCATTTACATCAACAGCAACTAGCACACCGCACTTTACAACACAAATATGTAGAGTCTATTCTATTATATTGTACATTGTGTAGATACTGCCTATAATTGTAATGTTATTCTGATATATATTTTTCCTATATATTTTCATTACTTTTAGTCTTACCTTTTGTATATTTATCTCAAATTTATTTTGCAAAACCTTATTGCACAGCCTCAGGTCTGAATCAGGGTACATTTCATTACAAGGTGTAACTGTATAACTGTGTATGTGACAAATAAAGAATCTTGAATCTTATTGAAATATTGCTGGGGGACTAGCTTCATGTGCAGGTAAACCAGCCCTAACCAGCGTAGACTACTATGGAAGGAAATGCAAAGCATAAACTTAAACCTTGTCTACTTTTTATTATAGCACGCGATTGTCTACCCTCGCTTCCTGTCTTGTGATGTAACGCAATCCTGACACAATAGATTGGTGTGTGTATAAGTATGGGGGGTGCGTACCCCAACTTAAAATCCTGCAAGTGCCAATGAGGGGTACACTTCCAGGCAGATCACTTTAAACAGCAGACAGTTATGCAGTGTCCTCTGGGACTGGTTGAAACAACGGGAAGAAACTGGTCAAAAACTGATTAACAAACAGCAGGCCTGCTTTACATCTAAGTGATAAGACATTCAAATAACCTTTAACCTGAAGAATGTGGAAGAGACATAATGATGATAATATAATTAAGTAAGCCAAGCCCTGACAGGCAGAAAAAAAGAAGCAAGATCTGCAGAAGTCTTATGAGAATTCAACCAATGTTGCTTGTGTTCACTTGGCCAGCAAGGGGAGCTATAAAGAGTCAAAGTCAGTCTGTAGCACATACACAGGGGGAAAGCTGTGTATGACTCCAAACACCCTGCGTTAGTCCTATGCAGAGTCTCACTTTTATTCCTCAGTCATTCCACACTGACTATGGAGGGCATTCTCCAGAGCTGGATGCTTTGAGTAGAGCAGCGTTTTTCAACCTGTGCTGTTAGAATTGGCCAAGTGTGCTGTGTATATAAAACAAAATAAGCTTATGTATTGATAGTTAAATTATGAATGTACTTTAAGTGGCTTAGATGAAGATACATTTTTAGACAATTTTAGAAAATAGGTTGTAAGCACACATCACATAATCAAATGCAGCCATGTAAGGGCATAACTTTGGGTTGAGTATTAGGGGTTTAGAGGTCTCCACCCATTTAAGGGGGTCCAGCGGGTTATATTAGCTGGTTTTCATTATTTGGGGGTTATAACCCCCCTCCCTCATTCATTTACACCTATGCAGCCAAGAATAAAATTGCCCTACCATAGACACCCATTCATGTGAATGACAATATGCCAGTTTGCTAACCGCAAAGTATAATTTCAAAAAAATGTACTTGGTCCTGAACAGGTTAAGAAAAATATGGTACATGTTATTGGTAAGAGTCAATTAGAAGTATGCGTCAATAAATGGTGAGCCCTGGGGTAATTACCTTATGACAAGTGTGCCAATGCAGAAAAAACACTGGAGTAGAGCGACGTTTGTTCTCAGTGTGATTGACAATGAACTTCTACACCAAAGTACAGTTTCATCAAGCTCCCCAGAACCAAAGGCCCATGCACAGAGCACCACTCAGTATTAATGAAAGTACAAATATATCTTATCTAGGTGCAGCTGACAAACCAAATCTAAAGGTGTCATAGTTTAGTTGACATGCATTGTATGCTGGTGTAGTCATTATTAGTCAGGCACACTTTGATAGCTCATTCCCATCATACGTCTGAGTTTCATAGCAAGACCATGCCATGCATCGGTTGTGGTTAGTAATATAGAGCAATTTGACAGACAATGACAATTCAAGTTCAGTTTGAAAAAATTCCATGTCTTGAACCAGATTTGTTTTGCAGGATGAGTGTTGATGGCACAAAGAGATCTTACCAATAAAGCATAATTAGAAGAACTGAAGCAAGTTTCACTTTTGAGATCCAAAAAATATGATGTACACATTTTGGAATTTTGAGAACTGCCAAAACGCTCACACAAGACCACCTCCACACTCAGCCAAAAGGTCACTGCAAGCCAGCACGCTCCCAGTAAGGGACTGAGCACCGCGTGTGGCCTGTCTGAGTCAATCTGCGCTCGACTTATAATCAGTTAAGAAATGCCAGCATCAGGAATCAGAGCTCCCAGAAAAACAGCAGCCTCTTTGAAACCTAGAATATGATGATAAAACTCTGTACTCACCTACAGTATTCACGTCCGGGTGGATGCAGTAGATCCGAAGGCATGAGAAAGAGAAAAGAAAAGCTGAAAGCTGACAATCACAAGCCACTTTTCCAGTTTATCCAAATAATTCTTAGCTAAACTGTCTCAAGTATTATTCATTTTTAAGATAACAATTGTAAATTAACTGTTTAAAAATTCATAGTCTCAGACAGAAATTACATTCAGCCACAGACCAAAAAGTTGTGTAGCATTTAGTTCAGCTACAAAGCAAAAAGTATTTGAATGCTTCCACTGCACAGCCTGAGACTTTAACAACTGTGATTTTACCACTGTCATGTCATCCTGCAAACAGGAAGATCTTTCTAGATGTAATGCTAATTCTACAGTACATGCCTGCAGTTCCCATCAGTCTGATCAATAGCGCACTGAGCACATTGGTGTTGGCCAAATTGCCACCAGCAAACTCAATATTGTCGATGTTCCAGCACTCCTGGGTTGGATGGTTTTCAGTACTACTGTGTATGTGATAAAATGGGGGATTTGACATCGGAGCAGAAGGGACAGGATGATTGTGCTGCCCCTAGGGACAGGATTTTTAAGGATGTTTTATAGTATTGCTGAGTCAAAACCTTTTACACCCCCCCCCCTCCTTTTATACAATATCTGTATCTTCGATGGAAAGCTGAATATTGTGCGAAACTTTTTCACTGATACTCAGTTTTCCAGGTGTCATGCAGGTGGTTACACAAAGTGGATTTTAACTCAAGTTCTCCTCTCTACCCCACATAATGGTTTGTCTCTTCAGAGCGTGAAAAATCAAGAGCCGTTTGGCTCCGGCTCACCCTAGACAATGTGGATTGTCTAGCAGGAAGGGAGCAAAAACATGGACTGTCTGTGGGTCCCCGGGAACCACACTGGGAAACACTGCTCTAGTGCCCTTCAATATGTGGATTATTGTTTTCACTGTGAGCTGTATGCTGAACTGTAAAAACTGATACAAGTGTTCTTTTTTCTCCTCTTTGGCTTTTTACCTTATGAATGTTTTACTTGCTTCGCTGATTCTTTCATCCAAAGTCAGTCAGTTACAATATCTACAATGATTAATCATGTACCCAGATTCTATTCTAGTGGGATACAGGCTATGTGCCACGCCCAGAGTAAGGAAGCAGGCAAAGGGAGCCGTGGAGATGAATGAATGGGATTTATTCCGGGCTGACACACTCCAAAACACACAGTAACATCAGTAACATCATGACTGGACTGGGGAAAACATACCTAATGCAGACCTAAATACATTGGACTAATGACAGCAACAAGAAACAGCTGGTAAACACGGGGATTCCACACAGGGTAGATGAAAGGGCGTGGCACACAGGAGGATCGGACGAGTGGGGCATGACACTATGCATGATACTTAAAAGTGTTATGGTTTGAGTTCCATCCCCTTAGCAACTGTAACACCTGCTGCTCTGACCTTAAAATTGGATAATGATACAGAACCGTTGATTTATAGCAATTTCACTAAACTTTAATAAACATTTAAAAATGGTTACGCATCAGACGATGTACATTATTAAGGAATAAGGATAATATTATCAGTCTATAAAATACACTGCTCTAAATTAATATGAATAAAAAAACCCATTAAAACTCTCTAGACACAATTATAGAATACCTCAGCAAAAAGAAATTTACCACAGAAAGTTAACAAATGCAGTACTATATATTCAAGTAATGCATTTGGCTAAATGGTTTAATTGAACTGCTGATTACTGTATAAATGATTTCTCAATAAAGCAATCCAAAGCTCTTCTGCAGCTTTAAATAGGTGCCTTTCCTTACAGTTTAATTTGTGCTGCTAAGGTCTGTTCTTTGTTGTATCACAGTTGTTTCCAAAATGTTCTTTGATCTTTGCCTATAAAGACAATTTCTTTGAATTCTTTGAAAACTTTAAATCTACTATTGTTCTTCATTTTCCATTAATAGTTGAAGCCATTTGTGTGGGATTTCAATTCTACCCATGTAATTGGTGTCTTGTACAGGGACTGGTTTCTATGTATTTTATCCATTGTAGAAACAGCCTGAATAAAGTCAAACATGCAGTCTACAGCATATACATGTAAAGGAGAGCAAAAAGAGGGGCTCATGTACTCTGCTCTTAATGTTCTTTTTAGGGCTAATGCGAACCATTCATCATTTTTCAGACATAGCGAGAGCAAACTTTATTAACTTTGCAGGAAGGGGTCTATTTTTCGGCCAGAGAAAAAAAGCCCCACTATGCCACATCATTTTACAGAAATTTCTTTTCATGAGCACAGAAGAAATTGTCCTGTCAGTGTGATATGAGAGAGAAATGGAAGCACCATAAATTGATGGCTTTGCTGAGGTCAGCTGATGTGTCTGGGCTTGGAGATCAACCAGATGACACATGTGGAACATCACTCTTATTCACATCAGTAGCCCTGCAACATACAGCAACAGATATTCTATACAGTATATACCTATGAGGTCATAATAGAGTGGAACACAGACCTGAAAAACAACAGTGTCTTGTCTTTCAAAAAGTAGGAAAAGGCTTCATATTGATTGCAATAATATTTAGGATGAACTTGCACCTTAATAAAAAGTTGGGTTTAGGTAGGACTTTAAGCTCGTATAGTACCAAGTCACAACAAATGACAACAAACAACTTTTTTTAATTATACATGATATTGAATGGTAGAATGAACTAATTACAATACATGTATACATGGTTTTGCATATATAAATGTTTAATTAGATTTTAACAGTTAACATGTATAAAACACATTTTATCTGCTGGAGCTATGAGACATTTTCATGTTAAGCGATGATTATGGCTGTTTGTTTATTATCAGCCATAGCCTTTTTTGGTTCAAACACAAAATGATTTTATGGATTCATTCTCCATTTAAGTTTTTCTTTTCTTCAGAAACTGTGGAGAATCCTCTGTAGGTGAGAGAGCTGTCAAATTAAGTCCTTTAAAATTTGTTTGCAAGTTTAAAAGATGTGTGCAGAATTAAAATGCTGGAGTCACGTGTGTGAGACCTACAAAAGCAGCTCAAATCAACTTTGCCATCAATGTTATGGACAAGGTTGATTTGAGCTTACCTACCATTAACCAGTCAAATATTATCTTGATTTTAATTCTAACTGACAATGGCATTACTGCGCTTGTTCCTCAGTTTGAACACTGCGTCCACTGAAATATGATAAAAAAACACAAGATTTAGTCTCTGTAGATTCAGCACAGGCCATCATTAGTCATATTATTAACCTGATTTCTTGGGGTTGATGAGGAGCTACCAAGCTAATGTCTTAGAACCCCAGGGAGATGGAGCGGCAGCCAGGAAGAGCGTGAAGCAGACACCGTGTGCTTAGAGTCCTCACTGTAACACTGAGCCTCTTCTCACTATTGATTAAATTCAGTTAAAGCTGTAGCAAATCTGGTCTGTCAGTCAGCAATAAAAGAAAAAGAGATAGGAAGAGACCATTAAAAATCCCTGACCATTTTCATGTTCCAATCTACCTTAGAAACTTAGACTAGAAAAAGTAATAAGTAACCCAGCACATTTAACAGAATTATAGCACTGAATACTGAAATATTCTATTGTCTGAAATATTCTAAGGTCTGTCCTCTAGACATTCTGTATACATTAATTTTCACTCAAATTTGGCAGCATAAAATCATTAATGGCACCTCCCTTACGAAGTCATTTGCACAATTTCCTTGCTCAGCAAAGTCCTTTATACCAAAAAATCTTTATAGCCTCCTAATCATAAGCTCTTTGGATAACATTTACATCCCAAAAGAAAAGGATATTTTCCTGACATCATATGATACATCTTGTGTTAATTTGTCTGCTAATAGTATTGCCATTTGCAATGCATTTGAACAATTCTGATGCCATTATTCCAGCATCACCAATAATGTAATTTTACCACCTGGCCAGTGTCATAGAGCTCAGCATTTACAGTGTTTACAGCTTCTCAGAGAAGTAATGCTGATTGCATCAGAAGCACTGGGCTCAGATTTGCTATTTTTCTCTAGAAAATGATGCTTGGATGCCAAACAGATGCTGATTTTCCAAGTGAAGACTGATTTGCATATTTCATTTATCATTCTGTATTTTTAATTTTGTATTTTTGGAAACAGCTCAAATATTGAATGGGTAATTACACATAGTTGCATACCCAGCACCTCATTTTAAATTGTGAAAATGAATGATTTTGCCTAGTTTAAGCGTCTCTTATACATTTAAGCTGAGTCTGATGTTGTTTTGATAATCTCTAAACACTCAAATTCAGATGCCAAGAGAGGCCATGAAATATAATTTCTTAATGCAGTTTGACAACGGAATAATATTCTCAAGTTCTCTAGAAAACAAACTTCATTTTCTCAAGATAATGGAATAATTACCAGGATAAAAATGCAGCCTAACTTTTACCATATTACAGCCACAGCCTGTCATTGGTGGAGGTATCCTGTTTGAAATGGCAATAGAGCAGGAATATATTAATCAAAGTTTGACATGGGCTGAAATAGCGTTATGCCTTGCTTTAGAACATTAGTGTTTGTCATGTAAGAAGTAGTTTATGGAGGCTTCAGCTTCTTAGGTGTCACACTCAAAGTGAGCCTGGTGCGTTTCTCTCGTATCATTTTATTTAGGGTTATCTCCAGTATCCCTCTGTCTTTCATGGCAGTGATGAAGGGATCCATGGTGGTGATTAAGGAACAAAACATATAGCCTATGCTGCCACAGGATTCCATCCATCCAACTATCCATTTGATATACCTGCTTGTCCTGTACAAGGTCACAGGGGGTCCAGAGCCTAGTCCAGAAGCTACATCAACTATTACACTGTAGGATCACACACGCGCATACGACAGGGCTGAGATTCCAGGTTACCTGAGACAAGGCCTAGCCTGGTATGAGAGGTACTCATTGGCCTAGGAACAAAAGGGGGGTGTCAGTGACCCCCAACCCCCCCCCCCCCCCACACACACACACACACACACACACAGATAACAAGGGAGGCCAGCATTACATCTTTTATGGGCCAAAGATTTAGGGACCTACGGACAGCAGAATGGACCACAAGGATAGGGGTCCCTTGACTTGGCACGCAACCCCCTCCTATCCTACTGTACCTACCACAGATTCACCCAACACCCTAAAGAAAGTTTCCTTTAAGTTCATCTTTTGCATACCCTGTATATTTGTTTACTCATGACTACTAGTCTCAATATACAGATAGGTTATGTTTGTATGTGTCCTTAGACAATCTTAGTGTTTTGTGTGCCACCGTTATAACCACGTTTCACGGAGTATCACCTATTTTACCATTCTCACTCGAAGACATATAAATATGGATAAATAAATATGTATAGCTACCCCTGAATATGTACCCCTGTGTATGTTCTCATGGTTATCCCAGAAGAATCTTGAAAATTAAATAATGTAACCAGGTATCTTAGTGTGTCCTAACTATCAGAGGTTTTTTCTTTGTTTTCCACATTCCTCTGTGGCCCTTATCTGATCTTTGTGGTCCGTTAGCACTTCTTTGTCCTCTACTATTCTGCATTAAAAGACTGAATTATTTTGTACATTGTGAATTCTAGAGAGCAGATCATTGGGACAAGCCATACCAACCAAAATATGTCATTCCCAGATGTTCAATTTATCTTACCCTTACCCACGCCTATCTAAGGGTAAGATGTACTGTTTAAATGTGAATATGCAATGTCATGTCTATACAAATTATCCAAAGTAGCAACCTCTGTTGATGTGCAATGCAAAACACCAATTCTGTGTACGAATGAGCTTTATTAACATACATAATATAAGAAATTGTTAATTAATTAATACAGATTATATGAGGTGTGAACCTCCAGGCTGGTATGGCATGTTTGGTGTCAAACTGATGGAAATTCAATTTGTCCACTGATTTCACATCTGGTCAGTGGTTACTATGAAAATGTATGTATCAAAAGTCACACCAGTTTGATGAAAATCATCAGTAAAGTGGCATCAGTCTAGTTATAAATACCAAAAGCACTGCCACAGACACCCCTCTGAAAGCCCGTTAACTAGATAGCCAGCCATTGGTTCAGGTGTCGAATTCCTGGTCATCCCTATTCATGAACTTTAGACCATAAGACCTGGCACCTCAAAACAAAGCGAGAGAAGATCAGCCCCGCGGAGTGGAGAAGAACAAACATCAAGAAATTGCCAGACCATTGCGAAGCCCAGTAAAGGAGCCCGTCCTGAAGCCTGCCGGTGAAGGCTTGCCACCCAACAGAGAACGGCAACCCCAAGACAAAGCCTTTCACCTTAAAGCTTCACAAGGAGAGAGAATCCAAGGGGCTCTACTCCAACAACCACTCCAAACGCTGTGCCTTGAGTGCCACCATTTCCTCAGCTCATCACCTCTGCAACCAACTGCCAAGACCCCCCCCCCCCCACTCTGCAATGACCAACTTCCATTCATTCATTGTGTTTCCACAAACTGTGCTTGCTTTGCAGAACAGTATTTCCCTTTTAGGATTACCTATTTAAATCTGGTCACTGCATTTCCGTATTACGTTCTGTTTGGTTCTATTCCATTATTTTGTGTTTGTTGTTTATGTTAAGTGTAATGTCGGTCTTATGTTAGTTGTAGTGTTAGTTAAGAATAAATGCATGTCATTCACCCAACTTCAGCCTCCGTTCATTGAGTGCTCACACTAGTCACTGCCTCTGCGCGATCTGGCTAGTATGCCTTGAAACCTCAAACTCGCCCGAAATATCGCAAGACTGTCTCTCAACGGCCGTGAGGGCAACTTCGCTACCAATCGTTTACATCACCTGGGACCTCATGTATAACGACGTGCAAAGAATTCACACTAAAACAAGGTGTACGGACAAAACTAGGAATGTGCGTAAGCAAGAAAAAAGATGCATAAAACTTTGCGTAAGCACAGATCTACGCACATTTCATTTATAAATCCCAATGAGCGCAAAATTTTACGTACGTGAACAAGCCCACAGCCACCCCCCCGACCCGCCCATAATTATGTATATTTGCATAAGTAAATCTGTATAAATGTTTTTCTTAAACAACAATGGATAAACCACAAGGGAAAAAGAAGTATTTCAGCGAGTGCAAAGTGGAGGTCATGTTAACAGAAATCGAGAAAAGAAAAGTGATATTATTTGGTGGTATAAGTGGCATCAGCAATAAACGAAAGTTGATGGAGTGGCACAGCGTGGCGGAGTCAGTTAAAAGTATTGATTCCGAAATTTGCACGGTGGCCGAAATTAAAAAGAAGTGGTCGGACATTAAAATCGACGTGAAAAAACTAGCGGCCGCTCACCGTAAGAGTCTTAAAAGCACAGGTGGAGGTCGCGGAATTCCCGGTCTCACACCCTTTGAGCAACTAGTTGCTGCGATGATTGGGGACACACTTTTATCGGGGGAGGGGGACGCCGATGTCATCGCGGGTGAGTTTTTCTCGTACCATACTTGTTTGAATTACTTGCATGTTTATGAATAACACGTAGAGCGCAGATGCGGTGTTACTTTCGTTTATTCTGTTTGTTTATTCTTACATACAATAGTACAAGAGGTGCCCCCAGTGCATTAATAGAATACATTAATAGAGTGAAAGTGCTTTCTATTTACATAAGCATAAGCAAATTCTTTCTCTGAAGGTGACATTATAGCAATGCGCGCGCAGTCGATAGCTTCGACTACGTTGGGAAAACCAGACATCGCTGCAAATTGCGCTTTAATATTTGCCTGTTCAACCACAGTGTAAAGAAATTTTATATATCTAGGTGACAAGCGGATTATGCCATCCCATACAGCTGGTATGGCGTGACTCAGTGTCGACTGAGAAATACCCGATCGGTCCGCAAGTTCTCGCTGAAAAGCACCTGTGGCTAAGAACCCGCGAGTGGACAGAACTTGTAAAGTGACAGAAACGTGTGTACGCAATGTCTGGAGCTGCCGTGAGAATGTGCATAGCGGTACGGCAAGTTTAATTTTTATACATCTCGACGTGAGCGTGGAAAAGGCCGTACGCAACATTTTCATGCGTACGCACCGTTTATACATGAGGCCCCTGGTGATTCAGCTTGCTGGACGAGCATTCTAATCCAGGTTACTAAGCGATACTGGTAATTAGTGAATCCCATTTAAGTCTCACATTAACAGACTCACTGGGATTCTGCAATTGAGTTTGAAGGAACCAGCCATTCGGCATAACAATTAGTTAATAATCATTATTAATAATAATTAATTAAAATTTTATTAATTTCCCTATACATTGGTGGAGATATTAATATTTACCTGAGCTAATTATTCCTACAACACTTGAGTTTGAAGGTATTTTACTGTATAATTTTTAAAATATGGCATTCTGAATTTGGTACTTTTTCATTAATACCTATTGAAAAACACAAGTATTCACAGCAATTTATCTTGTTAATATGTCTGTTAGGAAGCTCAATACCATGCAATGCACCTACTTTTACACTTCAGCCTCGTCAAAAAAACCATGGTCCCATGAAAAAATTCTATTTGGTTTTTTGAGATCTAAAGAAAATTTTTCATCATTAGAAAATCATCTCTGTTTTCTCATGAAAAGTATTCTATTATCATGAGACATTGAGACATCTGTTCTCCCAAGATTGAAATTATTCCATTATTACAAGAAAATGGTAAAAAATGATATTTCAGGGCATTCCATACTCAAATATTAATGGTTCTCTCATAAATCATAAATCAAAATGAATACCTTAAAGAACAAACTTCAGCTTTTTGAACACTTTTAGCCAATAGATTACATTTTACAGCCAATCAGATCACTGTATCAGAATGACTGCACAGTAAATCATGATCAGTTTTATCGATTTCTTGATTTTATTTCATATAAATACATGTGAAATAAAATGTAGCAGCTTTTATAAAAAAAAGAAAAATGAACCACCACTGACAATTCGTTAATGTTCGTTAAATTCATTAATTATTTAATTATTTGAGTTCTATATATTTAACATTTTTTAATCTTTTTAAAAACCAGCGCACACACATTTTCCAATTGTGATGAACAGGTAACCGTACTCTCCTTAGGGCTTAATACAGCAGCAATCAATCAAAGACAAATATTTCTACAAACGGGTACAGCTACTAATACTTTGCCACCAAAATGAGGGTGACACATTTCAGATACAATGACACATTTCAATTAGCACCTTCGGTAACATGCAAAACCAGCAGCGAGGTAGTATGGATTGCATTGCCTTCATGGTAATTTCCTGTCCTCAAGCTGCCTTTTTCACCCTGAAGGGTGCTGACAAAAGCCCAGCTCCTGTGCTATCCAGCATGAGGAAATAACAGTCAGATTATGCTTAATTGCTCTCTCCAGTTACTAGCCATGCAAGTCCCCAGAAACAGTTACTTCAGGACTTATCATTATAAATCCTATTATGGAAAACTACGCCAATGTGCCTCTTCCTCTTAACAGGAATTATTCACAAGCAGTATCTTCTGTAACCAAAAGGTGCAGTCAACTGTCAGTTGCATGTCTTCAATATGATTTATTTTATTTATTAATTATCCATTGTGGTATATGGTTTGCCAAATCGATTTTATCGATATGTGTATTTATGGAGTGAACAGCTAAATGTCTGTAATTAGAATGTTAGTTGAATTTGAGCTGGAAGTCGAATTCCCAAATTGATCTTAGGTGAGAAGCCAAAGTGTGATTCAGAAAACCCCTATGAATTATTAAGGTTACGGAACCTCACCATTACAGTGAAAAGCTACAGACATAGCAGTGTGTGTTTGCAAGAATGGGGTGTGGTAAAAGCTCCTTGCTTTAAGTGTTCTTTAAGTTCTATAAGTAATAAATGGAAAGCATGTTTATTTCCTTTATGTGCATTGGAACAACACAAAAGAACAGAGAAAAAACAGCCAAATTTGATATAATTTCACACAAAACTCAAAAACTGGGCCGGACAAAATTATTGGCACCTTCAACTTAATATTTGGTTGCACACCCCTTTGGAAAAAATAACTGAAATCAATCACTTCTTATAACCATCAACAAGCTTGCTACACCTCTCAACTGGAATTTTCGACCACTCTTCTTTTGCAAACTGCTCAAGGTCTCTCAGATTTGAAGGGTGCCTCCTCCCAACAGCAATTTTGAGATCTCTCCATAAGTGTTCAATCGAATTTAGATCCGGACTCATTGCTATCCACTTCAGGACTCTCTAGCGGTTTGTCTTCAACCATTTCTAGGTGCATTTAGAGATATGTTTGGGGTCATGGTCCTGCTGGAACACCCATGACCTCTGATGCAAACCTAGCTTTCTGACACTAGGCCCTACATTGCACCCCAAAATCTTTTGATAGTCTTCAGATTTCATGATGCCTTGCACACAGTCAAGGCTTCCAGTGCCAAAGGCAGCAAAACACCCCCAAAACATCTTAGAACCTCCACCATGTTTGACTGTAGGTACTGTGTTCTTTTCTTTGTAGGCCTCATTCCATTTTCTGTAAATAGCAGAATGATGAGCTTTACCAAAAAGCTCCACCTTGGTCTCATCTGTCCACAAGACGTTCTCCCAGAAGCTAATATGCTTTTTAATAAATACATTTTTCACATTACTGGTTATGTATAGGTACCTGATTCAATGTTAAATGTTAATTCATTGTTAAATGTGTAACAATACTATATTGCCTGCAAGGGAGAAAAGTTTCTCAAGAGACAGAAGTGGCAGTGGCATATATGCGAGCCAGGGCAGAGAACTGGATAGTCCCCTGCATAAGTCCCCTGCTTAGTAGAGGCTCAGAGTCCTGTTAGGCCCAATTTGTCATCTGAATCTGAGCCCGATACCAATAACAGCAGACTCCTCTTATCCTTCGCTGGCTCCTCTGTGAGCTCTAGAGTAGCTTGGCTGGGTTCTTGCAGTAGTGGGCTGATCCTCTTCCATCTCTCCTCTTGGTCGAACCTTTAAGTCCTTAAAACATGGGTCAAGCGCTGAGGCCACAGTGAATCATCCATTATTGAGCTTGCTGTTTGGATAGATCCTTCTTAAAGGCAGTCCTGAACCTCTCCATATAGCCGGGTCTTCATCTGAAACCTCCATTGTGTGGTACAGGTGGCAGAGAGCAGGCAACACCACACAGCATGAGACATAAGTCTCACCTCTTAGGAACTCAGTCACATACTTGCAGTGGATGAGATGCATACAGTAGACTGATATCAGTAACGTAAATTTATAAACAACAATTTAGTTTATATTGATCAAACTCTGAATGACAAAGAAAAACAGAATAACAGTAATAAGTGAATCCCATTTTAATAAAACAACTGTTCTCAATGTGGGTGTGTGGCTGCTTTTACCGCCATTGTTCATGGAGGGGCTCCAGTCTCTTCAGTTTGTCCCACTCAGATGTGGTGAACATGACTAACTTGTGTTTCTTAATTATACATAGCATGTTTTCAGCATCATGTTTTGTATGCGTTCCCGGACATGCACCCACCTCGTATATGCCCAGGACCTGATATCCCTTCTCTTATGTCCTCTATGTTCCAGCACCTTCTGATTTACAAATTAAGCACTGACCATGTCCCGATGCTCTCCACCGTTCAGCCTGCCTCCACTTCTCCTGTCTGAAGCAGGACTGTACGCTGCCTTTCTGGAGCCTGCTGTGGTCCCACTACTTGCATCTGCCCCACACCTCCGTCAGCTCCTGCCACAGAAGGCTGTAAATGAAGGGGAGGGCTGAGCTGATACCAGAACCCTGCCATGCCGCCTGCATGTCTGGCTCAGGAGAGGCCACTGCCATACCCTGCCTAAAAGATGCTGCTGTCATGCCTGGCACTGAGATGGCCGCCTTGCCCCCGCTCAAGACTCCTGGCCCAGAGAGGGCTGCTCAGCTTACACCCTCTGTGTCTGACACAGGTGAGGTCTCCGTCACTCCTCTAGCACACAGCTCATGAGAGGCTGCTGCCACGCCCATCCCAGGGCTGCATCACTCAGAAAGGTATTTCCAGGTATCCCGGTTCCATCCTGCTGATCTCCCAATGTCCTGGTTCCATCCTGCCCAGTTCCAGGTGTTCCCAGCTTTGCGCTACTCGCTGCAAGATGTCCTGGCTCAGCCCAGTCTTCCTTCTGAGGACCCGTTGGCGCCCGCCTCAACTCTTGTCAGCACCCTGGCATTCCAGAACCAGCCCTGCAGCAACTGCCAGCCCTGTACCCGACCCCCTTGCCACCGCCAGCCCAACACCCGCCACCAGCTCAGAAAGGGTGGATTCGGAGGACATCCCACTAGAGGACTTAGAGTGAGACCCTCTGGGTCTTACCCTTGGTTCCACTCTGTGAGTCCGTGCCTCTGTACAGGATTCAGGCTACTCCAGTCCCAGGTTCCAGGGAGGGCACTGATATCGACAGGGGTTCGAAAAATGGCTAGGCTAAGTCTGTCTCCTGGTGAGGGAGATGAGGGCACACCATCCATGGCAGCTGTTCTAATTCCTGCCCCTGTCTCTGCTCTTGGCCAGTAGGGCCTTCGTCATCCTTGGGTTCTGGCCAGGCAGTCCTTTGCGACACCCCTTACCCTGCAGTCCTTATGGTGCCTTATCCCTTTTCCCATTTTTGTCCTTCAGTTTGTGTGGCACCCACCTGCTCCTGTCCCGGATCCTGTCCTGCAGGTCCCTTGGCTTTGTTCCGGCCGAGTTTACTTCGCCTGCGCCCAAAGCCCGTCTCCCCGCCGCCACTTCGCCTGTGCCCACAGCTCGTCTTCCTGCTGCTGCTTTGCCTGCACCCAAAGCCTGCGCTGCTGCTCCCCCTGTGGCATCTTCCCCAGAGGAGCACTCACCCCCTGGATCAGTTTCTCTTCCTGACCTGCATGGGCTCGGTGATGTCCATTCCCGGAGTGCCTTCTGTGGTACATACTTGGCCTTTAAAGGTTCCAGGTCTCCTGTGGATGCAATTCCTCAGTTCCCCAAGTTCCCTAAAAAGGGGGGGTCCACTGCAGTCTCTGTTTTCTCCCCTGTGAAGAATCGGGAAGATCCCACTCCCGAAGCCTGCACTGCTGCTCCCATTCCTGTGGTTCCTGCTCCAGTTCCTGTGCCCGGCTCCATTCCTTAGTAGGTCCCTGAGCATCTGACCACCGCTCCTCACCCCTTATTAGAGGTGGAGTATGAACTTGAGTGGGACCCCTCTGGAATCACCCTAACTCCTCCCTGTACGATTCCTTCTGGAGTGATGCCCAGACCGCCACCCGTCATGGAAGATCCCAACCACGGCTCCATCTCACAGTGTCCCGCAGAGAGAGAGGACACCTGCGCTGGGGTCGGGTTCCGCCCACCCTGCCCTCGGGTTCGCCTTCAGTACCACTTGCTTCTGCCCAGCAGTCGCATACAGTTCCCCAGGCTCCTGTGGTTCCCCCTGCGGTGACTCTTCGGGCGCCTGTGGTCCCACCTCTGACGCCTCGTCAGTCACCTGTGGTTCCCCCAGCCCCACCTCGTCAGTCACCTACTCCTTCGCCGGCTATGGCTTCGACATCGCCTGCCACAGCTTGTACTCCCTCCTCGCCTCCTCCGGTGTCCTCTTCGCCTTCCTCCTTGCCTCCTCCAGCAGTCCCTCCACCTTCCTCCTCGCGGTTGCTGAGGGTCCCTCCATCTCCGGCCTCGTGGTTGCCTGTGGCCCCTGCTGCTCCCGTCTGCGGCAACCCAGGGTTCCCTCCGGCTCCCTGCTTCCCCCCGCCCTTTGCCTCTTTGCCCTCATTGTTTGCTCTCCATCCGTCTGTTCTGCCTTGGTTCGCTCCTGGTCCCTTCACTCCTCCTTTTGTCAGTGTGCCCCCTGGTGTTATAGCTTCATTTTATATTCCCATCTCTGGTGCCCCTGTGTGCGTCTGTGTTCCCTGTGCTTTGTCAGTTGGTGTCCTGGTTGGTGGCTTTGCATGTCAGTCCTGTTCCCGTTGCCCTGTTAATGTTCTTGCATTTGTTTCCCCAGGTGCTGTCCAGTCATGCCCTGCGTTTTGTCATGTCCCCTGTTTGGTCCCCTCGGTCCATTTAGGTGAGGGGGGGCCTTTGGAGGGGGGAGGTTCTGTCATGTGCTGATCATTCCGATCCTCCTGTCTGCCATGCCCCCTCATTTGTCCCGTGTGGAATCCCCATGTTTTCAACTGTTTCTAGTTGTATTAATTAGTATGGTGTATTTAAGTCTGGGACTGTGTGCCTTTCATTAGTCCAGTCATTAACGTCATTGATGTGAGTTCATGCGCCTAAGTGTGTTGTTCCTGAATAAACCGACTTCTCAGACCCCTGTGCCTGCTTCCCCGCTCCGTACCCCAGTGAGTGTGACAGAAGGCTGGTCGAGTTGTGATTTGATCGAGGTCCAAGTCCAATTTCCCCATAAGAAATAATGTAAATGAATTTTATACGTTCCAGACCAGCAAATGATTGCTTATTTAAACTTATCTACCTACATAACTAATGATATAAAAGCATTAATAATCAAAATAAAACTAATACACACATGAAAAAGCAAACATACAAAACTAATGAACATAAAATAAATTACAATCCCATAGCGAAAGCAAACACATGTGCACCATCTTGAAGTCTTGCTATAATTTCCTTTTTAAGTTCTACAGTTACTCTCACTTTCACTCTTCGGTTTGTTGCTATCACTGCTCACTTTCTTAGGGGCCATAATTACCATATCTGTTACGCCCAGCTTGTCCGATCCTCGTGTGTGCCACGCCCACCTCGTTACCTCTTGTGAATTCCCGATTGTCATCACCTGTTTCCTGTTTCTCTTGGCTTGTCTTGTGTATTTAGTCCGTGTCTGAGTTAGTCTTCCCAGATCTGTCATTAATGTTAGTGGATGTTTGTTCGCTGTCAGCCCGATCTGTTCCAAAAAACCCCGTTTGTCTGCACTTACGATTGGACTTGCCTGCTTACAGGTACCTGCTCGCCGGATCACCAACCATAACAATATCATTAATGTACAGTAGATAAAGCACAAAAAAATTCACACCGAACAAAGGAACACAGCTTTCGCATGCCAAACTCAGTAGAGAGATACCGCAACACTGAAAGTGATTCATATGCATCAGCATCCCAGTAGGTCTGTGTGCCTTCACTTCAGCCCATCATCTCGATCTGTTCAAGTTTTAGCAGGTATGTTTTGTTTTGTCGTGTTCCAAGTTTTCAGTCAAGTTGTGGCAAAATTTTTCTCAACCAACCAATTTGTCCAAGGTCCGAATTAATAGAGTTGAACATATCTCAACTCATACAAGTTTTATCTGCAATGGTCCAAGATTTCAGTTGAGGTAGAAGTTGACAAAAATTCAACAGACCCGTTCAATATCCAGATTGGTTAAGGGGCGTTCAAGTTCTGAGGTTCTACTGTACTAGTTTTTCTGCATCATGAAAGGAGAGCATCTTCTGAAGCTTGGCTATGTTCCGTAGATGGTAGAATGCCAACTAGTAAGACTTTTTATGTGAGCATCGAAACATAAATCTGAATCAACCAGGACACCAAGATCCCTGACCACTGTGTTAAGCTGAGTAGGAAGACCACCAAGGTTGAAGTTATCAAACTTATTTTGAGCAGCCTTGTGTCCAACTAGCAGTACTTTTTTTCTGGGTTTAACATAAGGAAATTTTTGTTGCCTCTTGTTGGCTCCTGTGTTATTCCTAGTATAAAGGTCTTTACCAGTCCTGTGTTCCCCAGGCCAGTCATTAATGTTGCTCCGGCATGTTGCTAGTATCCTTCCTCAGTCCAGTCCCTTTGTACCGATACCCGAGATCCTGTTTATTTCAAATCCTTGTTCCATTGGTTAATAAAGACCCTTTTTGTTTGATCACCAGGCCTGCTCCAGAGTCCTTCCTCCCTTGTGTTGTGACAGCACTTTGCCGCATCCTGGTTACCTGATTTCTTTGTATGTGTCTTAATGTTCATGGCTTAAAATGTCATTTATTTTATAATAGGTCTAAATATTTATATTCTATTACTTTCTCATTTGCAGTTTGACTGCAATGTAATATCAGAAACACTCATACAATCACATGCAAACCTCATTGTGAATTTCTTCTGAGATCAAATGTTACTAACCTGTGCACACACAAGCTCCAGAAAACTGTGCCCCCCCAGGCACAATGGGGTGCACATAGGAATTACACAGGCTGAAACCTTCCTACACCATTGCTAATCTTCACCCACTCCCACCCATAACAAAAAGGTTACAAAATGTTTTTATTAATGATACTTAATTCACCTCTTTACTGTCTTTACTTGCTCTGCAGTCATTTAATATGAGTTTCCTGATGTTCCATGGGGTAGATTCTTTAATCTTACAGACTGTAAATGACACAAATGAAAAAAAAAAACAAGAGAGCTATACTATAAGTTGAGTGGGACGCATTGTGTCCATTGCACAACTAGTCAGCTTCTATTCATGGTCACCAGCATAAAGAATCTGTTGCCTTTTGTAAGGCAGTATCAATAAAAGCATGATATTGTTTTAGGACCTCACACAATTTCATGCCATGGCACTGTGTGATATTGGGACCACCTGTGATTTAAGGTCACAGGTACAGGTCAGTGGGAATCAACCAGCCCAAAATTCTCTTGCATCTGTCACCCTGTTAGGAGACTTTTAACATACACGGTTCTCCTGGTCCTCCTGCACCTTCCTTCCCTGCCTGGCCTGTAGTTTTACCAGTCCATGCCTGTCCCTTGATACCCCCTTGTTAGTTGTGCATATGCCTCCCCTGTCATGTGTTCTACAGTTGGGTCATTATCCTCTGCTTGCGTAGGCTGTCTCCCTCCTATTCTTTGCTTGTACTCCAAATAAAATACTCAACAGGGGTGAATTACGAAGAGCTGGGTCCTTTCTTGCTGTCTTCACCCACTGACATAACAACTGTAAGTCCACAGGAAATGTGATGTAGATGGGAAACAGAATGTAAACTCCAATATCTCACTGTCAAGGTCAAAGAGAAGATGGACTGGAATTGTGTTTCCTAAAGTTAATCAAAACTTTTTTTTTTAACCTTTGACGAAAAGTCTTGCATGTAAAGCAAAAGAAAGAGAAACTTTCCAGTTAACACCCCTTCTTTGATAGTGAGCATCAACCCATCATTTCACTTCAGATTCAACACACCCAGTGATGTTTTTCTTGTCTTCAGCTGTCCAGTTTCGGTGTACCTGTACCTACTGTAGCTTCAGCTTCCTTTTCTTATCTTTCTGGCATATTAGTCCATCCACCTCAAGGTTCTATGAAATGTTTAAGGATACAATTCTTCTAATCACTGTTTCTGTCAGCTCAAACTAGTTTGGACATTCTTCTTTGACCTTTCTGATCAAGCTGTTTCTGCTCACAGAACTACTGCTCATTGAATGGTTTATATTTTTCTCACCATTCTGAGTAAACACTAGAGACTGTTATGTATGAAAACCCTAAGAGATCAGCATTTTCTGAAATACTCAACCAACTCCGGCAGGAATGATCTCTAGTAGTGCTTCAAGGTCAATCCTGTGACAGAGCTGGCTTTCCTCATGAGTTTGGTGGTGGTCAAATCTCCCACAGCCGGCTACACACAGCTAGCTACACCTGAGCTTCCTCAGGAAATAAGTCTGTTCTGGTCATTCTTGGTCAACATACATGTAGGATATATATGCCGTGTTCCAAGGTCCAGTTCTGACGCTTAAATTATTGGGACTTACATGTCTGTGGCCCCTTGAGCAAGGCCCTTAGCCCCCCCCCCCCCAGCTCCTTGGGTGTCGCTGAAGGTGGCTGCTCTTCCCTGCCAAACTCACTCTCACCTACATGTGTGTCATGGAGAGCAAGATGGGGTAGGGAAAAAGAAAATATCCGTATGGGAATCAGTAAACTGGCTGTAAGATTTTGGCTCGTAGGTGGATATATATGGGCAGAATGTCATATCACATCATGTTTTTTGTTAGAAGATCATCATGTGGGGGTGGTCAAAATGTTCTGGTTCATCGTTGTATGTGTGTGTGTGTGTGTCTATATACGTATATGTATATACGATATATACACACACATACATATACAGTATATGGAAAGACCAGGCTATGAACACTTTTGCACATCTAGAGTGCAAAAATCAATGCATCTGTGAAAAAGCATCATTTATGAACCCAGCAAATATGGAACGAGGCACAGAGCTCTACAGGTGCGTGCATCCTTTTGCTGAAAATGGAAGGTGACAAAAAGCACAGAGATGGGTCAGTCAGGCAGAGTCTTTGATGATGCTGTTAGACACATACTTTTCTACGTCTTTTTCAATGGCTCTGCAGAAATCAGAGGACACCGGCCTGTTATAGTTAGTTATCTTTTGCATATAGACAATAAAGTGCAGTGGTTTATGCATTTTTAAAAGCTGTTGTGTGTTTTTCCCTCATGTGCTTCTTGGTTTTCTCAGCTTGGTATTTCTCTTCTCTTTATATGTCAATTCCAAATATGGCACATAACACACAGGCCCATTGTCTGCGGTGGGGGGGACTCATCACACTCCTGCCACCATGTTTTTTTGCTCTGCTGCCATCCGGAAGGCACTATAGGAGCATTTTTGCCTGCACTTCAAGACTGAGAAACAGCTTTCGTTTCTGTCCACAGTTTGATGCACAAGGCAAATGTCACCTTATACCTCACAATCTTCTTTAGATCATCTATGTGTGTGTATGTATGTATAGTAAATATTCATATTTCGATAACTCTTTATAATAATGTTCAGTTATACCACATATAGAAGCCTTTAGTTAAACATTAACTCATCATTTACAACACCTCAATAATACATTTAGAAACCTGTAGTTAATGATGAACACATCATTTACAAATTCTTAATAAGGCATTTATAAGCATGAAGTTAAGGGCTACATAATCATTTTCAGAACCTTAATAAACATTTACAAATGATTAAAAAGGGAAATGATCATAAATTATGGGAACACTTAAAGCTGTCATGTAAAATTAACAGATTCCTTCATGATGTCATGGTATTATTCTGTGGATGAGCCAGTCAAAAACCTAGCTAACGCTAATGCTGGTGTTTCATTAACTATGATAATCAGGTGATTTATTCATGGTTTACTATACATAAGAGCAGAGGACCTGCAGCCTCTTATAACAGTGTGACATAGGTGTCTTTGCCTTTAAGAAGAGCGGGTGATGTCACTGCCATGAGCCATATGCGGTAAATGCACTGTGACGGGACTGTCATGTAAGGGCCATTTTAGGCTGCATTGAAAGCCGCAGATTTGGAGTAACATATATATCCATGTAATATTTATATGCAGAAGTGCTCAGAATAATTCTTGTGTTATATGGGTAAGTTTGAACCAAAGGTATTGCTTGGGGGTACTGTATTTGTGTCGGTCATTGCTCAAGGGTTGCTTACTAACTTGCAGGTGAGTTTTCCCCATTGTATTTTATGACGGCCTTAATCAGTAAAAAGGGATGACACTGTTTAATCCCTAATATTTTTCTTTACTGCTATATGTTGCTAAAGCAATTAATGTGTTTCTTTCTGTTATAACATTGTGGGTAAATTGAGTTTTATTTCCGGAAATTGATCACATCTTTTTCAGATTGATCTATGTGCATAAAGTGAGTAATAACATATGCAACTAATTTTATGCATTTGCTAACCAAGGGATGCTGATATTCTGATGACTCTCGTTAGCAGTTAACTAGTGTAACAACATGAAAAATACACCGGTCTGTATATGTAATTGAGTGAAATTTCTGCAAAATGAGTTCAGCACCACATACTAGTCGACTATGTCAGCGTACTGCTAACAAACAATGCATTCTGGGAAACCCCAGCAGATTTAGAAATTCCGTCTCTTGATAGTATCCATGAAATAATAAAATAATAGCATAAAATGTTTAATTCCCTTTAACTTGGTCATTATTTGTGTCATACTACAGCTGCTTCAAGAGGTTTTGCACAAAAGCATTTCACTCACATGTACCTGTGTACTGGTGACAAGTGACGTGACAATAAAAATAGTTTGATTTGATTTTGGAATTAATAATTTTGCGTTCACTTACAGAATGCATTCTAGTTGAGACATGCAGGCTATACAGTATGAAAATAACGAAATACACTTGTACTGAAAGTAGCATGTTCCATCCAGGCTGGCTATGCGGACCATCCATTTAATGACTGTGCTGTATATGGTTGCTGAACTCATTGCAGTGCAGAAAATAGAGACCCGTCCTCCACCAACTCGTGAGTGCCAATGATATGTGTGGGACAGAACACTGAGGGGTTGCACTAGCAGGATTGCAACAGAGTGGCCAACTCTCACACATCTGGCGTGACACTCGGGATGAATTGTTTATACTTTAGATTAGGGGATGCAAAAAGGTTTGTAAATAACTTGACTGGGTTTTGATTACACTGATTAAGGACAACCTTTTATTTTATTTTGTGATAGTTTTCACAGGGAAATGCAGTAAAAATACATTGCTTCAATAGATAACTGCGAATTTCATAAAGAGTAACTTTGTAAGTTCACTTGTTTTATAATTGTAATCGCTACTTTAAAAGCTTGTCTTTGAAAATATATGCAAACTGTTGTTCCTCTAGCGTTTTCGACTACACTTGTTAAACTTTTTGCTATTATATGACTACAAAGCAGTTATTTTTATTTAGCTTGTTGTTTCTCAACATAAATGTTGTAAAATAGCTTTAGATAATATGGATTGTATTTGCTGATAGTAAGATATTCTTATTCTTTATGGGGACTGTCCATTCATTTCTATGGGAAAAATAACTTTAACCCCTACCCAGCCATAACCTTAACCATAAGTAAGCAACAAAACTTAAGATTTTTGGCATTTTTAGTTTTTTTTTCCATTACAGTCACAAATTTTTATATAATTCACTTTCTTCTTGTGGGGCTTGAAAAACTGGTCTTCACAATATCAAAATAGCAGGGTTCTATCACATTGTGGGGATCAGATACATAACCGAGTAACACACACACACACACCAGCTCAGAGCAATTGCAATTTCTGAGATTTTCAATCCTCCCTTATTCTTAGGCATATATTTCAAAGTTAACATACAATTTAATGTATTTATCCTACAAACTTCACAGCCCTGAGAGTCTTGGGACAGTTTTTCACTGGTCCTCATGTGGCTCTTTGGTTATTTCCTGCTCTCTATCATACCCCACCGCACTGAGTCAGAATAACAGGGCACACTCTGTCTCTCTGACGATTTTGTTCACCACCTTCCTATGGACTGGCATCTCATTCAGGGCGTCCTTCACCCTGTGCTGCCTGAGAGACACTGCAGACTCCACCATGACCCTACTGAGGGCAGGCTTTGGGAAGATGGGTGGGTACTGGCGCACCTTTGTCAACTTTCTTTTTGTGTGATTACTAAGATTACTAAGCATAACGTATTTGATAGGTAACTAACCATTTGTGTTTTGCAAGATAAAATGGATTATGTATTTCAAATATCATTATAATTTGAATTCATATACAGTCAGGTCCATAAATATTGGGACATCGACACAATGCTAACATTTTTGGCTCTATACACCACCACAATGGATATCAAATGAAACGAACAAGATGTGCTTTAACTGCAGACTGTCAGCTTTTATTTGAGGGTATTTACATCCAAATCAGGCGAACGGTGTAGGAATTACAACAGTTTGCATATGTGGCCCCCCACTTGTTAAGGGACCAAAAGTAATGGGACAGAATAAGAACCATAAATCAAACTTATACATTTCAATACTTGGTTGCAAATCCTTTGCAGTCAATTACAGCCTGAAGTCTGGAACACATAGACATCACCAGACGTTGGGTTTCATCCCTGGTGATGCTCTGCCAGGCCTCTACTGCAACAGTCTTCAGTTCCTGCTTGTTCCTGGTGCATTTTCCCGTCAGTTTTGTCTTCAGCAAGTGAAATGCATGCTCAATCGGATTCAGGTCAGGTGATTGACTTGGCCATTGCAAAACAGTCCACTTCTTTCCCTTCAAAAACTCTTTGGTTGCTTTTGCAGTATGCTTTGGGCCATTGTCCATCTGCACTGTGAAGCGCCGTCCAATGAGTTCTGAGGCATTTGGCTGAATATGAGCAGATAATATTGCCCGAAACACTTCAGAATTCATCGTGCTGCTTTTGTCAGCAGTCACATTATCAATAAATACAAGAGAACCAGTTCCACTGGCAGCCATACATGCCCACGCCATGACACTTCCAGCACCATGCTTCACTGATGAGGTGGTATGCTTAGGATCATGAGCAGTTCCTTTCCGTCTCCATACTCTTCTCTTCCCATCACTCTGGTACAAGTTGATCTTGGTCTCATCTGTCCATAGGATGTTGTTCCAGAACTGTGAAGGCTTTTTTAGATGTTGTTTGGCAAACTCTAATCTGGCCTTCCTGTTTTTGGGGCTCACCAATGGTTTACATCTTGTGGTGAACCCTCTGTATTCACACTGGTGGAGTCTTCTCTTGATTGTTGACTTTGACACAGATACACCTACCTCCTGGAGAGTGTTCTTGATCTGGCCAACTGTTGTGAAGGGTGTTTTCTTCACCAGGGAAAGGATTCTTCGGTCATCCACCACAGTTGTTTTCCGTGGTCTTCCGGGTCTTTTGGTGTTGCTGAGCTCACCGGTGCGTTCCTTCTTTTTGAGAATGTTCCAAACTGTTGTTTTGACCACGCCTAATGTTTTTGCTATCTCTGTGATAGGTTTCTTTTGTTTTTTCAGCCTAATGATGGCTTGCTTCACTGATAGTGACAGCTCTTTTGATCTCATCTTGACAGTTGACAGCAACAGATTCCAAATGCAAATAGCACACTTGAAATGAACTCTGGACCTTTTATCTGCTCATTGTAATTGGGATAATGAGGGAATAACACACACCTGGCCATGGAACAGCTGAGAAGCCAATTTTCCCATTACTTTTGGTCCCTTAAAAAGTGGGGGGCACATATGCAAACTGTTGCAATTCCTACACTGTTCGCCTGATTTGGATGTAAATACCCTCAAATAAAAGCTGACAGTCTGCAGTTAAAGCACATCTTGTTCGTTTCATTTGATATCCATTGTGGTGGTGTATAGAGCCAAAAATGTTAGCATTGTGTCGATGTCCCAATATTTATGGACCTGACTGTATATATATATATATATATATAATATGCATTACATTCCTCAGAGGAAATCCACAGCGCTCCAGCTCTGAACCATGTGTACCTACTGCATCCTGCAGCATCCTCATTTGAATACTTTGCAGGATAAACAAGATCTTATGAAAGTGTTTTTCAGTTCACTGTAAATGTGATATTGCAGATGCATGTAGATACCCTGAAAGGGAAGTGAGTTTTGGGCACTGATGCCAGTCTGCCTGCCTCCCAGAATCTCACGCCATGTGTCACTTATGCACTCAGTTACAGATGAAGTGTCCCAATGGCGTCAATTTCTTATAATGGGCCTCAGTACAAGATTTTTTTGGGGGCCTCCTCCTCAATTTCAATGAAAGATGCAAACACAAACCAAGCTGCTATACAGTACCAGTCAAAAGTCCAGTATTTGTCTTTATTTTAGCTATGTTATTCACCTTGTAGTAAAAGGCCTCGAAGCAATGAAGTAATACTTATAAAATATTGCAATAACCAAGACAAATGTGCAACATCTCAAAAATTTGTCAGATTTTAGATTCTTCAAAATCTTTGCTTTGATGTCAGCTTTGCAGACTCGGCATTCTTTCAGTCAGCTTCCAGATGTAGCCACCTGAAATGCTTCACCAACAGTTCTGAAGGAGTTTCCACAAGTGTTGGGCAAAAGTTGGCTACCTTGCTCTTACTCTTCAGTCCAACTCAACTCAAAGCAGCTCTATAGGGTTTAGGTCAGGGGATTGTGGGGACCCAGTCATCTGTCACAGCACTCTATCTCGTACCTTGTTCACAAGATAATACATAACCTGGCGGTGTCATTAGCTCATTGAAAAACAAAAGATTTTTCCAGACTTTTGACTGATACTGTAAGTGAACACAGAATAAACCAAAATGCATTCAAATGGAAAAAGGGGTTCCAGTTTGAATATATTTATAACATTTATTGAAAGCATTGCAGCCAATGATCATTGATGTTTTACTACTGCCATTGTAATGTTGATAACCGGCTTCTTCATTATTTCGTATTCAGTAAGAGTACAGCTTCCAAAGTATGAGCACAATGGTATTACACCTGCTTAGGTCTGAAAACATTGTCCATGTACCTTTCTTTGTTTCTGCACTGGCAGTTCCGTGCTTCTGGGCTCAGAGTGGTGGTGTCACACCAACTGAAGCTTTGCAGTATCTGTCATGCCCCGATCGTCCGCTCCTCTTGTGTGCCACGCCCCCTCGTTAACCGCATGTGGATTCCCCGTGTTTACCAGCTGTTCCTGATCGTTGTCAATTAGTCCATTGTATTTAGTCCGCGTTTCCGTTTGTTTCCCCAGTCCGGTCATTGTATTGTCAATGTGTTTATGCCTACCATTCCTTTAATTAAACCTCGTGTTCCCGATCCCTGGCTTCCTGCCTATTTGTCTGCTTACGCGTCGTGACAGTATGAGCCTCCCACCCAGACACAGTCTGCCTGTAAATTTGTGCCTCTTCTAGTGGTATCCATCTCATGTGTCTATTCATTGACACGGAGTCAAGCTCCCTGACCTTCCTTGTCATCCTACTGCTGACATGAAGTGATAGAGAGACTACACAGAGGAGCTCCCCCACCCAAGACACCGCTGATTCATATGCAAATAATCGTAGCCACTCGTATCAATTTGGAATTGTGGATCTTCACTCATTCTTTAACAACAGCCTTGAAATGCATGTAAAATAGCAGAAAAGCTTAGCTTGGAGTGGGCTATAGAAAACTTGAATTATCTTTTATTTGTCCACTCTTATTTGAAATGGTAAAATATTAGCATTATACAGCCCTCAGTGTTATCACATGCTCAATTCCTACAGTTTGTACAGTAAGCAAATTGTCATATTAAGTGCAAAGAGAGAGTATTGTAGGTCTTCGATCCCACTGTTACTCCTAGACTTAAGCTCAACTTTCTTTTATTGACTCATTATACAGTCTACATATAATAATAATAATAATAATAATAATAATAATAAATCTTTATTTGTATAGCACCTTTCATACAAAGGAATGCAGCCCAAAGTGCTTTACATTCATTAAAACAAATCCTGATGTTCAAATCCACAAAATATGTAAAAGACTGGGAAAATCAAATTACAAATTATAATCAGAAGAGTAGTCATAAAACACAATAAAACACAAAACTTAAAAATAAAAACAAGCAAATAAAATCACCAGGACAACAACTTAAAATAAAATAAATGTTATGCATTAAAAGCCAATTTGAAAAGTTTTTAAAAGCTCTTTAAATCTTGGCAATGAATCAGCCTCTCTAATCACTGTTGGTAATTTGTTCCACACTCTAGGTGCATAATAACTAAAATCTGACTCACCACTATATCTCCTATTCACTCTAAGTACATACAGGGCCTTAGAGTGGCCGGATCTGAGAGCCCTCGCTGGAGTGTAGAAAGCTAAAAGATCAGAAATGTACGAGGGTGCTAAACCATTTAGTGCTTTGTAAGTAAGTAAAAGAATTTTAAAATCAGTTCTAAAAGACACAGGTAGTCAGTGGAGTTCATATAGAAGAGATGTAATGTGATCTGATTTCTTCACTTTCATCAGTGTTCTAGCTGCTGCATTCTGAATGACTTGTAACTTACTGATGGCGTTATTAGGTAGACCAGCAAAAAGGGAATTACAATAATCAAGACAATTCAATGAAAGCATGCATTAACTTCTCAGCGTATTTAACAGTTAAAAACTGTCTGACTTTTTACACCTAGATTACGAACAGATGATTTACTTTGGGTTATGAGGCTACCAAGCCTCGATTTCACCTCCTCTCATGTTTGTACAGTAAGCAAATTGTCATATTAAGTGCAAAGAGAGAGTATTGTAGGTCTTCGATCCCACTGTTACTTCATTGACTTTTAAAAAATGATTGCACATCCACTCATTTATCGCTAACATACAAGAACTTAAGTTATTAATTAAATCAGGAGCATTAGGTTCTCCAGAAACATATAGTTGTATTTGCATAACAGTGAAAGTCAACATTATATTACCTAAAAATATTTCCTAGAGGCAGCATATAGAGAGAGAACAGTAAGAGGCCAAATATACTCCCCTGTGGAATTCCACAATCAAGAGAAACAGAGGATAATAAGAAGCAACCTAATTTAACCTGAAAGATAAGATTTAAACCAGTTTAAAACTGAACCAGTGAGACCTATTGAATCGAGACGATGTAAAAGTATAGCATGGTCAATAGTGTCAAAAGCTGCACTTAAGTCTAGTAGGATAAGAATGGATATCTTATTTGAGTCCATGCGAAGTCTTAGATCATTTACAACTTTTAATAAAGCAGTCTCCGTACTATGATGAGCTCTAAAACCTGATTGAAAAGTTTAAAATATCCTATTATGATAAAGAAAATCTAGAAACTGCCTTTTCTAAAATTTTACTCATAAAAGGAAGATTTGAGATTTGTCTAAAATTATTAAAACTAGTATTATCTAAAGTGGACTTTTTAAGTAGAGGCTTCACCCTCAGCACTTTTCAATGAGTCAGGGAAAACCGCAGATAAATTAATAGTGAAATATTGACAATGTGCAGAGTCCATGTTGAAAAAACCTTAAAAGTTTGTTTAAATAAGATGGTAGGAATGGGGCCCAAACCACACGTGGACAGTTTCATTTTGGTGACAATACTTTCCAAACACTTCATGTCTATCTCATAAAATGAATTCATATAAGCCAAGACCTCCCTCTCAGGGCTAAATGTATCATTTATTGGAATTATGGAGGCTCGAATGCTGATTATTTTATTTTTAAAGAACTGAGCAAATTGCTCACACTTATCAGGAGACGTGAATGTTATCTGTATATACAGTGCTCCCTCGATCGTTAATCGCGGGAGTTACGTTCTAAAAATAACCCGCAATAGGCGAAATCCGCGAAGCAGGATTCTTTATTTATAAATCGAATATTTTCGTAGTTAGAGCATTGGAAACCTGTTTTGGTTTCTAACATTATTAGAGCCATCTAGTCATGAAATAACACCCTTTAGTCACCATTACTTTATGACTGCTGGACACGGAAGCAGGAACGGGGAGACGAGGAATCAGGATTGAAGGGTTTCTTTGGAATCACTCCAAATGCAGGACACAGGAACATGTAACATCAAAACGTCAATGACAGACCTGGGGTTATAGACACTGACGTGGACTTCAAACTAGGTATGTTACAATCCACGGGAATCCCGGCCGCCATTTTCTACGATCGCCACTGCTATGCGATATAGGTGCATCACAGGGTAACCCCAAGGTAAAATGGGCAGTGCGCTGTCTGTGATTGGCTATTTCTGCGAGATTCCTTGTTATGACATACTTAGGATTCCCCTCTTCAGCCTCGAATTCGAATTTTTCCAATTTGATCATACGGTCTGTCATTTTTGCTTGCGCCGAAAATTTTCATCAAGTTCAACCTGTTCTAAACCAAAATCTATGCTTTGGACAATAACAAAAGCTAATTGGACGCTCTTTCTATTGTTTTTTCTGTTAACTGGTGAAGTTTCATCAAAATCAAATGAATCCGAGACATATTTACCGTTCCGAAGATCGCCTGTCTGATTGACTGAGTGTCATATGGCGGTCACTGCGTTTTTGCATCTTTAGCCTTGTCCGTCACACTAATTAACTAATTAAAAGGAGAAATAGATATCCAACTTAATTGTTTAGTGTTTTATCTGATTCTCTTTAACTTTCTCTGTATGTGTTGAAAGTTTCATTCAGTTATCTCAACCCATAAGGAAGTTATTGAACATTCACTTTTGTTGATAACAGCTTTTGTTTTATTCTAATGCAAAGACAATAGGCCTACATGGAAATTAGCCATTCCCCGAATATTAAAACTGTCATAACTTCCTTAATACTGAACATAGAGGGGTGGTTTTGGTATCAAAATTTATGTTTCTTTACACTCTCCCTGATGCAGGTCTTAATTTTACTGTCTCATTTTTTTGTAACATACCTATTCAAACTGAATCAAACTGACAGAAAACAGCTGGTCACAATCGGGCTTGCATATGTGGTTAATAAGGGGGCGTGGTACACAAAAGGATCGGACAGGCAGGTCATGACAATTACACTCGTATTACCCAAAATATTAGAAAAAATAATAGAAAATAAGAAATAATAGACATTATAAATATCATATTGTTGTTATTGTACATTTAATTATGAAGAGCAAAGATGCTTCTGATGCGTATAGCGATGTATCATTTTCATTGTCTCGATCAACTTTCTAATCAATAGACAAAAAACCGCGATAGAGTGAAGCCGCGAATGTCAAAGCACGAAGTGGCGAGGAACGACTGTAATGCTACTTTTTAAAGTTATTGTAGCAGGTTCTTAGTTGCTCAGAATTCCAAGGGAAGAAGGGAAGAAACTGTTAACTGTATTTTCTCCTCTCGCCACATTGGTGACCGCGACGTACATTTTCGAGGAGATTTCTTTCAGCATGACAGCTAAGGCTATGGCTTTAAAGCTCCCGGAGTTCTGGCGTGAAAATGCCACTGTGTGGTTCGCTCAGGCTGAAGCTCAGTTTGCACGCAAGATGACTATTATGTTGTCGCTGCACTGGACAATGCCACAGAATCACGGGTGGTGAGTTTCCTTCAAGATCCCCCGGCAGATGGCAAGTATGAGGCTTTTAAGTCGCTGCTGCTTAGGGAGACCGGGGATGGTTGTCACACTTTTTACTTAAATTTAATTTCTTCCAAAACAGTGTATGGTAAGAATTCCCTTTCTGTACACAATTAATGCTTAATGTGTCAGGTACAAATGGATAGTCCTTGCTCTGGTAGAATCCATTCTCTTTAAAAGATATGGGCTGTCAAATGCACCTTGTGCAGATGTAACAACCAACCCCATCGCGGGGTAGGTTGTCACACCCTATGGGGTTGGTTGTCCCTGTGTTATTCTAATGGGAAAAAACGAAAAATGGAGACATTTTGAAAAAAGTTTAAAAAAATTATTTTTTAATGAAATATCAAACCAAACATATCTAATGTGTATAAAAACATCAAATAAGTTTTGTTGTTTCCTTTTTAGACTCTTTTGATTGAAAAATGTAAAACTAGCTTTATAATATCATGCATGTATATGGGTCATATTTTTGTTAATTTTACACTAAATCACAGTTACACCACATGACAATTTTAAAGACCAGGCACAATTAATTTAGATGAACACATCAATTGATTTCAATATAAAAATCAATTGATTTAATATGTATATGAATGTATGTGTACACAACATTCTTAGTCGTTGAACAACTGCAATAAATAGTCTTTTTTTTATTTACAATTGTGTTTTATATTGTAAAATTGGTCCATGGAAAATCCTTATACGTCACTGACCGTGACAACCAACCCCCCAAAAAATGTGACAACCTACCCCAACTGACATTTTTAGCTCTTTTGGAGGCTAGTCCCCACATGGGTTAGCCTAGCTAAGAAAAAACCTAACTAAATTGTAGCCCTCTCTTTATACTTTAAACTGTTAATAATTATTTTACTGTCAACCCATAGCGTAATGAGTTAGAAGAAAAATATGAGATGCCTCAAAATTTACTTTTGCATATGAAAAACAAAAAAAGTTGTCTCACCCCAAAGTTATTCTGCTTTCACCTCCACTGTCAACGTAGATGACCTCTGACACTAATTACAAACATTTCTGTGTCGACGGTTTTGATCAGCGCCCTCTAGTGGGTGAGATATGATGACTGTGACAACCTACCCGTGAGACAACCAACCCCGCTCTCCCTACTACTTTTGAACTGTCGGAGCCAGAGCAGGCACGTCGACTTCTCGCCTTACCCTCCTTGGGAGACCAGAAACCATTGGAGCTCATCGACTACAGGGCAGACATCAGCCCTGCTTTATTTTTCGCGAGTTGTTTATGCAGTGGATGCTGGTTCCTATTCGCTCTGCTTTAGCGGACTCCCCACTTACAGATTTCCGTGAGTTGGCGAGAGTAACAGACAGGGTTTACATTGCCACCTGGCAGTCCTGCGCCGTGTTGGACAGCGGACACCCTGCCGATTTAATTTTTTCTGCCCCTGGTGTTGTCACTGTGGCGCAGCACAGCTGTAATTCCACTTACTGTTTTTATCATACCGGTTTTGGTGTGCGTGCCAAGAAATGCATCCCGCCCTGCTCATTTAAGCCGCCGCGAAACATCATGTAGCTACGCAGGGTGCAGGGGGGCAGTTTGCAGGTGGCTTTTTGTGTTCGCATCTGTTTCCACTCCATTGTTGGGAGTTGACTTTTTGTGTGCCAACAATTTGCTGATGGATGTTAAAAACAGGCGTCTGATCAACGCGGAAACTTTTTGTTCTTTTCCGTGCACCCTCAGTGAGGCTGAGCCTTCCAACCTGTCTGGTATTTCGATTTCAGCCGACATTTTCCAGCGCCTCTTGGCAGAGTTTCCCAATCTCACCGTGCCCACATTTTCCACATCCTTGGCTAAACATGGTGTGGAGTACCACATAACCACAGCAGGTCCACCAGTGCATGCCAAGGCTAGGTGCCTGAACTCTGAAAAGCTGGCTGTTGCCAGAGAAGAGTGTGCCACATTGGAGCGTTTGGGGATATCTCGGCGTTCTGACAGCCCATGGTCTTCTCCTCTCCATATAGTGCCTAAGCCTGGGGGGTGGATGGCGCCCCTGTGGGAACTATAGGTGCCTTAATGATGCCACCACCCCCGACCAGTACCCTATCCCACACATCCAAGACTTTTCCACCCGTTTGTCATTTTTTCCAAGGTGGACCTGCTTAGGGGCTACCATCAGGTCCCAGTACACACTCAGGACTTAATAATAATAATAATAATAATAATAATACATTTTGTTTATAACACACTTTACATTTTCGGAGAAAATCTCTAAGTGCTACAAAACCTCAACAATAAAAAAGAAAAGAAAAGCTATATAGAAAAAAATTAAAACAGAAACACATCTGGTTTTTGCCAGGTTTCTGTAATGCACATCAAGTCCAAACATTTGTCAGAAATGTGGTCGTTAATAAGGCAAGATTTGTTTGTGAGTTAAATTTTAATACTTGCCGGAGCAGTCCCACCCTAAGACTGTTGTCGTCACACCTTTTGGTTTGAGATTCTCAGGATGCCTTTTGGGCTAAAGAACGCGGCTCAAACTTTTCAGCATTTGATGGACAGCGTTGTGCGGGACATGCCTTTTCTGTTTGTTTATTTGGACAACATCTTAGTTGTTATCAACACTTTGGATGAGCATTTGAGGTATCTCTAAGCATTATTTGCACATCTCAGTGCTCATGGGTTGATTGTCAATGTTAGCAAATGTCAGTTTGGTGTCCGTTTTGTTGATTTCCTTGGCCACCGCATTACCTCGGAGGGGGCGGTGCCTCTCCCCGAGAAAGTTGCCGCTGTCAGAGATTTCCCATGACCAGTCACAGTCAAATCTTTGCAGGAGTTTCTCGGAATGGTTAACTTTTACCACTGTTTCATCCCGGAGATTGCCCACATTTTGTTTCCCTGCACTCAAGGGTGTTTCATCTAAGGTGCTGGTTGACTGGACTGCGGAGCAGTGTCAGGCATTCCATGATGCTAAACAAGCCTTGATGGATGCTATGTTGCTAGCCCACCCCTTGCCGGATGCCCCCATTGCCGTCACTACAGATGCTTCAGATGTTGCTGTTGGCACAGTACACGAGCAGCTCATTAATGGCAGCTGCTGGCCTTTTTCAATTGCCAGTTACGCCCCAATGAGCGCAAGTACAGCACTTTTCAACCGTGATCACAACCAACACAACAGCAGACAAACCCAGAGGCATCCAATGGACCCTGTCCTCTCAGTTGGAAGACCTTGACTTTGCAGACGACCTTGCTCTCCTTTCAACAAACCACTCCAACAACAAATATGCCAGACAGGCCGGACTTAACATCAACACCTCCAAAACCCACCTCGAGCTCGATGAAGTGCATAAACTCCACCCCCACAGCACCCATCTAGGTGAATGGAGCACCACTCGAGTTTGTGGAGGACTTCAGTTACTTTGGCAGCCTTATCAGCAAGGTTCAGCGCTGTCCATAAAGACATTAGAGCAAGGCTGGGAAAGGCTCGATGTGCCTTTTCCGAACTCCATTCCATCTGGAGGTCTAAACAATACAGCCTAAAAACAAAGATGCTCCAGTACAACAGCAATGTAATGAATGCCCCCCCCCGATCTGAACCCGAGCGATGTTTTGTTATTGGACTTCTGTGCTCATCACAGATTGTCCATAATGAACACCATGCTCAAGCATAAGGGTGTCCATATATGCACTTAGCAACAGGACACCCTAGGCCGCAGTTCGATGATCGACTTTGTAGTCGTGTTATCGAACTTGCGGCTGCATGTCTTGGACACTCTGGTGAAGAAAGGGGCAGAGCTGTCAACTGATCACTACCTGGTGGTGGGTTGGCTCCGCTGGTGGGGGAGGAAGCCGGCCAGGCCTGGCAGGCCCAAGCGTATAGTGAGGGTCTGCTGGGAACATCTGGCGGAATCCCCTGTCAGGAGGAGCTTCAACTCCTACCTCGGGCAGAGCTTCTCCCATTTCCCAGGGGAAGCAGGGGACTTTGAGCCCGAATGGGCCTTGTTCCGTGCCTCCATTGTGGAGGCGGCAGACCGGGGCTGTGGCCGTAAGGTGGTCGGTGCCTGTCGCAGCGGCAATCTCCGAACCCGCTGATGGACACCAGTGATGAGGGATGCTGTCAAGCTGAAGAAGGAGTCCTATTGGGCATTTTTGGCCTCAAGAAGATTCTGGTCCACCATCCGGCATCTCAGGCTGGGAAAGCGGTGCAACATCAACACTGTTTATGGTGGGGATGGGGCGCTGCTGACCTCAACTCAGGACATGTTGGGTCGGTGGAGGGAATACTTCGAAGACCTTCTCAATCCCACCGACACACCTTCCAGTGAAGAGGCAGAGTCTGGGGACTTGGGGGTGGACTCCACTATGTCTAGGGCGGAGGTCGCTGAGGTGGTTAAAAAGCTCCTCAGTGGCTGGGCCCCAGAGTGGATGAGATCCGCCCGGAGTTCCTTAAGGCTCTGGATGCTGTGGGGCTGTCCAGGTTGACACGCATCTGCAGCATCGCGTGGACATCGGGGGTAGTGCCTCTGAATTGGCAGATAAGGGTGGTGGTCCCCCTCTTTAAGAAGGGGGACCAGAGGGTATGCTCCAGCTATAGGGGGATCACACTCCTTAACCTGGTAAGGTCTATTCAGGGGTTCTGGAGAGGAGGGTCCGTCGGATTGCCGAACCTCAGATACAGGAGGAGCAGTGTGGTTTTTGCCCTGCCCATGGAACAGTGGACCAGCTCTATACTCTCAGCAGGGTCTTGAAGGGTTCATGGGAGTTTTCTCAACAAGTCTACATGTGTTTTGTGGACTTGGAGAAGGCATTTGGCAGCGTCCCTTGGGGAGTCCTGTGGGGAGTGCTCCGGGAGTTTGGGGTACCGGGCTTCCTTATAAGGGCTGTTCGGTCCCTGTATGACCAGTGTCAGAGCTTGGTCTGCATGGGCAGCAATAAATCGGACTCGTTTCCGGTGAGGGTTGGACTCCATCAGGGCTGCCCTTTGTCACAGATTCTGTTCATAGCTTTTATGGACAGAATTTCTAGGCGCAGCCAGGGCATTGAGGGTGTCTGGTTTGGTGACCTCAGGATTAGGTCTCTGCTTTTTGCAGATGATGTGGTTCTGTTAGCTTCATCGGACTGTGACTTTCGGCTCTCACTTGGACAGTTTGCAGCCAAGTGTGAAGTGGCTGGGATGAGAATCAGCACCTCCCAAATCCGAGACCATGGTCCTTAGCTGGAAAAGGGTAGAATGCTCTCTCTGGGTCGGGGAGGGGGTCCTTCCCCAAGTGGAGGAGTTTAAGTATTTCGGTGTCTTGTTCACGAGTGAGGGAAGGATGGAACTGGAGATCGACAGGCAGATCGGTGCGGCGTCAGCAGTGATGCGGGTGCTGCATCGGTCTGTCATGGTGAAGAAAGAGCTGAGCCAAAAGGCAAAGCTCTCGATTTACCAGTTGATCTATGTTCCTACCCTCACCTATGGTCATGAGCTATGGGTAATGACCGAAAGAATGAGATCGCGAATACAGGCGGCCGAAATGAGGTTCCTCCACAGGGTGTCTGGGCGCTCCCTTAGGGATAGGGTGAGAAGCTCGGATATCCGGGAGGGCCTCAGAGTAGAACCGTTGCTTCTCCACATCAAAAGGAGCCAGTTGAGATGGTTTGGACACCTGGTGCGGATGCCTCCTGGGCGGCTACCTGGAGAGGTTTTCCGTGCATGTCCTACATAGGAGGGATTATATCTCTCGGCTGGCCTTGGAACGCCTCGGCGTCCTCCCCGAGGAGCTGGTAGAGGTAGCTGGGGAGAGGGAGGTCTGGGTATCTCTCCTGAAGCTGCTACCCCCGCGACCCGAACCCCGGACAAGTGGTAGATGATGGATGGATGGATGGATGTTTTTAACTGCTGAAACAACAAGCCAACTCTTATAATGTAAGTGATAGATAACATTTCATCTGTAGCAATGTCTTATGCTCAAACTCTCAAAGGAGTTAATGAACAGCTGCTAGTTTTGGTTGCTTGTACTGTTTTGTGTAAGCAACCAGCAATATGCTAATTCCAAATCAAACACCTTGTTAGAGCAGCCAGTTACTGTACAGTCAAGTCATAAAAATAAGTGAGATTGTGTGGCTTTGGGTATAAAGAACACTTCTAGAGGAGAAGTCTCAAGTATGAGAGAATGAATCTCTCTCTGGAGAGTGAAGAAGAAAGGAGCATTCATGTTAAGAAGCTCCCTGCATTTACACCTGAAGACGCACCCAGAAAGTGGCTGACTGCTTTTCTCCTACTGAAAACTCCATTAAAACTTTAGTAGCTCCAGGTCATTTGTGTTTCACTGTCGAAGATATTAAGAGATTGAAATCTGTGGAGAAGGCAGATGTGGATGTGGTGGCTTACAAACTGATGTTTATTAGTCCTGCTATGGGGGAAATTGCGTTGGGGAAATGAGTCAACCTGTGATTAATCAAAATTTACCATTTGTTTTTCTAAAGGCAGGCTAATGAAAAACAAGCAAAGAAATGACAAATAATTTGGTGGCTTTCAATCATTTTTAATGAGTTGTCTAAAATAGAATAGAACAGAATAGATACTTCACATAAATATGTTGACCCTGATTTTAACTGGATAGTTTTCACATGACTAACAGAAATGTTTATTGCCTGATCTTAAAATGATTCACTAAGGGTTTTGGCATGGGAATAGCAAAACTAGCTCATTTTGATTAAAAATTGAACAAGTAGCCTTGTTCAAAGCAAAACA
Source organism: Paramormyrops kingsleyae (assembly GCF_048594095.1). Classification (NCBI taxonomy): domain Eukaryota; kingdom Metazoa; phylum Chordata; class Actinopteri; order Osteoglossiformes; family Mormyridae; genus Paramormyrops; species Paramormyrops kingsleyae. The sequence continues at coordinate 39,345,675 of NC_132801.1, read as the reverse complement.
ATACATTGAAGAGAAAATTTTTAAAAATCACAATTCTTATTATGTATCAGCATAGTTTATATATTCATTCATTTATAATGAAAATAGACATAAGCAATTAAAGGGCCACCTTGAAAACAAAGCTGTCCTTTTAAGAATGTTTTAATGTTTTTCTCACTGGTTGTTTATAGATGATTAAACAGCTTTAGTTGAGACTTTGATTCCACCTCATCATACATACTTATTTGTTTTTCTCAATTATAGCAATAATTTATAAATTATATTTTATTCCTGAATCTAAATGACAGCAATGCAATGCTCTCTTCCAACGACTCCGCAGACATGGTCACCAGAGGACCTGAAGCATATCCTAAACAGGAAAGGGCACAAAGCAAGAATGCAGCCTGTACAGGATGTTGTACCACTAAATGCATAGACAGTTGGAACATGTGTTTGGACTGCAGGATGAAAACAGAATTCCCAGAGGGAACACACTCAGTACACAGAGAATATGAAAATTGCATGCACAGCACAGGGAGAATGTGCAAACCGCATACACACAGCATGGGGAGGATGTGCAAACTGCAGACACGCACACACAATCCAGCTATGGAGTCACTGGGTTACCGCATTATACTGCTTGCCAAAACTATGCTTTTACATAAACCTATAACAACTATGCATATTTTAGATTTATTTAATAATTAAGTGTACAAAACCAAAAAATTGAGGAATTAATGTTTCAAAGATAATCAAAGACAATTACAACACAACATAAAGGCAACAAAAGGAGACAATATTTTTTCGCTAGCTACAATTACATAATATCATAGGACTGTTTCATTACCAATTTGGACCACAATTAAAATGAAGAATTCTCAAGGGTGGTGCTAAATACAGAGAATCATGATCAGGGTACTGTCTAGACAGCACTGTGAACTGCATCTGCACTTTCAAACTAAGCCCTCTTGTCAGCTGTCCTACATAAAGGTGCCTAACGGTTTCATTTTTACAGCTAAATATTATAATCCCATGTAATTTATGTCAGACACAAATGGCCACTGTATTTGGATCACAAATCCGTGACAACACACTGATTTCACAATTACCCATGGAAGAGTAACCCAGATACCAACACCAAGGACAGGACTGCTCCAAAATTCACACATATGCTGTAAAGACATTTGACTTGATAAATGTTTGGGGCCAATATACAGTACAGATACATTGTTTCAACATGTACTTGACACAATATTGAGACAGTATTTTATGGTTCTCATACTCATCAGTTTGAGTGAAATGTACTAAGAGTGCAGTTTTTCTTGTGTGCATGTACAGCGTTTGTATACAATGGATCACAGAAATTTGTGATTATTTGCCTCCTGTGTGCTGAATATCACATCCTCTGTTATCTCACTACTTGGTTAGTTTCTTCGGTTATATTTTAAGGTAATGGGCAGCACATCTAGGACTTCTCGAGATGCTCAGAGATGACAAAGGGTGAATCTCAATACCAAGAACGCAAAAATTGTACTTAAAAAGCCTTTTTACATCTTGGAGAGCAATTCTCTGCTCAGACCCTGATTTTAAAAGAATCATCTTCTGAATGCTTTAAAAGGTTAGGTTAGCAGACTAGTAGGTTTGGTAATATGGACATTTCCTAAGTATTAGTTTTAAGGCGATAACTCAAAAACCATTTGGCAGATCTAACTTCTGAGACAGATCACATCAAAATTGAAGCAGCACCACATAGTGTGATGTGGCACGATTTCATTGTTAAATTGTGTGTGATGTAAATCCTTCAATTTGTTTTTCTTAATGGTAGTTGAACAAGATGCAAATCAACAAAATGATAGTTTTGCTTTTCATTGTCACGTTCTCCTCACGACACCCACTGAAAAGCAATGCCTCTTCTGCAATGCATTTCCACATGCTATGGTTTTTGCATGCTGCGCACTATAAAACAATATGTTGCATCGATTGTTTTCCTTTGCAGGCCGAAATCGTGTTTGCATTTCAAGGTGGCATGAAATCCACTTCTTATCTTTCAGGTAAAAACACTTTCATTAACTTTCAGATTTCCAGGTAATGCATCCAGTACTTCCAGAAATAGTACAAGTTAGTGAGTGTGATATGAGTATGGATTTGATGGGCAGTCCAAATAACAGGACTGTTAGGGGAATACAGAACCAGATGTAGCTGTAAATAGTAATACCACTTTTTTGTGGTGGACATTTTGATTATCCCCAAACCTCCCTACTGCCCCAAACAGTCCTATGTTATAGTTTGAGCCAGCTTGACTTCATAATTAAATTGAAGTTGGCTGTTCTTAACTTCCGGACACAGTGGATAGTGCTGTTGTCTCACACCTCTAGGGCTGTTTCTGACTTTCGGGCAGAGTGAGTAGTGCTGTTGTCCCATACCTCTAGGACTGTTCCTGACTTCTGGGCACAGTGGATAGTGCTGTTGTCTCACACCTCTAGGACTGTTCCTGACTTCTGGGCACAGTGGATAGTGCTGTTGTCTCACACCTCTAGGGCTGTTTCTGACTTTCGGGCAGAGTGAGTAGTGCTGTTGTCCCATACCTCTAGGACTGTTCCTGACTTCTGGGCACAGTGGATAGTGCTGTTGTCTCACACCTCTAGGACTGTTCCTGACTTCTGGGCACAGTGGATAGTGCTGTTGTCTCACACCTCTAGGGCTGTTTCTGACTTTCGGGCAGAGTGAGTAGTGCTGTTGTCCCATACCTCTAGGACTGTTCCTGACTTCTGGGCACAGTGGATAGTGCTGTTGTCTCACACCTCTAGGACTGTTCCTGACTTCTGGGCACAGTGGATAGTGCTGTTGTCTCACACCTCTAGGACTGTTCCTGACTTCTGGGCACAGTGGATAGTGCTGTTGTCTCACACCTCTAGGACTGTTCCTGACTTCTGGGCACAGTGGATAGTGCTGTTGTCTCACACCTCTAGCCTCCTGAAAAAGTCTCCTTCAATTTTACATTTTTTGTGATTTTCTATGTCTTTGGAGGAAATAAGACATCTTACAATTTAGATTTTTTCAAAAACATTTTTATTTTTAATTTCACAATATGTCCTCTTTAGTGGAAAACAGGACATGTTTAATGTGAAGACATCATTGAAATTGGAAGTAGAAAAATTTAAGGATTTATAAGCGATGGAATAATAAATCATGAAATGGTTCCAATACATGGCAAAATTAATTTTTATTTTAACGATGATAATCCAGGAAGCAGTTTCTCAATTTTGTAATACAAAGGAGCATCTTACATTTAGTGCATCTCATGTAGGTTTTGTTCTTCCAGCCCTTGTTTCTGCACCTTTCTGCATGCTTGAAGTTCACCATCACAGGCATGTGCATAGCTTCCAGGTTGTGGAATTCTCACTTTCATTGGTGGACTATACTCTTCATCACTTTCTTCTCTTGCACTGCTGTCAAGGTCCAGGTCACCCACCAGCTCTTCAGCTAGGCTCAACTTAAATTCCTAAAACTGTTTGATGTCCTTTGAATGTCGGTTTAGGGCTTTACAGTCAGATTTGTACTGGATCCAGGAGTTTGCAATAGCAACATCAAAAAAGTGACCAATCACTCGTGCAGTCCACTTTTTGGTCCTGCTTGACTTTCTATAAAAGCTCAGCATGCAGTCACACAAGTCCACCCCACCCATATTGTTGTTGTATTCTTTGATAACTGTTGGTTGTTATGATGTTATTGAGCTGATGTAGTACGCAATAAAAAGTAAGTGACATCACTACGGCATGCCTGAAATAAGAAGGTATCTTATAAACTAGACGTTCTGCAGCATACCCTGTCCGAGTCCATCCTTGACCCAATAACACTTCACTGGTCTTCTAACCTGGATATATGTTTTGTTTTTATTGGACCATCTTGGGCAGACATCTTCTGGCTCTTTTCCATGTATGGTAGAAACCAGCAGCACTGGCTTGTTGTCATACCATTTTGTGCTAGCCAGTTCTGGATCCCTTCTCACCACCATCATAGATGCTCCCCTCCCTTCTTGTAATTGTTTGTCACTAATTAGCTGACATGGCTTAGGTACCCTGTTTTTCATTATTGTACCAGTTGCATGAAGGCCTATTTCAAGCAAAGTGTCCATGACCTTGATTGATGTAAAGAACAGGTGACTTCCCATTTGAACAGATTCAACCATTCGTAGAGCTGCTGCTGCACCAATTCCATGTCCATTATCACTGAATGTATTTTTTTCTTGGTACACTTCAAAGTCCAATATCAGACCATCAGGAGAAGCAAGAACAAATACCTTCAAGCCAGAAGGGTATGGCTTGCCTGGAACAAACTGCCTAACTGGGGTTCAATTTTAGGACCACTATTGTTCCTAATTTACATTAATGATATTGACACAAATACATACAGTAAACTGGTTAAATTTGCAGACGACACCAAGGTGGGCGGGGTAGCAGATACTAATCTAGCAGCAGAGAGGCTTCAACGGGATCTGGATTTAATTAGCGAATGGGCTGATACTTGGCAGATGAAATTTAACACAGATAAATGCAAGGTAATCCATGCAGGGAGCAGAAATATAAAGTACAGATATTTTATGGGTTCCACTGAAATAAAGGTAGCTGATTACGAGAAAGATCTCGGTATGTATGTTGATGCTTCCATGTCCCACTCTCGCCAGTGTGGGGAAGCAATAAAAAAGCCGAACAGAATGTTAGGTTATATCTCTAGAAGTGTGGAGTTTAAGTCAAGGGAGGTGATGTTACACTTATATAATTCCTTGGTAAGACCCCACCTAGAATACTGTGTGCAGGTTTGGTCACCATACCTCAAGAAGGACATTGCTGCCTTAGAAAAGGTGCAACAAAGAGCTACGAGAATGATTCCTGGTCTTAGAGGAATGTCTTATGAGGAGAGGTTAGCGGAACTGAATCTGTTCAGCCTTGAGCAAAGGAGACTAAGGGGGGATATGATTCAGGTCTATAAGATTCTAACGGGTCTGGATGCTGTTCAGCCAAATGACTATTTCAATATTAGTCTAAATACTAGAACTCGTGGCCATAAGTGGAAATTAGCGGGAGAACATTTTAAAACAAATTTGAGGAAGCACTTTTTTACACAGCGTGTAGTTAGAGTATGGAATAGTCTTCCTGCTAGTGTAGTGGAAGCTAAAACCATGGGTTCCTTTAAATCAGAGCTAGATAAGATTTGAACAACTCTGAGCTATTAGTTAAGTTCTCCCCAAACGAGCTTGATGGGCCGAATGGCCTCCTCTCGTTTGTAAATTTCTTATGTTCTTATGTAACTGGACAGCGGCCTGTGAATGGAATGATTTGTTCATCGATACAGTATTTTGCTGGTTTTGGAAGGCTAAGACAGCCTTGCCTCACTCTGCCAAGGAGTGGCCTGACTTTCCAAAGGATGTATTTCTTTTTTATTTCTTCACTCACATCTAAATCATTGACAATTTTCAGAGATTTTCTCAGTTTGAAGAAGCTATCTCTTGTCATGTTGTTTTTTATTATTGGTACTTTTGTTTTATTGGCCCAAAACATCTTTATTCTGGGATAGCCAAGACAGGCCATGTGGACTGATATGCCAAAGAACACCTTAATTTCTTCTGGTGTCGTATTCAGAGACACTCCTTTGATTTGAAGCTCCCTCTGATTAGTAAATCTTGCCAGATCATCAAAAATTTTGTTGTCAATGTATTGGTTAAAATATTGAATCAGACTCCAGTTGAAGGGTCATTCCTGTATTCAATAGACCTAGGTAGCACGGGTATGAATCTGTTATGGGAAAATATTGAGCAATTTTACTAAATTACATTAATGCAATTTGTGTTTAACGGGATACATTTTTCACCACCAGCCTTCTATGATGAAATTTAGTTATTTGTATTATTTACTATAAAATATATTTTATACTGACCTGCAATGAATATCAATAGTAAAAAATTAAACAATAATACAGAGTATAAACTTTTTTATACTCATCCTGCAACACAGTACAATAACATACATGCTTGTATTGGCCGACAAAGGACAACGACTTTCATCATAATCATCTGTCTGCTCATCTGATGAGCCTGTCCCTTCTTCACAACTTCCTATTACTTCCTCACTATGTTCAAATTCATCTTCTTCCTTCTCTTCATTTGACAAATCTACATCTGAATCTCCCTTAATTATTCTGTACAAAATTTGCTCTGCTTCTGTTCTGTCTCCTACAACAAAGTGGTAATTTGAAAGACATAAAAATAATCCTTTTGTCCATTACAGAGGACATTAATAAATGGCTTAGCATTTCAACACCAAAATAATGAAACTGCTTTCAGACCTTACTAAACGATACCTGACAAAATAGGAATAGTTCAACAGGTGGAGGCCACTGACATTTTTCCCTCCTCATCTTTTCTGACTGTTTTTTCACTAGTTTTGCATTTGGCTACAGTCAGTGTCACTACTGGTAGCATGTGGTGATACCTGGACCCTACAGAGGTTGCACAGCACAGTCCAGCTCCTCCAGGATGGCGCATCAATACATGCCAATTGCCAGAAGGTTTACTGTGTCTCCCAGCGCAGTCTCAAGGGCATGGAGGTGATTCCAGGAGACAGGCAGTTACTCTAGGAGAGCTGGACAGAGCCATAGAAGGTCCTTAACCCATCAGCAGGATTGGTATCTGCTCCTTTGTGCAAGGAGGAACAGGATGAGCACTTCCAGAGCCCTACAAAATGACCTCCAGCAGGCCACTGGTGTGAATGTCTCTGACCAAACAATCAGAAACAGACTTCATGAGGGTGGCTTGAGGGTCCAACGTCCTCTAGTGAACCCTGTGGTCACTGCCTGGCACTGTGGAGCTACTGTAGATTGGCATTTGCCATAGAATACCAGAATTGGCAGATCCACCACTGGCACCCTGCGCTTTTCACAGATGAGAGCAGGTTCACACTGAGAACATGTCACAGATGTGAAAGGGTCTGAAAAAGTCATGGAGAACGTTACACTGCATGTAACATTGTTCAGCATGACCGGTTTTCTGGTTGGTCAGTGATGGTCTGGGAAGGCATATCCATGGAGGGATGCACAGACCTCTACAGGCTAGACAATGACACCTTGACTGCCACTGGGTATCGGGATGAAATCCATGGACCCATTGTCAGACCCTACGCTGGTGCAGTGGGTCCTGGGTAGGGCTGCAACAACTAATCGATAAAATCGATAATTATCGATAATGAAATTCATTGTCAACGAATGCCGTTATCGATTAGTTGGGCTGCTCACGTCACTGAGGAGCGCGACCACATGATGCACAAATACACAAAGATGCACACAGATACACAGCCGCTCGCAATGGAGGTTACAGAAGCGTCTGCAGGAAAAAGCGTGCGCCCCAAGTCCTCCAAGGTATGGCAGCAATTTACATTAAACGCCTCTAAGAAGACGGTAACCTGCACGCTATGCAAGACCGAGCTTTCATGGCATGGCAGTACCACAGTCATGCACAAACACTTAAAAAGAAAACATGTTGGTGTTACGGATGGCGAAACATCAGCAGGGTAAGTAAAAACTGTATCTCTTCATCGTATAAAAGTTGTATAGTTTAAGTGCTTTTGTTTAAACTGTTTGCTAACTTCGGGATAGTCGCACTAGATCAGTTCACTTGCTACTCGCTAGCATCACATTGCGCAATCACCTCATGAGCAATAGTGATTAGTTAAATGGCGCTACTTTAGATTAGCTTAAATTACACGGTGCGAATAACAGTAGAATATTAGATTTAGTGATTGTTGTGGTTTTCGGCGAATGCAAATAACAGTACATTTGTGACCAGAGCATGTGAGCGGAGTGGAGCGGTGAAAATTTCGCTCCTCGCTCACGAGACTGTTGGCTCCGCCCGCTCCTCAGCTCTAATTCGCACTAAGTCGCTCCGCTCAACACCACTCCTCGCTACACTAAAATTTCCTCCCGCTCCAGTGAAATCGCTCCACGCTCGCTCCAGTTTAAAAGAGGGACAAATAATCTGCATGCCTAACAAATGTCACCTTAAACCGATGCCTTATATCATAAAGAAATGTGAGCAACGGCACTCAGAACAGAAAATATTTCGTTTTAAACAACATATAGGCAACAACGGACAGGTTTGGCAATGGCATTCCACACAAAATAGGCTTAAAAATAAAGGAATCAGTGGGCTTAATAGCCTAAAGAATATACAGGCTAAGCATCCACGTTTTAAAGTCCTCAGTTATTTTCTGTTGATGCTGCTGCGTCTCTTAAAATAAAAATTCACTGACAGCGTTACGTGAATTAAAAAAATCCTGTTAGACCTAATTTGAATGACAAACTAATTTATTTGATTATCAAATTATAGGCTTTTATACTTTTATTTACTTTATAGACTTGATATGCTACAACCATATAAAACTTGCTCACGTTTTGCTCTGGCCTCCGTGTGTTCACGTAGCACACTCATGTTTCCGAGAAAGGTCTTTTTACATTCCAAAGCGGATCTAAATCTTGATAATTGTATAGATGAATTCTGGGAAGATTTGCGCACGCCTCAGAGTCGTAGTGTGAGCTGTATCGGAGCGAAATTGGAGCGAGACAGAGAGACCGCTCCAGCCTTAATTAAAAAACCGCTCCGCTCTCTGACCAAATTCCGCCCACTCCGCTCACATGCTCTGTTTGTGACTATTAGATTTTTGCATTTCTACAGTTTTTATAGTCCACTACAAAGTTAACTTGTTAAATAGCAAATCTGTTTTCAAACGTAATTTACTGTGGTTTTACTTACAGTATGCATATATCATTTTTTTATGCAAAATGACATTATTTTAGCTGTTTATATCTTAACAACTGAATATGTCATTGTATTTTTTAAACAAAACATATACACTGTCAACTTGCCATCTGCAATTATTGTTAAAAACAAAACAAATGTTGATTTACATAAAATGCTGTACTTTGCATACTCAAATGCTGTTATTTATTTATTTATTTTCAGAAAGACACAACTCAGCATGAGTGAGTTCATTCAAAAAAGAAATCCCCCATGCACTCCTCAACAAGCAGCCACTATAACAGATGCCATCCTGAGTATGTTGGTAACTGACATGCGGCCAATGTCAATGGTGGAAGACGAAGGATTTAAAAAAATGATTGGCATCCTTAATCCAGGATACATACTTCCATCAAGGACCCACTTCACAAAATTAATGGAGAGAAAGTACCAGGAGGCATTTGAAAAAGTTAAGTCTGCTTTGAACATCACCAACAGCAGAATGGCTTTAACTGCTGATATATGGACAAGTGTTGCCACTGAAGCATACCTTGGCATTACATGCCATTACATTGGAAATGACTGGAAGATGACATCTGTCTGCCTTACCACCTTGCCACTGGAAGACAGACATACCGCAAACAACATTGCAGAATGGCTGGAAGAAGTAGTAGTCAAATTTCAAATCGCTTTTGAGAAAATTACTGCCCTTGTACATGACAATGGTGCAAACATTGTGGCTGCTGCAAAACTACTGGAGGAGAAACATGGGTGGACCAGTATACGCTGCACTGGCCACACATTGCAGTTGGTGATTAATGCTGCTTTAAAGGACAAAAACATTGAAAGAGCTGTCGGAGCTGCAAGATGTCTGGTAGAACACTTCAAAAAAAGTGAGCTAGCCTGCAGTAAGCTCAAAGAAAAACAGAAACAAATGGGCACACCTGAGCACAAGCTTGTTCAGGATGTAAGTACCAGATGGAACAGTACATTCTACATGATTGACAGACTGATTGAACAGAGGTGGCCTTTAACTGCTACTCTGTCTGATCCATTGATCACTTACAGAGGCAAATGCTATCTGGATTTGAAACCTGACCAGTGGAATCTGCTCGAAGAGCTTTCCACTGCTCTTAAGCCTTTCGAATGTGCAACTGTTTTTATGAGCGGGCAGGAATATGTAACAGTCTCCGCATTGCCTCCAATTGTGAAAGGGCTGTTAAAGTCTACTGAAGGTGCTACCTTTGATTCAGGTCCAGTGAAGTCCTTCCAAGCCAAAGCAGTGGAGCAGCTTCAAATCAGATGGAACCAGCTCTTTGAGCAGGCAGATAATCCTGTGATTCTCTCCTCTGCTCTGGACCCAAGGTTCAGAAGACTGAAATTTCTGTCACCTGAGCAAATTATAACCATGCAGGCTAAAGTGCAAACTGAAGCACTCACAGCAAAAAAGGAGATGGAACAGCAGCAGCAGCAAACAACCACCTCAGCCAGACGTACAGAAGCTAAACCCTCAACATCTTTGCTTGACTCACTCCTTGAGTCTGGAGGCAGCAGTGAGGAAGAGAGCAGAGAGGAGAAAGTTGAGGAGGACCTCAACACTCAAATAAGGAATGAAGTCCTGGCCTACTTTGTTGAGAGGCCCCTAGCCAAGGATGAAAATCCTTTGGATTGGTGGGGACATAATAAAGAGAAATACCCCACCTTGGCCAAATTAGCCAAATCCTACTTATGTATCCCGGGCACCTCAACACCATCTGAGCGTCTGTTCTCTGCTGCAGGTTGTATAGCTTCCAGAAAAAGAGCCAGCCTCAACCCAGATCATGTGGACATGCTGACATTTTTGCATTCCAATTCAAAATGTTGGAATCAGTGAATAAGAAATGTTCATATGCAGCACTTTGAGCAGTGAAAGTTGACCTGTTCTTCTGATTTCTACTTCTGTATATTTGTTTTTTTTTATTTATTTTGATATTTCAACAAATTCTGCTGCTTAATATCATTTTCAGCATGTTTTTGTCCTAATTTCATAATGTGAATATAATAAGAGTACAACAATTGTTTTGCTTTTTATTTATTTATATTTTGGATATTTAGAGAAGTTTTACTGTTCAAAAAACAAACTTTGTCTTTCATTTAAGGTTTAAAATGTCAAAATTAAAGATCATTAAACTCTATGTGGCTTTTGCATTTGTTAAAGTTTACTTTTATATATACATAATACCCTGATTTATGGTTTTATAATGTTATAAGCAAAACATCAAATTAAAGAAGAGTTTAGTTTTTATCCGATTAATCGAAAAAATAATCGCCCAACTAATCGATAATCAAAATAATCGTTAGTTGCAGCCCTAGTCCTGGGTTCCTCCTGGTGCGCGACAATGCCCGGCCTCATGTGGCGAGAGTATGCAGGCAGTTTCTGTAGGATGAAGGAACTAATAGCATTGATTGGCCCCCACGCTCGCCCACGCTCGCCTGACCTAAATCCAATAGAACACCTCTGGGACATTATGTTTCAGTCTATCTGACGGCGCCAGGTTGCACCTTAGACCGTCCAGGAGGTCAGTGATGCCCTGGTCCAGAACTGGGAGGAGATTGCCCAGGACACCATCCGTCGTCTCATTAGGAGGATGCCCCGACATTGTCAGGCATGCATACAAGCACGTGGTTATTTTGCATTGCTTTTAATTGATATCTTGATATTGATCTTAATGCAAGGCTATCTTGTATTACTTGTAATAAAGTGTTTTTGAGTTAACCTAAGCGTGCCTATTTGTTCCTTCGAGAGCCCTATATCCCTCTCACATCCATTTTAGTACATGCACTGAGCCGGAGGAATCCGACGGTCTGTCTGTGAAGACGCAGGCCAATTTTCAACCCAAATTAAGGCCCTTACTGATGCCAACTGCAGCCCAATAACCATAAGACAGCATCTGAAAAAAAGGGCTTAAAGAACAAAAAACATCTTCAAAGGCCACGTCTCCCACGCCACAAACTTGCCTGTTTGGACTTTGCAAGGGAGCAACAAATATGGGACATTGAAAGGTGGAAGAAAGTTTTCTTCTCTGATGAGAAAATATTTAACCTGGACGGTCTTGATGGTTTCCAACATTACTGTCATGACAAGGAGATCCCACTGGAGATGTTTTCTTCGCAGCACTGTGGAGACCCATCATGGTCTGGGGTGCTTTTCCCTTCAATGGAACAATGGCGCTGCAGGGGTGTCAAACGGTGGTTGGCTATGTGGAGATATTCCCACCAGACTCCTGGAAACACTTGCATCAAGCATGCCTAAACGAATTTTAACAAGAACGGTGGGGATACTCACTATTGAGCTACAGTCTTAAACTTTTGATCAGCTGAAGAACAGCCTGTTTGAGCTTAAATGCAGTTTTCAATAAATTGCCTACTCTCTATTTTTTATTTCTCGCTCCTGTTTCTTCTTTTTGCATTTTGAAGCTCTACTTACAACCTGGTTAGAGACTCTCAGTGCGAAATGCAAAACCTGTAATTTTTCTCCCAGTCTTTTTTGTTCTGGATTGTAAATGTGAAAATTTTGGCAGCATTCATGTTTAAGCTTAGAAAACTAAACATTCAAGAAAATACAAACTGGGGAATCTTCTCAAATGTTGTATGTTGTCCAGGTTTGTAAAAGAGGGAGGTGAAACTCCATATCAGGTCCAAATCTGTTCAAAGGAAACTGTACATGGTAATTATCAGATTGACATAATGTCAAATCGGAGAATGTCAGAGACACTGTTTGTCAGAATTGTTTTTGTCATCTAATATCCATTTGTCCATCTTTGATAACTGTAAGTCCAGTACAGGATTACGGTGACCAAAGCCTATGACATGAAGCACAGAGCACAATTCAAGGGACACCTTCTTTAAGATGCCAGTACATCCACCCTGACTTGCTATGTTTATACTGTACCTTTCATTTACATACTTAAAAACAAATGCTAATTAATAGTAACATAATAAAAACTAAGAATAATTTCTTCTGTTCTCCAAAAAGTGACTGATATCTTGTTGGTGTCACGCCTCGGTGGGCGGGGCCACGTGACTAAGCCTCGTTACGATCATCTATTTAACCAGCACTCTGACTAACCACTGTTGCAAAGTATCGTTGCTCTCATGCGCCCTACTAAGCATTCTTCCTCTCTTGTCTTTTGTGCCACGTCATCTGACCTGCCTGCCCTGCCCGACCTGCCTGCCTGGTCTTCCTGATCCCTGCCCTGCTTCATCTGTGTTTCCTGGTGTGCCTGTCTTCCCGTCCTGTGCCTGCCCGTAGGATTGATCTCTCCGGCTCCCGACCCACTGCCTGCCTTCTCGACCATTGCTTGTTGCATGCCCCTTTGGACTTGTCTCTTGTTCAGTGTCCCAATAAACCTTTGGGTCTCCTGCATCTGGGTTCAGCCTGTTCTGTTCTTCCCGGACGAGACAGTTAGATTGCTAGTTGAACACCGCTTCAGTTCCCAAATTTCTCCTCAGGGGCACCTCAGCCATTCTGTATATTCATTAAATTTCACCATCAGCACAATTAATTGATGAATTTAATTAGTTAAGTAACTCAATAAGAGTATGCTAGGGGATGCTTGCTGGGTATAGTGGATGGGTGCTGCAAATATTGGGGTGACTTTAGCAGAGGTTTTGAAATGGCTAAGCTGACACACTTTGACAGACATATTATTACAGTTTTACACCAACAAGAAGATCATTTAAACGTGTTTTTAATTGGCTCTGTACCTGTACTCAAAGTTGAATCTAATGTAATCATTTTCCTTAACTGCCTAAGACTTTTGCACAGTACTGTGTATATATATATATTCTTTCCACTTGGTGTTTACGGTATAGCTCCATGAAACATTTATAAACACTTGTCAGAATTCTGTAAGAATATTGATATAAACTTCAGGATGATGCATGGGTAGATTCCTCCAAGCAGTTTTGCAACCATTCGCTTGTAATAACTGCTTATCAAAGCAGCTTTACGTTAACTGCACTTTCATAATGCCTTCATAATGCATTCATAAAATATTCAGTACACCATCATAATGCATAGAACATTCATGAGCAGCATGGAAGTATACCAAAATATATTAACGTTGTTAAAGAATGTTATGATGTTAAGGTATACTTATATGCTGCTTATGAATATTCTATGAATGCATTATGAATATATAATTAATGTAAAGTGTTACCAAGAATATTAAACTATAATGAGGTGCTTATTTATATTGTGGGATAAGCATGCAAAATGAATAATAATAAAAAAAAAAATCGCTAACACCAATTCCAAAACCATGTTTTCTCTTCTCAGGGGACTGAATAACTGAATCAGTTTTATTACTTTTTGCCATATTTTATTTATTAAAAACTCATGAACAGAGATTTGATGAATTGGTTTTTGAACATGCTAAAGATAAATTTTGATTCTGATATCAATTTACTAGCTATTGTACAATTGCATTATTATTATTATTATTATTATTATTATTATTATTAAGGGTCCAAAGCACGTAGTGCTATGGACCATTATTGTTTTTCTTAGGGGTATTTATTATTATTCTCCCCTAAAACTGAATGGGCAGCCTAAACCGTAAGACCGAGGCCGACCAAACTTGGTAGGATGATGTCAATTCCTACCCACTACTCAGACCCTCCGACCCAAGTCAGTCAGTCAGATTTTTCGCCCAATATCTCCTGTCCTGTTAGTCCTACAATCGAAGTTCTTTTTTCTACAGATACAGGCAGATATTCCCTACAACTTTCAGAGTGAAACTATTAGGCTCCGCCTACTTAGAATTTACAAAACTTACTTCTGCCTTAAAGTCCTACACTATCTGACCAAATCAGACAAATGAGGTGTCAAACCGAACAGACCTCTGAGCTGATCAATTGTTATAAAAAAGTCTGACATTTCTGTATCATACGGCCATCTGCCATGCACAAACTCCACCTAAATTTGGCCAGTTTGACTGCTATAACTTCTCCCTGCCTTAGCCAACCTTATCTAAACTTAAAATCCTACCTTCCTACTCCATTCTGGGAACACCTTACAAAGCAGCCCACATTTAGTCAATAGGGGGTGCTACAAATACCTACTTCTAATATCTCCTGAACTGCTTGGCCTATCCAAGTGAAATTTGGCATATGTCTACTATGGCCAAGCCTGAGGTCAGATCCATAGTATGGCAGTCATTAGTCATACAATGGTGACCGTAATTAACCAATGAAAATCAAGCATGCATTTGACAGGCCTAGCAATCACCAATCTCAACTAAATCTGGATGATCCATGTGTCTACAGAGCCTGACCTCACCCTGGTAAGGGCACCCCAGTCTGCCAGATGGGGGCGCTACAGTGACAACTTTTGCGTTTCTGCCTATTTTTCCAGAACTGTCAAGCCTACAGTTGACATTTATTACCAGGCCAATTCAGTATGACATGCCAAATCAAACAACATGTAGAACTTGGTTCTCCATCTTTGCGTTTTTGCATAATTTATATAGGTCTGAAAACAGGACTTTTCGTTAACCTCCTTGGATTTTCTCCCAACCTACATAAGTCTGGTATCATTTAAATCAGGAGACAGTCCTTATAAATAATTGTTTAAAAAATCCTAAACTTTCTGTAAGGTACGGCCACCAGCCACACCCAGACCATACAGGTGCCACACCCATTTCAATTAGACAGTTATATCTCAGGCCTGCCTCAGCCAATCATCACCAAACTTGAATATATCCCATAGGACAGTACTGGGGAAGTGTCCTCCAAATTATGTGCTGATCGGTCAAACGAGGGCACTATAGCAATATAACATGTCTGTATAAACCTGAAAAATCAGTTCAACTTACATTTTTCTTATTTCTGTTTCAGTGACATATTACTGGTTAAAATCCTTTGTACTGCAAGTTCTGTGAGTCATGCCAAATCAAGATATATGTACCATCCAATGACAGTGATTTGCATTCCCTCGTGATGTTTAAAAACTCCATAAATGACATAAATGAACTCCCACAATGTACACCCCACCTAGGTCATTCGGGTGGCAGGTCAATCAGGACACTTCCCTTATAGATAATTCATAAAAATAACTTGATCTGCCTGTACAGTATGGCCACCAGCCATAACCAACCTGCACCATTTCCATGCTCATTTCAATCAAGCGCCTTAATCTCAGGCATGCTTCAGTCAATCCTCACAAAATTTGACCCACTAATTTAGCACTGGACTACAAACAGACCCTCCAACTTTGGTGCTGATTGGTCAAACGGGGGCGCTACGGCCACTGTACATATGTGTCTAAGACCCACCTTTGCTAATTCACATAACTACTCAGACCATAAGACCCAAACCATGCATTCAGTTAGGTTCAGGCACTCCACCAGACGGTTCTACATTGGTGATATTTCTCCTAAACAGATACCTCCTGCCCCCATGACCTTGAGCTGAGTGAATGGTGAAAGGTGAATTGGCATATATTCAAAATGATACTTGAAACATAACGTCAAACTGAAAAAGTAAAGCATATGCACAAAGCCTGTGCCGCACTATTTACATTCTACCATTTTAGTTCCTATTTTCTTCATAGAAGTGTACACTAATTGATTATGCATTTTAGATAGCAAACTAGTTGTTGCACTGTGACACTCAACAGTGTGAAGCACTGGTGTCTCAGAATCGCCCTTCCATATGTGTAAATGTCAGTGAATGAATGTCCTAGCACTGCTATTATATTTAAGGGAGCATTGAAAATCTCCCTGTAGATTATTGTGATGTTCACTTGAAATAAGAACACTGTGAAAAGGTTTCCTTACATTGCTTTCATTACAACAGCATGTATATACGTGTCAAGTGGTGTATGTGTATAAGCTAAAAATGTGTGTATAATGCTGCTGCCTGTGGAGCGTGCCAGAGGCATGGAATGGCAGAGTTTAAATGAATAAAAGGATAAAGAAAAAGCAAACACAGGATTTGGACAATGAAACTGAAACATCTGATTTTACACCATAATAATTTATTAATATGGTGTAGGGCCTCCCTTTGCAGCCAATGTAGCACCAATTCGTTTTAGGAATGACAATCCTAGACAGTGACCAGAGGGACTTTTAGCCATTCCTCTTGCAGAACAGTGGCCAGGACACTATGTGATGCTGGTGGAGGAAAACATTTCCTGACAGGCCATGGGAGACATCTAACTTCATTTTCCTGTTCATCAAATCACTCTGTCACAAGTCTTTGTGTGTGTATTGGTCCATTATCATCCTGACAGATGGCACCACCTTCAAGGTACAATATTTGAACCCTTGAGTGACCATGGTCTTCCAGAATGGTTTGGTAGTCCTTGGCAGTGACGTGCCCACCTAGAACAAGTAGTGGCCCTAGGGAATGCTATGACATTGCAGCCCAAAGAATCACTGATCCACCCCTGGGCTGAACTGTGGGTACACAACAGTCCGGGTGGGAAGCCTTTTCAGGGGCTTCTCCACACCTTAACTCTCCTGGATGTGGGAAAGACAGTGAAGGTGGACTCATCAGAGAACAAAACATGTTTCACATTGTCCACAGCCCAAGATTTGCACTGCTGGTACCATTGAAACCGATGTTTGGCATTGTCATGATTGACTAAAGGTTTGGCTATAGTAGCCTGATCATGAATATTGAGCCTGCGGAGCTCCAGACAAAAAGTTTTGGTTGAGCTGCGCATTTAATTCTGCACAATCCAGGTTAGTGCCCAGATATCCCTTTCAGACAGCTTCCTCTTGCATCCACAGTTACTCCTTTTGGATGTGGTCCAAAACAACTGCACACAAGGCCACAGGGCAAAACACCGATCGGGCCCCCCCTACTCCCCCGCGCACACACACGTGCATACGTATATGTGGCAGCGCTGAAACGAGTTTTAAAGTGTGGGTGCAAGAACACAGAGAGAATTCTACTGTCCTTCACAAAAATTGTAAAGTTTTAGTGGCTAAATTGCATTTTCTACGCCTTTTTAGACAGGAGGAGATTTCTTTGGCTATGCCTAGAAAACAACGTTAGCAGTGTGGAGACCGTCAGAGTTTTACCAGGGACAAAAAATCAACCTCCAGCTGCCTGCCCATCTCATCCATTTCTGTTGCAAAAATTACATTGTATTGTCTAAGTGAATAGGGTATAGGTTAATTAGTTGCGCACGCACCGTCTTTCTCATTCTCATAATGCGTCCATTCATCCGGGTATAGCCCATTCAAATGTCATGTAGCCTAACTTTTTATACAATTTAGACAGCACAGAATCATTAACCTACTTTAACGCAATTATTTATACAACCATATATTTCCCACATTTTGACATCAGTGATGCAGTGAAGATATACAGTAGTCTCTTTATTTCTTGACGCCAACCCTCCCCATTAATCCGGGCTTGGGACCGGCACCTAGTTGAGCTGCCTTGCTCCCTTAAGTGGCTGGGTTAGGCTAAACTATATACATATTTACAAAGACTACAATAAAACAACCCGAAATATGTAGTCTAACAAAACGCAGTTTAAAGAAGGCAGCCTACCTGGAGAAATTGCAAACAAACACTAACCTAAATGGCATTGAAAGCCAATGCTTCACGTAAGCTGACAAAAGCTAGCTGAAGTGAGGAAAATATTTACTAATATTAGTTTAATATTATCAAAATAAGAGTTATATAAGACTTAATAACTTACCCCAGGGCTGTCAAGTTTTGAAGACAGGCAAGAGTGACATTCCACAGGATGCCTTTTCATTGGTTGTTGTGTTGTATTTTACCCAGATACAATAGTACTATTTTCTGATTGGCTATTGTGTACACCCTTTCTTTTTTTTTGATTGGCTGACAGGCTCTTGGGGCAAATCTTGTCCGACTTCAACGTCATAAAAGAGGCTTGTTTCCGACGGGAAGCGACGTTTTTCTTGACGTTTCGTGACGTTTTCATCCGAGTTCCGACTTGGAGAGAAATAGTCGAACGCACCATAATGTCACTCAACTCAGAATTTCCGAGATCCGAGAGAAAAACGAACGCACCATTAGACTGTATGTGTTTTTAAGCCGGGGGGCGTGGCCTTGTACGCATGCTGCCCGGACTGTTTTCCGTGTGAATGGCTGTGGGCGTGCCCTGCCTCGGGTCATTAGCAGATAATGAAGTGCAACAGAAATTCTGTGCCTCTCCTTGGTTTCACATGAATTACATAAACTGAAAATATTTATTTTTAATTTAAATTGCTTTATTTAAAAGTAGACACTTTAAGCTTTCTATAGATATATTTCTCATGTCTGTCTGTGCAGTATTCGCGGAGTTTCAGTTCATTTTAGTGACGTGTTTCAAAAAGATTTTCGCGGAGACTGAGACAGCTGAAAGCGCACCCTGTTTATTTTCTTTATTTTACAAAAGCACAATGTTTCATGGATATTGTGAGTATACATGAATGAAAGTAGACCATTTACAGATTAAAATGATGTACTACACTTACGTGTATGATCAAACATGACGACGCATTTTAAGTTCTTTTCACGGTTACCAGAAAAAAATGCAAGTGTCCCCGCCGGCGGGTCCGCCGACTCCTAAGGGTTAAAGCCGACGTGAAAAAATGAGCCGCTCACTGTAAGAGTCTAACAGCACAGACGGAGGTTCCCGGCATTCCCGGTCTCACACTTTTATCAGGGGACACTTTTATCGATGTCAGTGCAGGTGAGTTTTTCTCGCACCATACTTGTTTGAATTACTTGCATGTTTATGAATAACAATTAGGGCGCAGATGCTGTGTTACTTTTGCTTATTGTGTTTGTTTACTCGCTTGGGGGTGGGGCTCGATGGCGAGCGCCTGGTGGCCAGGCCTACACCCATGGGGCCTGGTCGGGCACAGCCCGAACAAGGCACGTGGGTCCCCCCTCCAATGGGTTCACCACCTGTAGGAGGGGCCATAGGGGTCGGGTGCAGTGCGAGTTGGGCAGTAGCCGAAGGCGGGGACCTTGGCAGTTCGATCCTCGGCTGCAGAAGCTAGCTCTAGGGACATGGAATGTCACCTCTCTGGTGGGGAAGGAGCCTGAGCTGGTGCGCGAGGCTGTGAAGTTCCGACTAGATGTAGTTGGGCTCACCTCGACGCACGGCTTGGGCTCTGGAACCAGTCTCCTCGAAGGGGGTTGGACCCTCTTCCACTCTGCAGTTGCTCACGGGGAGAGGTGCCGAGCTGGGGTGGGCATACTTATTGCCCCCTGGCTGGGTGCCTGTGCATAGGGGTTTACCGCGGTGGACGAGAGGGTGGCCACCCTTCTCCTTCGAGTGGTGGGACGGGTTCTGACTGTTGTTTGTGCTTATGCGCCAAATAGCAGTTCAGAATACCCACCCTTTTTGGAGTCCTTGGAAGGGGTGTTGGAGAGCACTCCTCCCGGGGACTCTCTTGTTCTGCTGGGGGAATTCAATGCTCACGTGGGCAATGACAGTGAGACCTGGAAGGGTGTGATTGGGAGGAACGCCCCGCCCCCCCCCCCCCGATCTGAACCCGAGTGGTGTTTTGTTATTGGATTTCTGTGCTCGTCACAGATTGTCCATAATGAACACCATGTTCAAGCATAAGGGTGTCCATATGTGCACTTGGCACCAGGACACCCTAGGCCGCAGTTCGATGATCGACTTTGTGGTTGTGTCATTGGACTTGCGGCCGCATGTATTGGACATTCGGGTCAGGAGAGGGGCAGAGCTGTCAACCGATCACCACCTGGTGGTGGGTTGGCTCCGCTGGTGGGGGAGGAAGCCGGTCAGACCTGGCAGACCCAAGCGTATAGTGTGGGTCTGCTGGGAACGTCTGGCAGAATGCCTTGTCAGAAGGAGTTTCAACTCCTACCTCCGGCAGAACTTCGCCCATGTCCTGGGGGAGGCGGGGGACATCGAGTCCGAATGTGGACACCGGCGGTGAGGGATGCTGTGAAGCTGAAGAAGGAGTCCTATTGGGCCTTTTTGACCTGTGGGACTCCGGAAGCAGATGATGAGTACCGGCGGGCCAAGCGGAACATGGCTTCAGTGGTTGCTGAGGCAAAAACTCAGATATGGGAGGAGTTTGGCGAGGCTATGGAGAATGACTTCCGGACGGCTTTGAGGAGATTCTGGTCCACTATCCGGCGTCTCAGGGCGGGAAAGCGGTGCAGCATCAACACTGTTTATGGTTGGGATGGTGCGCTGCTGACCTCAACTCGGGACGTTGTGGGTCGGTGGAGGGAATACTTCGAAGACCTCCTCAATCCCACTGACACGCCTTCCAATGAGGAAGCAGAGTCTGGGGACTTGGGGGTGGATTCACCTATCTCTGGGGCAGAGGTCGCTGAGGTGGTTAAAAAGCTCCTCAGTGGCTGGGCCCCGGGGGTGGATGAGATCCACCCGGAGTTCCTCAAGGCTCTGGATGTTGCAGGGCTGTCTTGATTGACACGCATCTGCGACATCGCGTGGACATCGGGGGCAGTGCCCCTGGATTGGCAGACCGGGGTGCTGGTCCCCATCTTCAAGAAGGGGGACTGGAGGGTGTGTTCCAACTATAGGGGGATCACACTCCTCAGCCTCCCTGGTAAGGTCTATTCGGGGGTGCTGGAGAGGAGGGTCCGTCGGATAGTCGAACCTTGGATTCAGGAGGAGTAGTGTGGTTTTCGCACTGGCCGTGGAACAGTGGACCAGCTCTATACTCTCGTCAGGGTCCTGGAGAGTGCGTGGGAGTTTGCCTAACCAGTCTACATGTCCTTTGTGGATGTGGAGAAGGCATTCGACCGTGTCCCTTGGGGAGTCCTGTAAGGGGGTGCTCCGGAAGTATGGGGTGCCGGACTGCCTTATAAAGGCTGTTCGGTCCCTGTACAACCGGTGTCAGAGCTTGGTCCGCATTGCCGGCAGTAAGTCGGACTCGTTCCCGGTGAGAGGTGGACTCCGCCAGGGCTGCCCTTCATCACTGATTCTGTTCATAACCTTTATGGACAGAATTTCTAGGCGCAGCCAGGGTGTTGAGGGTGTCCAGTTTTGTGACCTCAGGATTGGGTCTCTGCTTTTTGCAGATGATGTGGTTCTGTTGGCCTCATCAGACTGTGAACTTCGGCTCTCACTGGAACAGTTCGCCGCCGAGTGTGAAGCGGCTGGAATGAAAATCAGCACCTCCAAATCCGAGACCATGGTCCTCAGCCGGAAAAGGGTGGAGTGCTCTCTCCGGGTCGGGGAGGAGGTCCTTCCACAAGTGGAGGAGTTTAAGTATCTCGGGGTCTTGTTCACAACTGAGGGAAGGATGGAGCGGGAGATCGACAGGCGGATTGGTGCGCCGTCAGCAGTGATGCGGGCGCTGCATTGGTCTGTCGTGGTGAAGAAAGAGCTGAGCCAAAAGGCAAAGCTCTCGATTTACCGATCGATCTACGTTCCTACCCTCACCTATGGTCAGGAGTTGTGGGTAGTGACCGAAAGAATGAGATCACAAAGTACAAGCGGCCAAAATGAGTTTTCTCCGCAGGGTGGCTGGGCTCTCCCTTAGAGATAGGGTGAGGAGCTCGGTCATTTGGGAGAGACTCAGAGTAGAGCCGCTGCTCCTCCGCATTGAGAGGAGCCAGATGAGGTGGCTCGGGCATCTGCTTAGGATGCCTCCTGGACGCCTTCTTGGTGAGGTGTTCCGGGCATGTCCCACTGGGAGGAGGCCCCGGGAAAGATCCAGGACATGCTGGAGGGACTATGTCTCTCGGCTGCCCTGGGAACGCCTTGGGATTCCCCCAGAGGAGCTGGAGGAAGTGGCCGGGGAGAGGGAAGTCTGGGTTTCCCTGCTGAGACTGCTGCACCCGTGACCCGACCTCGGATAAGCAGAAGTGGATGGATGGATCGATAGATACAATAATAAAATACACAATATAAAATGACAACTGTGGGAAATTGTACTTCTGAAACTCTTCTCTGTACTATTTCGGGAAGTGTATCAGAAAGGTTAAATATAAATTGTTGTTAGATTTTATGACATGTTGCTGACCATCTCATATTTATCAGGGAAGGTTATCAGATAAGGGGAGTCGCATAAATGTTGATCAACATCCACTTTGCTCAAGGTGACCAATAATTGGTTACAATGATGAGTCAAAGCATTTAAAAAAACTGGCTTGTTTTTTATTTTTTATATGACAAAATGACCATTGTAGTTATGGAGGTCCTCTGTCTACCAGAAATTGTAGGAAATTAGGAGCAAGGTTTTCTACCTGGTGACAAGGTGCTGTTCCTATTTCACATGCATTTCATGTTTTTGTCATTGCTCTCATTGGAGTCAGGAGCCAGAAGACGAATCATTTGCATTGTGACCATGCCGGAAAAGAACATTTTGCTGATGTGATCTTGATGCTAGATGATGAGGTCAAAATGCACAATACTGGGATATCAATTTAATCTGGATTTCAATTAGGTTCTTCTAAATGCAGGATTTCTCCTGAATGGAGCATGCAGCTAACCTACCTTACCTAATATATAGCATTTGTTTTCTGTTGTGCACATCTATCACAATGGCACTCATTTTGTGATTGGTTATGTTTAGTTAAAAGAAAAGGGACGATGAATGCAAGGAGCTTACTCACAAACTGTACCATGAAAATCTAATAGCTTGATAAGTCAGTTCTCAAACTTATATTTTCGCCTGCTTAATGAATTCAGCATTCAGTATTTGTTTTCAATCTTGCCCTTCTGGTATAGAGATTAGTCCAGGTTCCCTGAATCTTTTAATAATATGCACAGCAGAGGGTGAAATCCTTACATTCCTCGCAATCGTGCATTGAGAAATGTTGTTCTTAAACTGTTGGATTATTCAGTCATGCTGTTTTGGCATCGATCATTCAATAATGCAGTGACATCACCTGTTCAGGGTGATTTTTTGAATTCTAATGTAATTCAAGACTAAAACACAGTAGTTCATAGTGGTATACAGACAATATATTAATGGTTTATTATTATGTTAAATAAGATTCAATCAGATTCTCTCTCTGTCTCTCATTCTCTTTCTCTCCCTCGTCGGGGCCATAACATTCATCGGACCACAATCATGGACACACTTCATTTGTGTCGGTCATTTTGTCTTTATTATTGCTGGCCATGCATGCTGTTTTATTGTTGCTGTATTCTATTCTTATTATCCATAGTCATTAATTCATGTGATGTATGTAGGGTTAAAATGAAGTAAACAAGGCAATGGACCTTCTCGCACGAACTACACCTGCCAACAAGCTAATTTGCTTCAAGAGTTAATTTCCTGGCAATGAATCCTTTTGAAAAATGGGGGCCCTTTTCATAATGTATCATCAGTATTATTTTTGAGGCGACAAGATAACCAAAGCCATAGACACATGTACTGCGATGTTGTAGTAGGTTAAATTGTGAAACTGGGCTGCAGTTGCTTGCAATGGCTATCACTATACTGTTCTCAATTTATAAGCATTAAGTAATAACACTGTATCATGCACTGAAGGTATACATGGCTTGCTTTCAAAATTTCTTTGTCAAAAGAAAAGTTAGAATTGACATCCTGGATAACAATGTTAACTGATGAACCTAGTATTTAGTGGGATTTCAGATACACATTCTTATTTTTGTCTTATAACAGTAATTGTCATTAAGCTAATTTATGATCCATTTAAATAGTAAATGCACGCTTGTTCACATGTGGTAATATGTAACTGCTTTTAGTAACCCTACTAAGGAAGCCATTACCTTTGATTTATTATCCTGTTTCATTAACCAGTTTAACCAGTGGTTCCTCCCCTTTCTGTTTTTGTGCCGTCATTTTCAGCAAATGCTTCACTAGAAAACTCTTTGGCTGTGATCTATGCATGAATGGATTACTGTTTCAGCATGTGCACTCCATCTGATTAATACTGGGTACACAATGAATGCTTGGTCTCATTCTGTAACCCAGAGGGATTTATGTGTATAGTAGTCATCTTGAAACAGCTTGATACTGGAAGGGGGGACCACATGTTTTCTAGAATTCTAACTATAATATGTTATAGGTTTATTTGAAGCGGCTGTCTCTGAAGTCTGTGTGCTATTTCCATGTTAGTTTGAATTTCCCCTGGGTCCTCAAGTACCCCCTAATGCCATCCAGTAACATGAGATTAGGTCAGCTGGTACGTAATAGTGCATTACTGTGTTGGTTGATGTCTTGGACAGATATTCCATCCAGGATGTGTCCTGCCTTGTGTCCTGAGATGTCCACTATGACCCTGTCATAGGGAAGTGGTATGAACAATAGATTAATATAAAAAGTATTACCAATTTGTAAGAATTATTATAACAATAAAATGATTTAAATGTGTGGCTTAACGTCTCTTTATGCAAATGGATCCAGAACTTGTCTGTTCTCCAACACAATTACATTCCCCAACAGAGATGTGTACTGAGTCCTCCTCTGTACTCCCTTTACACTTTCGACTGCATGGCTAGAAACGACACCAACTCCATTGTGAAGTTTGTCGAAGACAAAGTAGTAGTGGGCCTGATCTCCCAAAATGCTGAGTGAGGTGGAAAGCCTAGCAACGTGGTGTCAAGCAAATCACCTCTCCCCAAACATTGACAAGAGAGCAAAGGGGAGCCACACCCTGCTTCAGATCTTTGGATCCCCAGTGGAGAGGGTGAGCTGTTTTAAATACTCTGGTGTCAAATCACTGAGGACCTCACCTGGACATCTCACATGGATTCCCTCACTGGCAGAGCCAGACAGCGCCCCTACCACCTGAGACAACTCAGGAGGTTCAAGGTCTGTCCCATCATTTTAAAACATTTCTACTCTGGAGTAACAGAGAGCATCCTGAAGGGAAGCATGACAGCTTGGTATGGGTACTGCACCATACAGGAACAGAAAGCCCTGCAGCGGGTGGTGCGCTCAGCTGAATGCACCATCAGGAACTCCCTACCAGCCCTGCAGGACATTTACTCTACACAGTGCAATACCCAGGCCCCCCTGGATCACCAGTGACTCCACCCACCCTGCACATAAACTGTTCATGCTGCTTAACCAGGACCCCCAGGATCACCAGTGACTCCACCCACCCTACACATAAACCGTTCATGCTGCATAACCCAGGCCCTCCGGATCACCAGTGACTTCGCCGACCTTGCACATAAACCATTCAGGTTGCTAAGGTCAGGGAGCCTCTGCAGCCTCAAAGCCCAGACTGAACCCTTCAGAAGAAGCTTTTATTCACAAGCAATAAGACTTCTCAACAACAGCACATAATGGACAATCTAGCACTGCACTCATATTCACACTGAATCCTTGTCTCTCTCCTAGAATGTCCCCTCTCCAGTTTCACCTCCACTTGCATTTTGCACTCACCTACCTAGCCTTGCACATTTACATCCATTATCACACCGTTTTGAGTTGTTTTTGTTGTTTTGTTGATATTTTATATATTTATATTTAGTATATTTTATTACATTTTGTATTGTTTTGGATACATTGTATGTATTTTACATTAACTAATTTTATGTAGCACAGTCAGTGAATCTGCCAGAACAAGCATTTCCCTGTATGTTGTACAACTGCATGTGACACATAAAGAACTTTGACTTTGCTTGGCCTTTTTGGAGTCTGTAAGATCATTGCTATGGGAATGACATGAAAGCTGAGGGTGGCTGTAAACCAACACCTGGAAATGTTGCTAGAAATGGGAACAAAGGAAGCAGAGTTTGATGGTGAGCTGCACAGGAGACTCATTAATGAGCATTCTGCTTGAGGAAGCAGGCTGCTTTCATCAACATCATGTATGGAGAATTACATCCTACAAATATCTAATTTACTGCTGTGTCAATGGCCCCATAAATAACAACATAACTGCCTGATTCTGCTCTCCCAGTATAGCATGAGCTTTCATTACCATCTGGGTCTCAGGTCCATAAATCCAAGGCAGTGGACCAGCTGACATTTAAGTCAGAAACAGTGCTGATAAGATGGTTTATAATGTTACCTCTCATTGTATTTATTACATAGAAACTAGTGCCTGCACTATTTTATTCTCCTGAGATAAATCTTGTTTCAGAAAAATGCTGGCTAGAGCATAGCCATTGTACATGATATTTTAGATCACAATGTACTGTGACATATCAGACACTATGTATACTGAAATACAGTATATACCATATAGTTTAACACTGTGCACATGTATTGAGGTGTATATTTGTACTTAATCAGCCAGGGTTCAGTGCAGCCTACCTGGGATTTTTACAGGCAAGATTTTGGTGACAGCTCTTGGACTTACACTACTATGCTACTCACTTCCCTAAAGCAACAAGTTACTGCAAATTTGGATGTTTGCTGCTCTCTGCTACACATCTACATGTTACATTTGCCTTTTGTAAAGACACACAGTGTTTCCAAGCTGCCTGGTCAGTCTTAGGTCTGGTGTTGCCAATTCAGCGGAGTTTTGAATAAAGTGTTGGCGTCTCCCAGAGGTTGCATTGGCTGATCTCCTGACAGCATTCTGAAAGCAGCCTGGTGAACCGCTTCCCTTCCACCAGCACTGCCATCAAATTTATCCACAGATCAGAAGACCTGGGCTACACAGACAAATATACCTGTAGATGTATAATCCACACGATTTCTTTTCCATATTTTGCTTATCTCTGTACCAGATGTGCAGACACCTTATAGGTCATCCATAAAGAGAAATTGCCAGTCAAATATGAATTAAAGTTCACTATACTCACCTTCTGTTATGGCTGCTATACTTTATTTGATACTGTCAAGAAAAACATGTAATTTTTGCAGCAGCCATTTTGAAATGTAGTCTTGGGAAAAATATGACATAAATTGTGAATTTTTGTAGAAATAAACTGAGAAATCCACAATAAAAATTTTGGAGCCCATCCAGTCCCAAAAAATTATATATATTTTTAATCTTGTGCATGCAAGATATTATCTTGGGTGAACAACAAATTCACACAAGATATTATTTTGAGTGAATTCTTGCCTGTAAAAAGCATTGTTCCATACACTGTATTCTAATTTTGTGCAAAGGTGAAAGGATAAATGCTGGAATAAACATACTGAACATTAAAAATTAAGATTTTTTGTGAGAAATGGCTCTTCCTTAATTTGTTTAGATTGAATCTTAAATATATTATCCGAAATACTTTGGCTATCAATCACATCTGATTTTGGCTAGCTGCACTGAATATAACTCGTCACTTATCAGAGTGAAGTTGTTAGCATGCAGGTTCTACAGGCAAGTTCGCCATCATTCAAAAAAATCCCCAAAGTCTTCTGAGAAAAAGTTATTGGTGTCTATCACCCATTTTGAAGGCCCTAGAGCTGAACAGAGACACTGTTAGGACATTATTATCTAATTTAAACTTTAAAAAAAAAAAAAAAAGAATTGCAAAATTGAATCTTCACTAGGGACAGAGTTTAAATATAAATGGAATCTGGCAGATCTCAGTTCCGCCTCCTCATATCCAAATCACACCTTGCCAGAGTGCAGATTTGCCTCCTTCAATGTTAATATTTTTTCTTAATGTCTGAAATTTTAATAAAGGATTCAAAGTGTCACACCCTGCTCCGTTCGATCCTAATGTGTGCCACGCCCACCTCGTTACCTCGTGTTCAGCCCTGATTGTGATCGCCTGTGTCCTATTAAGTCTAGCTTGTCTTTTGTATTTAGTCCTCGTCTGAGTCAGTCTTCCCCAGACTTGTCATTGTAGTGTCCGTCGATGTCCCTACCTGTCTGTCTCTCGAGCATTAAAACCCCGTTTGTACCCGACTTCCTGGCTCCGTTTCCCTGCTTCCCGGATCACCGGAGCCCGATCGTGACAGAATGACAAGTCTCCCCGAAAGCACGAAGCAGCAGTCCGAGCACCACCGGCTCGGACTGCTGCAAGACTTCGTGTACTGGCAATCCCAGCCCGAAGTCCAGGAGGACCCGGTAGCCCTGGAGCTGGCTAGCCGGGGCCGGGACCTGCTCCAGAAGGAGCGCCCAGCCGGTCAGGAATACCCGCTGACTAGGGCACGGAAATGCCTTCACCGCCTGATCCAGCGCATAACGAGCAGCCGGGAGAAGCGGAGCAGAGAGCTGGAGGAAGCAGCCCCGACGCTCTTCGTGGGAGCCTGCTCTCTTCTCCCTGCCTGGGACGACATCGCCGCTGCCCGCCTGGTGAGCCTCCACCCGGAGAAGCCGCCTCCTTTGGAGGCTTACTTTTACCGGCCGGCACGCCTGGGTCTAGGCAGGATACGCGCCGTGTGGGACGCTGTTCCCCGGGTGCCCAAAGCCCTTAAAGGGACGGCGCCTACACGCTCAGCACCCCTCCTGCCTGCTCCGGACCTGCATGTTCCGGATCTGCCCGCGGCTGCGCTGCCTGCTGCCGCTGCCGATCTGCCCGCGGCTGCGTTGCCTGCTGCCGCCGCCGATCTGCCCGCGGCACCGCCTGCTGCAGCTGCCGCCCCTCTGCCCGCGGCACCGCCTGCTGCAGCTGCCGCCGATCTGCCCGCGGCTGCGCCGCCTGCTGCTGCCGCCGCCGCGATGCCCGTGGCACCGCCTGTCCTGCCTGACCCGCCTGTCCTGCCTGACCCGCCTGTCCTGCCTGTCTCGCCTGTCCTACCGGCTCCTGAACTGCCTGTCTCGCCTGTCCTGCCGGCTCCTGAACTGCCTGTCTCGCCTGTCCTGCCGGCTCCTGAACTGCCTGTGGTGGCTGCGGTGGCGCCCCCTGCTGGCCGTGTGATGGCGGCGCCCGCTGTGGCGCTCCCTGCTGGTCGCGTGCTGGCGGCGCCCGCTGTGGCGCTCCCTGCTGGTCGCATGCTGGCGGCGCTCGCTGAGGCGCCCCCTGCTGACCGTACACCCGAGGCGCCTGCCCAGGCGGCCCCTGCTGGTCGCACGCCTGCAGCTGCCTCCGCTCTGCCTGAGGTGCCTGCCGAGGCGCCCCCTGCTGGCCACACGCCCGCGGCCCTGCCCAAGGCCACCTCTCCCGTCCTGCCCGCGGCCCTGCCCGAGGCCGCATCTCCCGTCCTGCCCGCGGCCCTGCCCGAGGCCGCCTCTCCCAACCTGCCCGAGGCTCCGGCCGCCCCGCCTGCGGCCACGCCCGCGGCTCTGGCTGCCCCGCCTGTTGCCTCCATAGAGGTCCTGACTCCCTCGCCCTTACCCCGGCAAGGCCGACGCCCCCCAGGACGCCGCCTTTCGGTGTCCCGTAAGGGACGGGGACATAGGCGTCGGGCCCGGGTCCCGCCTGCCCTGCCCCCTGGCTCGCCCGTTTGGCCCCTGGCTGTGGCTCGGTGGCTGCCTGCGGGTCCTCCGGCTCGGGGTCGGCGATCGCCGCCGGGTCCCCCCCTGGATCCTCGGTGCCGGTCCTCGGTCCCGCCTCCGGCTCCATGTCGGTCGCCTCCGGGCCCCCCTGCTCCGGCTGGGCGTCGGACGGTGCCTTCGCTGGCTCCGGCTGCGCCTACGCCTGCCGCGGCTTCCCCCTTTGGCCTGCCTGCACCGGTGTTCCCTCCTGCTCCCTCCGTGTCCCCTCCGTCACTCCCTCGTCCCGTTCCCTTGGCCCCTGGGTGGTCCCCTCCTGCTCCCTCCTACCTCTCCCCTGCGGCCCCTCCGGCCGCTGCCCGTCGCCCGCCTGGGCTCCCTCGGGCTCCCCTTGTTCCTCTTCCCTTTCCGTTTGTCCCGCCTGTCTCTGCTCCTCGTCCCTCTGTCTCCTTCGTTCACTCCTGGCCCTTTTGTTCCTCCTTTCTCCCCTTCTTCTGTGTCTCCCTTCCTTGTCTGCCTGTCTGCCTTCCCTGTTCTGTGTGGGGTCTTGTCCTTCTTCTCGTCCCTGTTCTTGTTCTGCGTCTCCGTTCTGTTCCCTGTTTTTGGTTGATGTTCTGCTGTTTTCCAGGTCCTGTTTTCCCGGTTCGTCTCGTCCGTCGCCTCTCCTCTGGCGCGCCCGGTGTGCGCGCCTTTGGGGGGGGGTTCTGTCACACCCTGCTCCGTTCGATCCTAATGTGTGCCACGCCCACCTCGTTACCTCGTGTTCAGCCCTGATTGTGATCGCCTGTGTCCTATTAAATCTAGCTTGTCTTTTGTATTTAGTCCTCGTCTGAGTCAGTCTTCCCCAGACTTGTCATTGTAGTGTCCGTCGATGTCCCTACCTGTCTGTCTCTCGAGCATTAAAACCCCGTTTGTACCCGACTTCCTGGTTCCGTTTCCCTGCTTCCCGGATCACCGGAGCCCGATCGTGACACAAAGTGAATGGTTTAATAAACAGGAAACAAAAAAAGTTTTATCCACCAGCTATAATGTTTAATGCTGATAGTGGTTTGAATACCTAACCAGACATTCATTTCTGAAAGATCCAAAAAAAAAAGAAGTTTCTGCTTGTAAACCCATAAATGTCTCTGTTATTAAAATTAATGGAGATATGGTCCAAGACTTCTTTCTGGCACTGTAAGAGAGTAATCAATAAATTCAGGAATCGTTTGCCTTTAATTATAGTTGCAAAAAATGGCATCAGCAGTTATTCAGCTTAAGGGTGCAATGGGTGATTCTTCACTAAATAAATAGCAGATTTATCATAATTGTTCATTTTCACTCATATTCAGTTTAATGCTGATTTTCAGAAGAAAACTAACAAGCTGGCAGATTGTTTAGCTAACATCAAGAGCCAGTGGCAGCATAAGCATGGACAAGGGACAGGAAGCCCAGGAAACCTCAGCAGAGATTCCATTCATCAGCTCAAACTGGAGCCTAAGTGCTGTTTGAGGATCAGTAAAGTAGCACTGCTTTAGCGGCTCTGATTCTGAGCAGGAATCATTATGCTGAATTGTTACATGAATGATGATTGATTCCTCATATTAATTGTAGCATTTTTATTTGTTGGTAGAGGGAAATGTCATATAAAGATACAATTTAAGGGTTTTGGTAATCAATCTCAGACTGTGGAAGTACTTTCAGTGCAACCACTAATCAAATGTAATGTGTTACATGGCACAAAACTCACCTACCCCTACATCTATCATGTTCATGCATCCAAGGTGATGCTAGGGAAGTGTAGAACTCACAATAAACAATCCACTAGCAGCAAGTGTGTAGGACAAAATTATCAATGAATTTAGTGGAAAATAATGCCCAAGTTGCTGTTTCTCTTTTTTGAAGACTGGTTATTATACAATTTGATGTTTTTTTTTTTTACTTTACAGATTTTTTATAAATATTCCCTCATAAAAAAGATCTATGCAGTTCATTAGTGAAACTTATCTAAAATATGTTAATAAGGTATCTGTAACTGCTGGGGTGGCCCAGTTATTTAAGATGTGAAGTTACTGGCAGATTGCCCTATGCTGCTTGTGATATATTCCAGGACCCTGGACTGAATAATTGGACATGAATCTTCAATGTCATGAATCCGAGCGGTTCTGGCATGAGGATGAGGCATAGTGCAGGCAAGAAAAGGACGTGGATGATCCACTTGCGGCTCCAACAAGGACACAGGGGTTTATTAACGAAACTGAAAACAATGGCACAGTACAACACCAAACAGATCACAAGGGGTCAAAAACTAAAAAGGGATATTAAGTAAACCAGGGTTGGCCAATCTTATCCGCAAAGGGCCGCTGTGTGTGCGGCTTTTCGCTGCAGCTCCCTAATTATATTACTAATTAGAGGACTGATTGGCTGAGGAGTCCTCACACCTGGGTTTGAACGGCTGACATAAAGGTTATCCCAAAAACCTGCATACACACCAGCCCTTTGTGGATAAGATTGGCCACCGCTGAAGTAAACTAACAAAACAAAAATTATATACAAAAGGGAACTGGTTACACTAAGGAACAGGTAGGAAATCAAAACTCAAACACACAGTACACAAGAACTATCAGCAACTACAAGAACCATCAGCAACTACAAGAACCATCAGCAACTACAAGAACCATCAGCAACTACAAGAACCATCAGCAACTACAAGAACCATCAGCAACTACAAGAACCATCAGCAACTACAAGAACCATCAGCAACTACAAGAACCATCAGCAACTACAAGAACCATCAGCAACTACAAGAACCATCAGCAACTACAAGAACCATCAACTCAGATACACATGACTTACAACAGGGCCTACAACAATGAAACTCTAAGGAACTGAACTCAGGCAGGAACTTAAATACAAAACTGAACCAGGTAACGACACAGCAGGAGTGAGACATAGACAATTAACCAATCCGGGAGGGTGCAGGGCAACGAGCAATCAGGTAAACACACAAGGGCAGGCATAAGAACAGGCAACAGGTGAAACTAATAATTAACTCAAGGAACTCAGAAACTAAATAGTGAAGTTAAGAACTGACAAACAAGGAAAACAGAATCTAACACTGGGGAATAACAAAGACAGGTAAAACACAACCAAGGCACAAAGCAAGAAACCGAAACTGAATACAAATCACAGGAACTAGAAAACTGATACAAATGAAACACTAGGGAACAAAATCTACAAAAATACAAAAACAGAGGAGGCAGGATTTGAACACGAGATGGAGGGGCTTATGGGTAGACACATGCTTAGATCATTCCGGGAATGTGTGGAACAGGAAAAACACTAAAGACTGACAACAGAGAGAACAGGATGGCCAGCGACACCTGCTGGCCAAATGTGGAGAAGACACAAAAGATGGATGCTGACCCTGACAGAACAACTCTCACTCAGTTTTTATGCTTGTTTCTCATCTGTTTTACTTAGAGGATAGCTACAATCCGGTATAATACACAAAGCACTACTGGATCTGAAAGAAAACTCTGCTAATCCCTGTTCAACAGTAACATTAATCCCTGAATTTGACCAGCAAATGAACAAACAAACTGAACCAGGGTTTGGGTCCCGCACAGAAGGGAGAGGGGGCACCTGGTTAGACTACGGTGCCATCTGCTGTCTAAACTGCTGGCTGACATACAATCTCTGGACAACAAGATGGATGGGCTAAGCTTGTGTGCCTGTAATCACAAGGTTGCCGGTTCAAACCCAGCCCCAGCACGTCTGCGGGTCCTTGAGCAAGGCCCTTAACCCCCAGCTCCCTGGGCGCTGCTATGGGTGGCTGCCCTTCATGGACAACTTACTCCACAAAGAGCAAGTTGTGGGAGGCATGAAGACAATTTCCCCACGGGGATGAATAAAGCATAGATTATTACTATTTATTAAATGCTGGGTTTTCTGCTTCATGGAGACATGGCTGAACCCAAACATTCCGATCTCGCAGTTGGAGAGCCGGAATCCTGAGGCTACTTTCATCATTATGGGGGATTTTAATCACCACAGGCTAAGGAAAGTTTTACCAAAGTACCACCAACATATTATGGCAGCAGTATGACACTGGATCACTGCTTCACCACATTTAACACATCACAATATCCGGCCACTTCTCCAACTTCCTGTGACCTGGACACAAACAGAACCTGAAAGGGTCCCTGTGGAGAGATCCATGCAGAGGTGGACCATTGAGGCGGAGAAGGAACTCACAGACTGCTTTCAATGCACAGATTGGAATATACACTCACCTAAAGGATTATTAGGAACACCATACTAATACGGTGTTTGACCCCCTTTCGCCTTCAGAACTGCCTTAATTCTACATGGCATTGATTCAACAAGGTGCTGAAAGCATTCTTTAGAAATGTTGGCCCATATTGATAGGATAGCATCTTGCAGTTGATGGAGATTTGTGGGATGCACATCCAGGGCACGAAGCTCCCGTTCCACCACATCCCAAAGATGCTCTATTGGGTTGAGATCTGGTGACTGTGGGGGCCATTTTAGTACAGTGAACTCATTGTCATGTTCAAGAAACCAATTTGAAATGATTCGAGCTTTGTGACATGGTGCATTATCCTGCTGGAAGTAGCCATCAGAGGATGGGTACATGGTGGTCATAAAGGGATGGACATGGTCAGAAACAATGCTCAGGTAGGCCGTGGCATTTACTGTAAACGATGCCCAATTGGCACTAAGGGGCATAAAGTGTGCCAAGAAAACATCCCCCACACCATTGCACCACCAGCACCAGCCTGCACAGTGGTAACAAGGCATGATGGATCCATGTTCTTATTCTGTTTACGCCAAATTCTGACTCTACCATTTGAATGTCTCAACAGAAATCGAGACTCATCAGACCAGGCAACATTTTTCCAGTCTTTAACTGTCCAATTTTGGTGAGCTCGTGCAAATTGTAGCCTCTTTTTCCTATTTGTAGTGGAGATGAGTGGTACCCGGTGGGGTCTTCTGCTGTTGTAGCCCATCCGCCTCAAGGTTGTGCGTGATGTGGCTTCACAAATGCTTTGCTGCATACCTCGGTTGTAACGAGTGGTTATTTCAGTCAAAGTTGCTCTTCTATCAGCTCGAATCAGTCGGCCCATTCTCCTCTGACCTCTAGCATCAACAAGGCATTTTCGCCCACAGGACTGCCGCATACTGGATGTTTTTCCC
Organism: Paramormyrops kingsleyae; assembly: GCF_048594095.1. NCBI lineage: Eukaryota > Metazoa > Chordata > Actinopteri > Osteoglossiformes > Mormyridae > Paramormyrops > Paramormyrops kingsleyae. Next base: position 39,310,487 of record NC_132801.1, on the reverse strand, counting down.
TTTGCACACCATTCTTTGTAAACCCTAGAAATGGTTGTGCGTGAAAATCCCAGTAACTGAGCAGATTGTGAAATACTCAGACCGGCCCGTCTGGCACCAACAACCATGCCACGCTCAAAATTGCTTAAATCACCTTTCTTTCCCATTCTGACATTCAGTTTGGAGTTCAGGAGATTGTCTTGACCAGGACCACACCCCTAAATGCATTGAAGCAACCGCCATGTGATTGGTTGATTAGATAATTGCATTAATGAGAAATTGAACAGGTGTTCCTAATAATCCTTTAGGTGAGTGTATACCTGTACAAAGTCCCATCTGCAGACATTCACGAATATGCAGAACTAGTTACACAGTAATTCACACTCTGTGTTGATGTCAGTGTCAAACCATGCCAAGCTGGCCCTGATGATATCCCCTTCCTTGTTCTGAAGGTATGCAGAGCAAAGCTAGTCCCCGTCCTCTGGTGGCTAAGTGAAAATCACTAGCTGTGACTTCTAGTGAGGAGTTCACTTCTGCCTTCTATACTCAATTTCTTTGATCATTGATGAATCGGACACATTTAACAACACCTTGTACATTTGATCTCTCTCACCCCCGTGCTGTCAGGCAGACGAAATTTGGCCATAAATGCATGCATCGATCAGAAAATATATATTTACCTGTATATTAGTCCCTAACCAAGGTAGTTGCTATACTAGGAGTGGGTGTATTTCTATAGTGGATCTGCTGTAATTACAGCATTCAGAAAGGTCCTTTGTACTGTTCTCATAGAAGCATGAGTCTGTGAGATGGAGATACTGGATAAACAGAGTGCACTTACTTGACATTAAGAAAGCATGGTTGCTTAGCAACATTAAGGACACAGCAAATATATCTGTAAACTAGAGTTTCAGCTAAATAAGTTGGTACATTACCCCATTTCCTTGCTGCTCTTACAGTATATTGTTAAACTTCTTCCTGCTCTTTCTATTCGTTTCTCTTTTCCCCTCTTACATTTTCATGGCCATGAGAAAATCTTCTATGTATTTCAAGAGATGCTCATTAAAGGCAGGGTCACCACAAGGAAATCAGATTGCACCACCACACTTGACTGTTCATTGTATGTTTTGTTTATTAGCGGCTTTTAATACGCATAAACTCTAAAATCTGTTTTACTTATTCTTAATGAGCTGTAATTACCAATGCACCTTAAATTGTAAAATATTTTATATAATGTAGATTTTCTTTTCCTATTTTTCCTTGCCTTTTTGCTTGTTATTACTGCTGTTACCACTGAACATTTTCCAGTTTTATGTCAATTTCTCATGAATTATTTAGGAAATATGAAAGCAATGTTACTCAATACCTTTTTGCATTCGGAACAGGATTAGATCATTTTCTGTCTTCAGAAAGTATGAATATGTCATCTTATACCTTACAAGTACATACATTCTTACATTCTCGTCTGTAAGAGCTCCTTCTTGCTGTAATTACCACTGCCAGTGTAAAAATAAAAATAATAAGTAAAACACTTATTTACGTACAAATCTCAGTACACTTGCAAATCGCATTATGCATACGAATCTGATTACGTTCAAGGATTCTGAATGCACATTTACAGATTCCTGTACAAATTTGTAAATCTCAGTACGCATTTACAAATTCTTTTACACATTTACAAATCTGATTACGCACACACAGATTCAGATATACAGTAGTCACATAACTCTCCATACACATTTGAAAATAATTTTGCTACAATAATAGCCCAATAAATGTGCTTTTAAAATAAATAATATCTGTGATCCCCTCCTAAATATCTTCCATCCATCTATTTTCTGTAGTCACTTATCCAATTTGGGGTTGGGGCAGAACTTATCCCGGAGGCTACAGGAGCAAGGCAAGGATCAACCCAGGATGGGGTACCAATCCATTAAATATCTTAAATATCTTTAACTTCTTGTTTATGCATAAAGATGCATTTTTTTCTGCGCATATACAATTCTCATGTAACCTGCAACTTTGCTTTACTGACATTGAAATACACTGCATGTGTTTCACACCAACTGAGGCAATCTCAATACATGAAAAACAGGCAGTGAACTGAGTAAATTCAGCTTCTGTGACTGGAATAATCAGCAGGCATTTTCTTATGATATCATTCCTATCATTCTTCTACTGTTGAATGCATCAAGTTGAAAATTATTTGTGTTCATTCTCTTCTTCATGGCCTTGATTTCGAGGTCACTCCTCATGCCAGTCCATCACAGTGCACACGGTTTGGGGTACGCTCTGATCAGGATGCCGTAAACAATAGAAACTTTACCATTACAGTGCCCCTAAGCCCCACAATTCGGAAGGTCGACTTTATTAGAATTCAGTTGTGAATCCAGGTTTGAACATGTCACATTGGGCTGGCATGGTGGTGCAGTAGTTTGCACAATTGCTTCATGTCTCACCTCTAGAGTCCTAGGCTTGAGTCTCTGCCCTAACTCTACATGTATGTCGTTTAATATGCTCACCATGGGCTCCTCCTATTTTCTTACTTAATATTTTCTGTGTACTGATTAGTGAGTCACTAGAGTAAAACAACTGCATTTACAGTCAGGGAAAAAATTATTTGAACCCCTGCTGATTTTGTAAGTTTGCCCACTAACAAAGAAATGATCAGTCTATAATTGCAATGGTAGGTTTATTTGAACAATGGGAGACAGAACAATAACAAAAAAATCCAGAAAAATGCATTTCAAAAAAGTTATTAATTAATTTGCATTTTCATGAATGAAATAAGTATTTGATCCCCTATCAATCAGCAAGATTTCTGGCTCCCAGGTGTATTTTATACAGGTAACGAGCTGACATTGGGAGCCTTCTCAACTCGTTACCTGTTAAAATACACCTGTCCATAGAAGTAATCAATCTATCCAGATTCCAAACTCTGCACCATGGCCAAGACCAAAGAGCTTTCCAAGGATGTCAGGGACAAGATTGTGGACCTACACAAGGCTGGATTGGGCTACAAGACCATCGCCAAGCAGCTGGGTGAGAAGCTGACAACAGTTGGTGTGATTATTTGCAAATGGAAGAACCATAAAATAACTGCCAATCTCCCTCGGTCTGGAACTCCATGCAAGATCTCACCTTGTGGAGTTTCAATGATAATGAGAACGGTGTGGAACCAGCCCAGAACTATCCCACCAAACATGAGACGTCCATCAGACGTGCAGATCATGTCTAGATGGAGTCGGTCGGTCCAGAACCATATCTGGATGTCTACACAACGTGCAAATCAGGTGCAGTATCTGCACGTCTAACTCTGACCCCTCTTGGGCGTAGATATGTAGTTCAAGCTGAACGTCTAGGTAGGCGACTTTTGGAAATTTGTAGACAGATCGTCAATTCCATGTAAACATTGTCAGCGTCAATTCTGGTGCCTATTGTAGCTCATGCTGTTGTAATTTTAATGTTTTAAAATGTCCAAAAATAAACTGCTACACGTAAGCAAATCCCATAATCACAATTTGCCGATGCACGTCCGGTGTGTGGTTTGGCCAAGTTCTGTTGCCGTAGCGCTAAAATTTTTTTTAAAAAAAGCCGACACCGTCTTTTGCAGTAAAACGGTTGTGAGAAACTGCACGTCGTTGTGGACAAGTTTAAAGTTTAAGGTAAGTAGTATTTAGCATTGTTTAGTTGTGTACATTGTTTAATAATCGCATTGCTGACTTTTTTGCAAACCAATATGTCCACATAATTAATCTGAAGGTAAGACACATCTGTACATATGGAACTCCAAAGTGTTCAAAAGTATTATGAAATACAGCTCATTATTGTGAAATATATTGCATTCTGTTATATAAATTTACTTATTGTGAAATATGATTTCATATATTTTTAGCGCTCTTGTGAGCACAGAACGACTTCCATTTTGCAGTAAAGCGGGAAAAGTAAAGTATTTCATCATTCAGCGTCATGAAATGATGAAATAAGGCATCATGAAATGATGAAAAACGGCATTATGAAATAAATACTGATTTTGAAAAAATATATATACATATTTCACAATAAGAAGTAGTGCTAGGCGATAAAACGATCTCGATTTTTTTATCGATAAAAAAATGAGGATGATCACGATGATACACACAGACTATAAAACTCGATCAACCAAGTTGGCTCCGTTTTATAGAATGCGCTGAGACAGACAACTTGATGGCCTATCGAGCAGAGGTTTACTGAACGCTAGCAAAACAGCCAAAAAATAATCAATGGGTGCGTTCTACTTGGGCTTAGGTCTGTCTGCAGCTGACGCGACGTGGAACGCGATCTGCCGGCGGCTGCAAGGGTGGAGTATAAACTGACTGCAGCCAAGTCGGACTACTTATACTCCTCGTAGTCTGCGAGACCTGACTGCAATGGCAGCACTATCAGAAGGGTGTAGATAAATCTATACAAAAATCACCTGCACGCACATTACTTCTTTTACAATAACCAACTCCTGATACAAACTGTTAGCAGTGAAATTAATAATAAAATTATTGTGTATTGTGGCTCTGTGTAAAAAGATAGCTGCCAGGAAAATTATCAAATACATGTATTTCAAGGATTCAAAGTTACTATTGTCATGTACTCAGTACAATACAATTCTTACTTGAATGCCTTCTCAGACTGGACGATTAAACCAAATAAAGCAGCGCAACATCACAGTAACTATGTGTATTGTGTATTGAGTGAATTATTGATGTTTAAATTCACTTAGTTTTTGGTTTAAATGTATTTATTTTTGCTGTGATGTTGTAAGACACAAGGAGAGGGGGAGGTGTGTTATCATCTGATCTGATACTCCCAATAAAAATGTATTAAGAATGCTGTGTGAGACTTTTTGTACTGAATTTGCTTAATGATACTAGGTTATTGGGGTGACACATAATATGGTATTAGAATATATAGTGGGGATTATTTTGTAATGAATAAAGCTGTAAATACATAAATTACGTCTAAAGTAAGTCTATGTGTGACGTTAAAACGACGTCTACACCGACCATTTCCGGACTGTTTTTTCACCTTATACAGACGTCTTATAGTTGTCATAACTGAACATCCAGAGGACGTCTAAAAAAGACGTCATAAAAACTTTCATTCTGCACCCTCTAAAGACGTCTTTTCTACGGTAGGCCAAGACGTCTAAAAGACGTCATTTCAACGTCATATTGTTTGCTGGGATTCGGAAGGACCTTTTCAATGATCTCAAGGCAGCTGGGACCATAGTCACCAAGAAAACAGTTGGTAACACACTACGCCGTGAAGGACTGAGATCCTGCAGTGCCTGCCAGGTCCCCCTGCTCAAGAAAGCACATGAACAGGCCTGTTTGAAGTTTGCCACTAAACATCTGAATGATTCAGAGGAGGACTGGGTGAAAGTGTTGTGGTCAGATAAGACCAAAATCGAGCTCTTTGGTATCAACTCAACTCGCCATGTTTGGAGGAGGAGGAATGCTGCCTATGACTCCAAGAACACCATCCCCACTGTCAAACATGGAGGTGGAAACATTATGCTTTGGGGGTGTTTTTCTGCCAAGGGGACAGGACAACTGCATTGCATCAAAGGGAGGATGGATGGGGCCATAGACTGTCAAATCTTGGATGAGAACCTCCTTCCTTCAGCCAGGGCACTGACAATGCATTGTGGATGGGTCTTCCAGCAAGACAATGACCCTAAGCATACGACCAAGGCAACAAAGGAGTGGTTGAAGAAGAAGCACATTGAGGTCATGGAGTACCTTAGCCAGTCTCCCGTAAAAGAACTACGGAGGGAACTCAAGCTTTGTGCATCCAAGCGTCAGCCTAAAAGCCTTAAGAGGTCTGCAAAGAGGTGTGGATGAAGATTTCTGCTGAACTGCATGCAAACCTGCTGATCAACTACAAGAAATGTCAGACAGCTGTGCTTGCAAACAATGGTTATTCCACCAAGTACTAAAGCATGTGTTCAAGGGATCAAATACTTATTTCCCTAGATAAATGACAAATTGGTTTGTAACTGTTACATAATGATTTTTTTTCTTGCTTTGTTAATAAGCTATCTTTTGCTGTTTAAATAAAACATACCAGTGAAATTTAAAGACTTGTCATTTCTTTATAAATGGGTCAATTTAAGAATTCATCAGGGGGTCAAATAATTATTTCCCTCACTGTAAATACTGCATAAACTCAGAAATGATAAAGAAGCCCACAATCCCTCATGTCTTTGAAAGCAATATAAAGTATAATTTACTATGTCTAATGAAATCATCTGGCATACTGGGAAATACAGACTTTGAGGCAGGGTGCACTTATATATACTCATACACTCTTGCACATTCTCTCAGTTATATAGTTGTACTTCCCCTTAAAGACATGTTTCAGGATGTCACCCTGTAACTGGAGAACAGAGGATTTGGCCATGAAGAATACATGCATACTGCACAATTGATCTGGGGCACTGTTCAGAAAGCACAGGGTGTGCGACACCCTGGATAGAGTGCCGCGTATTTGCAAAATACTGTAGTACTGTATTGGCAGTTTCAGTAATCTTCTGTTTACTGCAGTTCAAAAAAAGATTGTAAAAATGTGTAACAGTTGCTCTGTCATCCCTTGATGCGTGATATTTTTTCCACTGTTATATCATCTTTTGAGAATTAGGCTAAAATGTCAGAATCCTATTCATTCGAGAGAGTACCGTATAATACTGTACAACTTTATTATTACTGTATTTAATGTTGGTAATGTTTTACTGTGCATAATTTCTCTATTACCATATGTGATAATTATGTATTTGGGGTCCATGGGTTCACTATTACCTGCGGATTTCACTGTTTACGGTAGGTCTTGGAACGTAGGCCTATCACACGTGAATATGATGGACGGCTGTATACAATACAAAGAAGTTATACCTTAATAAATTACAATCATGTGACTGCTGAGCTACTATACCATGATGTGTTGCTTTTTAAAAGTTTGCTGAAATTGTAAGAACTCACGTGTAACTTACAAAAGTTTCAGATTTTTTGTAAAAACCATCAGGGATGCATGTATTCTGAGTTCAGCTGATGGATATGGAAAAAATAATATGAAGAACCTAAATGACATTCTGCTGATAACACTTACTGTATAACTGAACTGTCCTCAAAATGGAGTGAAAATACAAGCTCATGGATGATTAGAATCAAGTATATATATCCAAAAGCCACTGTTTCATTAAGAGGGACTCATTTTGTTCAGAACTCAAATAGATACCTTTGAGCTGGATTTGATGCAGGAAAGCCACTGAGCCACTGAACCTACCCAAAGCTTATCTTTCTGTTTTGAAAAAGAGAGCAGGATTACACTGAATAAAAGAGGAAAGTGCCCATATTTGGTTCATGTTAATACCTTTGCACGCTGTACTGAAACTATATTTATCAATAGAATGCATGTGCTGTGGACACCATATGCTTAGAGAATGATCAAGGATTTGAGCTGAAATGGTGATCTGTACAAGATAGTGGAACACCCTGGATGGCAGCCCATCACAGGGCACACACGTGTGTACAAACACACGCGCTATGTTCAATTTAGAGATGCTAGATAGTAACATTGTAAAATGTTAAAGATGGACATAAATGTGTGGAGATTCATTGGCCCCCGGTGATTGTGTATTTATCTGTCATTCATCTCTATAAGGTCAAAGGAGGAGTGTGAAAAGAGAACAGAGTAAACATGCAGTGTTTTTTGGGGGGTGGGGGGCTCATGATTTTAAAAAGATTGTCAGTAATAAACTTTCAAAGTAGACAGTGACTAAACAAAATATAAAAATTTATGTTATAAATATAATTATGATGTTGTTGCGGATATTTTATGAATTTTGGTATTTTCTCCCAACCTGAAATAAAGTTGTTTGTAATATGGATTCTGTCCACGAAGCAGGATTAAGGGAAAGTCTGACTTATTTCGACAAGTTGGGCTCATTTAAGTGGGAGTTCCATTCCATCAACGTCTTAAATGAATCCCCGTTGAGCTACCATAGTAACTTAGGCGAGTGAACAAGTCTGCTCCGGACCAGGTTAAATGTCTCTCTTAGTTAAGTGTTAGCCCGACGTGTTGGAACAGATTCCATAAATAAATTGTTCCGTCAAACGACATTCAGCGCTCTCACTACTCATGTCATGTAATAAATATAACAAAGTCTATAAAAATCACATCTCAGCATTCTAATTAATTCCAAAATAATTTAAATAATAGCGTACGCATATTACAAAGGTGAATCATGAAATGCAATGACTGTAATTGAAAAAAAAATCCGTTATAAAAATATCTTCCTGTTCATATTATTTTATTTTGTTTTGTCAGTCTACTTTGAAAGTTTATTAGTAAAAAGCATAGACAAAATACAGTTATTTGTGCAGAACATTTCACACGGATGCAATTGAAAGTATTTCATGGAGATCAAATAATACATAATACCATTATACAGTAAGAATGACACGTTAACTTCACCCAGAAGGTTTCTCCCATTGGCTATGGGGGTCGAACCAGGAACTTTCGAAGTGTAAGGCAACAGCATAAACCACTCTACCACCGTGCCACTGTACTAGGCACTTGTAACATAACATTAGTCTGTCTGCAATTCTTTGCCAAGCCAACTCCCTGGCTTTATTTATAGCCACAGGTTTGTCTTTTTTAGCGATTATATCTTTGTATTATTCATACAGCTCCATCAGTAGTGTTTGTTCTGTGGTGGAAAAAAACACCGAACTAGTTTTACACGTTTTCCAACCTGCTTGATCGATCTATTGTTCATCCATTCATTTGGGCTTCTGAAATATCTCAAGTCTGCACATTAAGTGAGACTATGCAAGTCTGTCTTGTATGAGCCTTGATTAGTTAAAGCTGAACTGTGTTTGTGGAACAACATGAGGCTAAGTTTAGAGATGGCACTAGTTTGAGTCTGGCTTTCTTTAGCTGCTTTCATGGACCATACCCCAAGTTTTGTCTTTGGATATTAAGAGTTTTGTGATGGGGGGGAAGGTATTCACAATTTGTTGGGTAAAACCATGTGGTTAGGGGGGTATTGCTGCATGTTATAATGAAATTGATATTTTTAGTCTTTGTTGGTTTTATGAATAAATTTGAACAAAATTGTGGTTTTGAATAGTATATTTTAGAACTGTGTGTGCGGGATGTATTGCATTGAGGATGATAATTGTTGGATGAATTGCTCCAAGGGGAAGAGTTATAATCTATATAAAGCCGGGGCAGTGTGCTAAACGGGAGAGGTTGCTATTGATGCAGGGTCTACCAGGATATAGCCTGTTTTAGGTGATTATTTTTGTTTGCTAATACTTTGTATTAGTGTACTTTCCTCTCCTGGAGCCGACACCTTATCGTGGTGGAGGGGTTTAAGTGTTCCAATGATCCCAGGAGGTAAGTTGCCTGGGGCTTTATGCCCCTGGTAGGGTCACCCAAGGCAAACAGGTCCTGGGTGAGGAACCAGAAGAAATGCGGCTCATCAGACCCCTTATGATGAGAAACATAATGGATCCACGATTTCCCTTGCCCGCACATGGGTCACCGGGCCCCCCCCTGGAGCCAGGCCTGGGGGTGGGGCTCGATGGCGAGTGTCTGGTGGCCAGGCCTGCACCCTTGGTCAGGCACAGCCCGAAGAAGGTACATGGGTCCCCCCTCCTATGGGCTCACCACCTGTAGGAGGGGCTAAAGGGGTCGGGTGTAGTGCGAGTTGGGCAGTGGCCGAAGGCGGGGACCTTGGCGGTCAGATCCTCGGCTGCAGAAGCTAGCTCTAGACACCTCTCTGGCGGGGAAGGAGCCTGAGATGGTGCGTGAGGTTGTGAGGCTCTGACTCTCACCTCGATGCATGGCTTGGGCTCTGGAGCCAAGTGTTCTTGAGGGGGGGTGGACCCTCTTCCACTCTGGAGTTGCTTGCGGGGAGAAGGGGTGGGCATACTTATTGCCAACTGGCTGGGCGCCTATATATTGGGGTTTACCACAGTGGACGAGAGGGTAGCCTCCCTTTGCCTTCAGGTGGGGGGACAGGTTCTGACTGTTGTTTGCGCTTATGCGCCAAACAGCAGTTCAGAATACCCACCCTTTTTGGAGTCCTTGGAAGGGGTGTTGGAGAGCACTCCTCCTGGGGACTCTCTTGTTCTGGTGGGGGACTTCAATGCTCCCGTGGGCAATGACAGTGAGACCTGGAGTGGTGTGATTGGGAGGAAAGGCCCCCCCGATCTGAACCTGAGTGGTGTTTTGTTATTGGACTTCTGTGCTCGTCACAGATTGTCCATAATGAACACCATGTTCAAGCATAAGGGTGTCCATATGTGCACTTGGCACCAGGACACCCCAGGCCGCAGTTTGATGATTGACTTTGTGGTCGTGTCGTCTGACTTGCGGCCGCATGTATTGGACACTCGGGTGAAGAGAGGGGCAGAGCTGTCAACAGATCACCATCTGGTGGTGGGTTGGCTCCGCTGGTGGGGGAGGAAGCCGGTCAGGCTTGGCAGGCCCAAGCATATATTGAGGGTCTGCTGGGAACGTCTGGTGGAATCCCCTGTCAGAAGGAGCTTTAACTCCTACCTCCAGCAGAACTTCTCCCATGTGCTGGGGTTGGCGGGGGACATTGAGTCCGAATGGGCCATGTTCCATGCCTCCATTGTGGAGGCAGCTGACTGGAGCTGTGGCCTTAAGGTGGTCGATGCCTGTTGTGGCGGCAATCCCCGAACCCGTTGGTGGGGTAGGGAACACACTTTCACTGACTGGGGCATGGTCACACATTTCATCCGGTGGTGATGGATGCCGTCAAGCTGAAGGAGTCCTATCGAGCCTTTTTGGCCTGTGCGACTCCAGAGGCAGCTGACAGGTATGGGCTGGCCAAGTGGAATGCAGTTTCGGCGGTCGCTGAGGCAAAATCTCGGGTGAGCAAGGAGTTTGGCAAGGCCATGGAGAATGACTTCTGGACGGCTTCGAGGAGATTCTGGTCCATCATCTGGCGGCTCAGGGCGGGAAAGCGGTGCAGCACCAACACTGTTTATGGTGGGGATGGGGTGCTGCTGACCTCAACTCGAGACATTTTGGGTTGGTGGAAGGAATACTTTGAAGACCTCCTCAATCCCACCGACACACCTTCCAACGAGGAAGCAGGGTCTGGGGACTTGAGGGTGGACTCTCCTATCTCTGGGGTGGAGGTCGCTGAGGTGGTTAACCCTCAGGGGTCTAGGGGTAGGGAACACACTTTCACTGACTGGGGCATGGTCACACATTTCATTCAATAGCATAAACTTAATTCATAGCAAATACATTTTTTTTTAAATATTTGTTTTGGCATTAAACTCATCTTTATCTTCGTGTACTTTATAAATATGTCAGATTTATGTGAAGTTTGTAATTTGACAAAGTATAGACATTGCAAAATGCAGTTTGGAACAGTTGCAGAAACATTATAAAACTACATAGTAAGCAATGCTGGCAGTTTGTTTTGATCCCAGATATCTGATCACCAAAGTCTTGGCTACATGAAGATGACTAAATGGTGTAGTTGCAACATTCAGTTGGATAAATAAATAATAAAAACCTAACTCATGTCACTATTTCTGGCTCCTTTCATTGAATATGTAGCAACTTTTATGTGCATGTATGAGCCATTGACACCTGGCCACATCCGCCCCCCCTCCATTTTATGGTGCTGATGGGGATGTATCTGGATCGTGTTTCACCATTGCGCTGTTCATCGAATTACCATGCGAATGCGATTTGAATATGCGCTAATGCAGCTATTTAGAATGTGAATAGCGATCTTCGGGTGACAGTGGCACTACACGTCCCCGATGCAGGTAAAACAAAGTAAGGTGACATGGTTAAATTTTTTGCCTATTTAACCTAATTTTAAAAACTGTAATACTTCTGATAATGGACGTTTTGAAAAGAAGACAGATTATGGATTTAGTCAGCATTTTTTTCATGTTTATAATATGATTTCAACAAATTATGAACTGAAATACACGAGAAAGATACGCTGCAACGCCGACGTTGCCATTGACTCCAGAGGGTTAACCCTCTTGGCTGGCCTGGGAATGCCTCGGGATTCCCCCGGAGGAGCTGGATGAAGTGGCAGGGGAGAGGGAAGTCTGGGTTTCCCTGCTTAGACTGCTGTCTCCGCCACCCGACCTCAGATAAGCAGTGGATGATGGATGGATGGTTGGATGCATAGTGCACTTCTTTGGGAGATTAGAATAAAAGTTTGCACCTTTTGGAACTCCGTGGCCTTCTGGCCTCTCAGCCATTTCTAACAAGCTTTTTAACCAATCGTCCCCACGCATTTAGGTTAGGAACACATCTTCCCTCCTCCCTCTCTCAGTACTAGTGTACCTCAGGGCTGCGTGCTGAGCCCTATCCTCTACTCCCTTTTCACATATGGTTGTGTGGCCATCCACTGTACCAACTCAATAAGAAAATGTGAGTACAACAGTACTGTAATAGGTCTGATCTCTGATAATGGCAAGGCAGCCTACAGGGAGGAAGTTCAGAACATGGCGAGCTGGTTTTCAGATTACCATTTTAACTCTTAATAGACCTTGAAGATCTTGAAAATACAGAAAAATCTCTTGATGGAACCACTTGGTCAGGAACTTAACAGTAAACCTCAATGTCACTGTAAAGCATCTGGAGGAAGATTTACCCAACAATGGAATGTTATGAATCAGTTCACTGTGAAGCATTGTTTGCACACACATAGTCTCCATGGTAGACTCATCTGAAGGAAATTTTATCACAATGTCAGTACAAGCCAGTACTGTGATCTGCAGGGGTTGAGTTGAAGCAAGTGGCACAGGAAATATTGCATTGGTAGAGAGCATGGGCGTCATTAGGTCTGATGACTCTGGGCTATTGCCCGAGTATTTTTAGCCTTGCCCCAAGTATTTTAACCCCGATGCCAATTGTCTTCCTCGAAAAAAAGGGTCAAGACCCCGGTAAACTTGACTTAATCCTTGATCTTTTCAATAGCTAGAAACTCCACAGGCAGAGGGTAGAATGCATTCTACAAAGTATCATCAAATCCTGGAATCTAATGTCTCACAGTTAGGAATGAAACTAAATTCCGGCAAGACAATGATCCAGAACATACTTAAGAACATAAGAAATTTACAAATGAGAGGAGGCCATTCGGCCCATCAAGCTCATTTGGGGAGAACTCAACTAATAGCTCAGAGTTGTTAAAATCTTATCTAGCTCTGACTTAAAGGAACCCTGGGTTTTAGCTTGCACTACACTAACAGGAAGATTATCCCATACTCTAACTACAGGCTGTGTAAAGAAGTGCTTTCTCAAATCCATTTTAAAATGTCCTCCAGCTAATTTCCACCTATGGCCACGAGTTCTAATATTTAAGTAGCCATTTGGCTGAACAGCATCCAGACCTGTTAGAATCTTATATACCTGGATCATGTCCCCCCTTAGTCTCCTTTGTGCGAGGCTAAACAGATTCACCTCAGCTAAGCTCTCCTCATAAGACATTCCTCTAAGACCAGGAATCATTCTTGTAGCCCAACATTGAACCTTTTCCAATGCAGCAATGTCCTTTTTAGGGTATGGTGACCAAACCTGCACACAATATTCTCCCTTGACTTAAAATCCACACACCTAGAAATGTAACCCAACATCCTATTTGTCACACTACGCGTAAGAGCCCGGAGCGCAGACGAATGTGCAGGAAGCCAGGGATCAGGAACATGGGGTTTAATCAAAGACAAGGCACGCAACAATACAACATCAATGACCGGACTCGGGATACTAACACAGACGTGGACTAAATACACAAGACAAGTCAAAATCAAATAGGAAACAGGTGATAACAATTAGGAAATAACATGAGGTAACAAGGTGAGCGTGGCACACACGAGGATCGTACGGAGCTGGGCGTGACACTATTGGCCTTTTTTATTGCTTCCCCACACTGGTGAGAGTGGGACATGGAAGCATCAACATACACACTGAGGTCACTCTCACAATCAGCTACCTTTATTTCAGTGGAACCAATAAAATATCTGTACTTTATATTTCTGCTCCCTGCATGGATTACCTTACATTTATCTATGTTAAATCTCATCTGCCAGGTATCAGCCTAGTCGCTAATTAAATCAATATCCCATTGTAGCCTCTGTGCTGCTAGATCAGTATCTGCTACATAACCCACCTTGGTGTCGTCTGCAAATTTAACCAGTTTACTGTATGTATTGTTGTCAATATCATTAATGTAAATTAGGAACAACAGTGGTCCTAAAATTGAACCCCCACTATAAACGCAGGCCCACTGTGACATTGTGCCTCCAAAAACTACTTGCTGCTTCCTGTCTGTTAAGCAGTTCTTGATCCAAGCTGCTACAGTTCCTAAAATCCTTGCAGCCTTGAGCTTAAGTAGGAGCTGTTTGTGGGGGACAACATGAAAGGTCTTCTGGAAATCTAAGTAGATCACATCGTAGGGCTTTTTGTGATCAATTTCTCTTGTAGCTTCTTCATAGAACTCAAGTAGATTGGTTAAACAGGATCTACCTGTCCAAAATCCATGTTGGCTATCCCTCAGAATGTTATTTGAATCCAGGAAATCTACCATTTTCACTTGGATTACAGTTTATTACTTCAAAATCTACCATGAATGACCATCACAGTTCTCAGGCTTGAATATGAAAACCTGTTGGCAGATCTGAAATGTGCAGAATATGTTAGGCCAGCACTTCTCAACTGCTTAAGCCTCAGGACCAACATTTTAACTGGGTCATTAAATCACAGTCCATATTTTTACAAATTGGAACCAAATTTATTTAAAAAAACTTGTGCAGTAGTAGTAAATATAACATAAATGGTGCAGCAGCAGTGTTCGCAAACTTGCTAACTTTCAGCGGAGGCGGACGCACTTCTCTCCCTCTCCCTCCCCTTATCTTCCCTGCTTTGCTTCTCTCGTCTCGTCTAGTCTACTGTCTTACTGTCTATACTCGGGAGACCCTCTCAGCCCTGCTCTTCAAAACTAAGGAAATTATGGATTTGATCAACTGGTCTCTCAATGCAATTGACACCATCTTCTCGCAGAGGAGCGCAGGTTCGGGGGAACCTGACTGTCCTGCAGGAACGTACGCAGCTGGCTACACGATGGACGGATGGGAGAAGTGAAGGGTCGTGTGTCTGGAAGCTCTTTCCGTGGAGGACATCGAAGATATCTACCTATTCGGAACCTTGATAACGGGTCTTATGTTGATTGGATTAGGCATCGCCCTGGTTTATCGGAAATTGAAGAAAACGGTGACAGCCGCTCAAAACCCCTCTAGGCTGGCCAAATTGATTGACGGTCTTGGCAGAGCTGTTGGCGCTCAGACTATGGCTATAGATCGCAAACTGGATAACATCACAGTGTCTAATGACCGTAGATCTGATTACATCACCGTGACTATGGACCGCAGACTGGATAACATCACGGAGGAGCTCAAGGCTTTGCGCAGGATTTTAGACGACGGGGACCAGCGTGGACATTAGAGGAGCTGCGAAATTGCAGCTTCTCGCACGAAAACCCAAACAACCCTATTCTATCTTATTTTGGCTCCCCCCTAATCAGCACGGGCCTTGGCCAAGGCCTCTGCTGAGCTCAACAACTCCCCCCTGAAGAACAAGGCAGCGAGACTCTCTTGCATTCCTCTCCCCCAACCACAAGGACACCCTACCCCCATCCCACGCCTTCGCCGCTTCATACCCCCAGCATGAACGAGCGGGTCCTTGTACAGCGCCGTCTGGCTGCAGGAACGGATGGCTGTTTGTCTATGCTGGACTACCTCCACCTCCCCATTCCCCACCCCTGTTGCAAGTCTCGACTTTGGTGTTGTGAGCTGTGGTGACTATGTGCTTATTGCTGAGGTGTTTTTTTTCTCTGTTCCTATATTGTACTCCCTACTGGAGTACAGTCTGGGGGCTGTTTTTTTTATTCACCTCCACTCTCCTCGCGTAATCTTGTTTCTCTGAGTTTTCCTATAGTCCCCTGTCTTCCTGACCTGTCTACCCCCTACGTGTGTTGTATATGTATGGTCGGGTTGATGGCCAATATTTCGCTGGTACTTGTGACTAGTGACAAGGTGTATTGCAACAGCAATAAAGGGTTTCATCAATCAATCAATCAATACATTAGAAAAAGATTTTTTTAATAATTTCTTAACCTCACACTGTACGATCCAAGGAAAATGATGTCGCAACACGGTCACAACCCACCAGTTGAGAAACAGTGTGCTAGACAATATTTCTGAAATTGAAATGTTTTGCTAAAGCAAGTATTCAAAAGCAAGTATGACAGTTATCTGGATACAAGAAATGCTTGGAGGCTGTGAGAATGGGAATGGTTTCACATGCTCATATACCTGTGTATATTATGATCTTTCATCTGTCCTTTTGGGTCAAGCTCTTCTTAGTGTTTCTATTTCATAAACCTGGGAAATACTAAGACTCACTTCTGGACTTTGATCTAAGTTGTAATATATGAGGTGATATTACACATGTAATAAATAAGTTATAATTGGATTAGAATAGACAGTTTTTTTGTGTTTTTTGTCTTCCTGTTCTACATAATTTATGTCCAGTTCAAGGTGTTTAATTGAACTTGTGTAAAATTGTAGCTCCACGGGACATCGAAGGACATCACTTTCTCTGTAAACTCATTATCCTGCACTTACCTTTCCTGTGATGCACAATGTATATTACACTGTGGCTTATTAAAAAGTCTAATAAAAAAACAAAAATACATAATCATAAATTGATTTGTTGGCTCATAATTTGGTAGTGTGTGGTTCAGTAGGTTAGGACACTGTGCCTCTAAGTAGAAAGTCACTGGTTCATATCAAAATCAAGGCCCTTAACTCACAATGTTTCCATGAAGTGTCTGACTCAGCTTTCGCAAAAATGAAGTCACTTTGGATAAAAGCATCTAATGCATACATAAACTGTAAAGAAATGTAACCATACAGAATTGTGAGCCTGTCTCAGGTCAGGACAGTAAACTAGACCATATGACATATGGAGAACAAGTGTATTAGAATATACAAGAAAGATGGCAGCAAAAGGATGCAAATCCAGCCAGAAAATCACAGTGGATAAATAAATAAAAATAACTTGCAGATAAAGATTTGACATTGCAGTCTATGGCATCAACAATAGTGGGGTTTAGATTATTGTGGCAATGTAAAAACAGAAGATAATGATACACACATATTGATGAGAACAAGGGCAGATAAGCCAAGTAAATAGAGATAAACCTGGTCACCTGACTCTCCCTTCCAAGCCTCCTCATGTCAGTCCCCCTGATATATACTCATGGGATACTTTTTACTATTTCTCTACAAAATACATTACTGTACAAAAGTCTTAGGCAGCCAAAGGATATGATGACATATACCTTGCACACTGCAAGGAGACCATGTAAATTCAGGACACACAAACTGAGACTGGGATTTAATCTCCCAGCCTTGGGAATATGAGAAAGCAGTGTAGCACATAAGCAACTCTACCCCCCCCCCCAGAATTGTAAATTTTCATAAAGCATGTAAAGGAGGTCATGGTGGCTTAGTGTTTTGTAACTTTCGGGTCTCTGTTGACTGTTTCTTTTCACTTTCCCCATCGGTTTCCTCATGGCTTGCCATCTCATCCACAGCATCCCCTCCCCTGTCATAGACCAGCATTTAATCCAGGGCTACCCCTGCACTGTGCCTTGTCATGGACTGGTATCTCATGCAGGGTATCCCCTCCTCTGTGCCGTCTTAGACCAGAATTTCATCCCAGCTATCCCCTGCTCTGTGACCTGTCATAGACCAGCATTTAATCCAGGGTAACCCCTGCACTGTGCCCTGTCATAAACCAGCATTTCTTCCAGGGTAGCCATTGCTCTGTGCCTTGTCATAGCCTAATATCTCATCCATGATATCCCCTCCTCTGTGCCGTCTTAGACCAGAATTTCATCCCAGGTATCCCCTGTTCTGTAGCCTGTCATAGACTGGCATCTCATCAAGGGTTTTTCCTGCTATGTGCCCTGTAATAAACCGGCATCTCACCCATAGTATCTCCTCCTCTGTGCCCTGTCACAGACCAGCTTTTTATCTAGAGTATCCCCTGTTCTGTGCCCTGTCATAACCAAACATCTCACCCAGGGTATCCCCTGCTCTGTGGCCTGCCATAGACTGGTATCTCATCCAGGGTATCTTCTGCTCTGTGCCCTGCAATAGACTGGTATCTCAGCCATGGTATCCCCTCCTCTGTGCCCTGTCATAGACTGGCATTTTATCTAGGGTGTCACCTGTTCTGTGCTCTGTCATAGACCAACATCTTATCTATGGTATCTCCTGCTCTGTGCCCAGTCATAGACCGGCATTTAATCCAGGGTATTGTCTGCTCTGTGCCCTGTCATGGCCTGGCATCTCATCCAAGGTATCCCCAGCTTTGTGCCCTTTTTTTCCTGTTATATGCAATATTAGGTACATAGCCTAGTTTTGGAAGCCATATAGATAAAATCATGCATATCAAATGTTGACTTAAACCAAGTACGTTTGGTGACATCAGCTAATGTAAAATAATAAGTCTTTTGATAAGGATTATGAGAATAAATATATTTTCTTAAAAATTCAATTTCACAGTAAATAGAGTTGCAACACTTTTTCAGGTAATGACTTGTAAAGAGCAATTTTCAAGTCTTTCTACCGATTATCAGTAATCTTCAAGACAGGGTTTTAACTGCAACAATACCTTCTTAAGCCACAGCGGCATAATTTAAGCTGAGAAAATGGAGTATGAAGAATGAGTTATTTATAAAAATAAGTAAGTGTGAAAGATTGTGTTTCATACAAAAAGATTGCTGCTGTGCTGTTTTCATGGTAGAAATGGAAATGCAAAGCAGCTACAGAATACAATTGTCAGCCATTTAATTAGGTAAACAATTTATCTTGAATTACAGCTCAGTTCACTCTTTTCATGCAAATAACTTTGCTCAGGTGTTGAATATGCCCTAAAGCAGAATTTCTCAACCCGGATATCAGGGACCCCCAGCGGTCCATGTTTTTGTTCCCTCCTGGCTTCCTGCCAGATGGTTCAAAGTTTTGCTCCCTCCCTGCTCCCTGCTAGACAGTCCACATTTTTGCTTGCTTTCATCTCCCGGCCCGGCAGGCCACGTTTTTGCTCTCTTCCAGCTCTGTGTCAGACGGTCCACATTTTTGCCCCCTCCCAACTCCCTGTCAAACTTTAGCAGTATTTACCAATGTTTTATTTCAGTATAAGGTTGAAAAAAGCATTTAACCAGCAAACTTTTAGAAGGAATTACCTTTCTGAACTGTCTCCATGCCCGTCCCGACAAATGAGTTTTCCCAGAATGTACTCGATCAGCCTGTAGCGCATGTGCGAAGAGACATATCCCAGCATGCTCTCTCTCCATGTTGCACATGCGCATAGAGACACGAACCCCAAACATCATCTCAACATGCTCTCTTCCACCCTGTAGCGCATGTGCACTGAGACAAAACATTCCTTTAAGAAGCCGAGCCGCAGTGTCAAACAGCTGTCAAATTGGCACAGACTTCATACAGCCAGAACCCGCAAGGAGTTTGACTGGCCCAGCGACACCTCCTCCTAGCAACTTAACACCATTAAACGCTACATGGACACCGGGCAAACCAAAGAGGCAGTGCAAGCATGGGACTAACATTCTCACATAATGATTGTATCAGTATAAAGCCAAAGAATAAGTTTTGAAGAAAAAAAAATGCAGTTTCTAGTGGGGTGTGATATCATTAGTGCAAACCCCTTCTAGCAGTAACAGCCAAGGAAACTAGCGAAGCGTGCACTTAACCATGTTGAAAGCATGTTAAAGCCCATCACTTCTGTGAGCCAGCACTCAATGCAAAAATAATCAACATCGCATCCCTCACAGACATGGTGCATGACTTTGCAAGTAATCCAAAAAGGGTCCCTAGAGAGATTAACACATGTACGCAGCAGATAGTTTGTAATAGGGGTTTCCATTTCAAGGTCATGCACACTAAGCATCAGCCAGACTACACATCCATCCATCCATCCATTTTCTCCCACTTATCCGAGGTCGGGTCGCGGGGGCAGCAGTCTCAGCAGGGAATCCCAGACTTCCCTCTCCCCGGCCACTTCATCCAGCTCCTCTGGGGGAATCCCGAGGCGTTCTCAGGCCAGCCGAGTGACATAGTCCCTCCAGCGTGTCCTGGGTCTTCCCCGGGGCCTCCTCCCAGTGGGACATGCCCGGAATACCTCACCAGGGAGGCGTCCAGGAGGCATCCTAATCAGATGCCCGAGCCACCTCATCTGACTCCTCTCAATGCGGAGGAGCAGCGGCTCTACTCTGAGTCCCTCCCGAATGACCGAGCTCCTCACCCTATCTCTAAGGGAGAGCCCAGCCACCCTGCGGAGGAAAGTCATTTCGGCCGCTTGCACTCGCGATCTCGTTCTTTCGGTCACTACCCATAGCTCGTGACCATAGGTGAGGGTAGGAACGTAGATCGACTGGTAAATCGAGAGCTTCGCCTTTTGGCTCAGTTCCTTCTTCACCATGACAGACCGATGCAGCGCCCGCATCACTGCGGACGCCGCACTGATCCGCCTGTCGACCTCCCGCTCCATCGTCCCCCCACTCGTGAACAAGGCCCCGAGATACTTAAACTCCTCCACTTGCGGAAGGATCCCATCCCCGACCCGGAGAGAGCATTCTACCCTTTTCCGGCTGAGGACCATGGTCTCGGATTTGGAGGTGCTGATTCTCATCCCAGCCGCGAACTGTACCTCTGTATGATGAACTGTTGTACAAAATAAAGAACATTAAATTTGTGGAAGGAGTACCCGTCACAAATCTGGGCTGGTTTGGCGCAAGGACGAGGCATGATGCAGGCAGTAATGGTGGACGATCCACTTATGGCTTCACAAAACAAAGGTTCATTGACATAAAAACACAACAAAAACAGACCTCGAGGGGTCAGAACAAAAGCATAAACTAATTCACAGTAACAGGTAAAGGCAGGCTACAAACAACAGAACATTCAAAACTACACTGACATCCAACAATCAATGAACAATGAACCACTAGGGACTAAACTCAGTCAGGAACTTAAATACAAAAATGGGGTAATGACAAGCAGGAGTGAGACAGACAATTAACCAGTCGTGGAGTGTGCAGGACAACGAGCAATCAGGAAAACAGACAAGGGCAGGCAACAGGTGAAGCTAATAAACTAAAACATGAAACTCAAACTAGAAACAGAATCTAGCCATTGGAAAAACTGACAGGTAAAAACACAATCAAGGGCAAAAACCAAAACTGAATACAAATGAAGACACAGGGACTAGAAAATTGATACAACTGAAACACAAGGGAACGAAATCTACAAAAACAGAGGAGGTGGGATTCAAACATAAGACAGAAGGGATCACAGACAGCCACTTACTCTATGTGTTGAGCCATGTGGCTGATGGGGAACAAGGGAAGATACAAAGACTGACAACACAAGGAACGGGATGACCAGCGATGCCTGCTGGCCAGACGGGGAAGAGACACAGAGTGGAACAGGAGCTGACTCCAACAGTACCAGTTCTTTGTGTGATGATAAACTTTTACTGACAAGTAAATCTAACCTTATCATCATTGACGACCTTATCGAAAAGCCAGCGACAGCAATGAAGTGGAAAAAGCGTTTACCAAGTACACGCATCATAGAAATTTAAGTGTTATATATCTGGTGCAGCACTTATTCTTCCAAGGTAAGAAAAGTCATACCATTAATCTTAACGCCAATTACATTGTTTTAAATTAATAATAAATTTTTTAATTAAAATTGTACAATTTTACAATTAAAAAATAAATTACAGATGAGTGTACTGGCGCGACAGATGTATCCGAGACGTTCAAAAAATTTTCTGGAAGCTTTTGAAGATGCAACAAAACCTTCTTATGGGTACCTGCTCATGGATTTAAAAGCACAGACACCAGAGGAGTGTCAACTCAGAGCAGGATTGTTCTCGGGGGAGTGGCCGGTTGTTTACGTGCTCAAGAAAAAATTAAATATTAATTATGTCGGTGTGTACAAAAAGAAACTGGAGTACGCTGAAGGCTTTATTTGACAGCAACGCTAGATGAAGAAAGAAAATTTTAGCGTCGGTGACACCAGACTTGTTGAACACTCTTTGTGAAATAGCCTTGAACGTACTGTGTGGTAGCATACTGCTGACCAGAGTGCAGATTGTAAAACTAAAGGAACAAAAGAGCAGAATTAAACTACTGGCAAACAAATGAAGAAGGCTATTAATGGTAATTTTACCATTGTTAAGCGTAGCTCTTCCGTTCCTTATTAGTCTTTCTCAGCGCAGTTAAGGGGATGGAGCACACACAGAAAATGTATCTGGTGTTGAAAAATCAGATTGAGAAACTACATAACGCCACAGCTTCTAATTACACGAATTACACGAAAGTGAAATGGATTCTGAGATACGCCACATCTTATCACGAATGGATGTGGCTGACCATGAAAAGATCCACTTGTATACAGCGGTGCTGCAGCAATATTTATCTTTGGCCAGGCAAGGTGATAATGAGCCTGTGTCTTTGACACTAACAGCACCACCTCTCCCCGAAGAAGGTGTCAATATTGTCACGCCCGCACGTGCCACAGCTGGGAATGTTATAAGGGCTGACATGATTAAAAATGTTTCACAGCGCAGCAAGAAAAGGGTTGAACATTGTTTGAAAACCCAGACGTCACATTGTGGAACCCCCGTGGGGAGTTTGTTTTTAACGGTAAAACTATTCCAGGATCTCACATGCTTGACTTGCTTAAAAACATAACCAATCCACAGAATGTAACTGAGGCAAGGAGACCTGTGGGGTGGCTTGAGTTTCTACAGGGGTTGGCATGCCTAAATGTACCACACTCACTCGTCCCCTATCATATACACGTTCAAGAACAAGAAAGCCGCCGATGAATCGCGAGACAGTACCCCACGACAATCACCACGACCCCGGAGCACACCTTGGAGATGTTTAAAACCCGACTGGCTTATGTTTCAAAGTGTTTTTGTACTTATTAAAATGGTAATAAAACGTGATGTTTTGTCTTTGTAGTTTTTATTTAACACAATTACATGCTTTATTCATAACCTAAGAACATCTCGCCATTTGCATTATGGTAAATACATTTTTCACACAAGTGATATATTTAAATTTAGATACAAAATGAGAAACCATGGTGTCGTTCCTTCTTAGGTCATAGCTATAAAATGATAGAATTTTAGAAAAAGAAAAACCTCTACAGCGGTTAATTAAATAAAAAAGGCAATGTTGCCCACACGTTACACTGAGATTGTCTTGAACCTGCTTTGTGCTGTAAAGGAGTCAGTTGCAGTTCTTTGTCCTAAATGTCTTTATGCTTCTCGGAAAGCCGGCGTGGTCTGGTGGGTTAACGTATGAGTCAATAAATTTGCCAGTGCCATCATCTCCAATATATAGCGACAGCCAATGTTCTCCAGGAGCCGTCCTCGGATGTGTATTGACGATAAACATTGCGGGTAATTTATCAAGTTTTACATCCGCCAGTTTGTCACAAGCTAACACCACATAAAAATATTTTGCCGTCCACTGGTTTGTACTGATGATATACATCAACTCCCGCGTGTTCATGATTAGTAGTAATCATACAGGATATTCCTCCTTTGGTTAATTTCGATTATGTTGTCAAAGCATGTGTAAACTATCAATGTCGCGGTTCTGGCTAGTAGCTGGCGGAATCTCAGCTCCAAGCGCATATTACCACTCTTAACCAGTGAGAGATGTTGATTGCACCCCTCATCTGGCGGCAAGCTGAATGCATATAAAGTGTACTTGTTCACGTACTTGTTTCTGTCAATGGCGAATGGGGTCGTTTTTCAGGTGTTTCCCCATGGCCAGGATCATACTGCAATACTCCCAGGACACGTTTTCCCAGTGAAAATCCGATTGAAAGGGTTTAGCGTCAACATAAAGTACGACAAATTCTGCATCGTAATGCTGAAATTGAAAGGGTTTCGGTCATACAACCCCATAAAACCTACATTACCTACAAGTCCTATGATGATGGTTTTAGGCAGCTACCCTAGAAATAAATTTTCTTGTGCGCAGACACGGCTCCCTACTGGCAGGCTAAATGTTTTCATACAGACTCTTTCAATCGGGTACTTTGCGTTTGCAGCCAACAGAGTGCTAGCGTGACCCAATTTGACGCCCATTGACATAGTAACCTTTTTAACAAAGAGAGAGCCTGACACTATTTTGAGGGTGTACAGCTCAGTGTCTTCGCTCATGAGACAAAACTCTTCTTTGTTTTGGACTATTTTAATTTTAACATCAATGCCATTTAGGATTAATCTGTCCTGGAAAAATATGTCAGAATGTATGGGCCCCAATAAATCGAAAACCCTGCTTCTTGCTGAAAATGCTGCTCTTTTCTCTAGTCCTTTATTATGTCCATCTGGATCTGTTTCGTCCATAGCCCCCACACTGTCTTTTCAAAACAGACCACAAGTGATTGTGAAGTGAGTGAGTTGTCTGGAGAGCATGCCGCTGTTGTACTGTAATTAAGCAGACACTCTCACTCTCACTGTCATCGCTCTGTAAGGGTGAGTGTTGCTATATTCACTCATGAGACGGTCACCCAGCGAAACATCCACTTGCGAGAAAAGTGTTGCGATCAGGTTATTTATGACACCCACTTCTGCCGCCACATCCAAGTTTGCCAATAGCCAAAAGTGTTCATGTCTCTATGCGCACGTGCAACATGGAGAGAGAGAGAGCATGCTGGGATATGTCTCTAAGCGCACGCGCTACAGGCTGATCGAATGCATTCTGGGAAAACTTCTCATTTCTGTCGATACGGGCAAGGACACGGTTCGGAAAGGTAATTCCTCCTAAACATTTGCTGATTAAATGCTTTCCTCAACCTTATATCGAAATAAAACATTGGTAAATACTGCTAAAGTTTTCCTTCTTCTTTAAACATGTTGGTCAAATATACCGAATTTAAGTGCTTTCTTCTATTAGAATATGAAAAGTCGAGACGCGTGTACCTACTCCCAACAGTATGTGGCTGCGGCCTGACACCCGCTGGATGTTTACCGAAACCACATGTTCCCCTTACCATTACGGTATGTACACCCCCACGTGGCCCTTACAGTCAAGCACATCTGATACCATATATGGACATGACCCTGGACCAATCAGAATACCAAATATGGATATGACCCCTGGACCAATCATAATAATGGACACACCCCCTCCCGCCTATGACTTCATAAACGGACCCCTACTAAGCTCCGCCCAAAGTGACTATTATTCTCTCTGTAGGGTGTGACATAGGATAGCAAGACGCAAGCCTTTTCTTACAAAGTAAAACATCCAGGTCCAGCTAAATTTTGTAAAAAAAAAAAAACCATCAAGTATCTCAAAAGCATGTTGGGTTATGTAGAAATGGCCAGCATGTGTGTGCTCATTTGTTCATACAGGCAACAGACAAACACTAACAGGCACTTTAATTAAACAAAGCAATTTAATTTTATTCAGTCGCTTCCCCATTTTTCATTAAAATCTGCTCTCTGATTTTCATAATGAGCATCTGCACTCACCTAAAGGATTATTAGGAACACCTGTTCAATTTCTCATTAATGCAATTATCTAATCAACCAATCACATGGCAGTTGCTTCAATGCATTTAGGGGTGTGGTCCTGGTCAAGACAATCTCCTGAACTCCAAACTGAATGTCAGAATGGGAAAGAAAGGTGATTTAAGCAATTTTGAGCGTGGCATGGTTGTTGGTGCCAGACGGGCCGGTCTGAGTATTTCACAATCTGCTCAGTTACTGGGATTTTCACGCACAACCATTTCTAGGGTTTACAAAGAATGATGTGCAAAGGGAAGAACATCCAGTATGCGGCAGTCCTGTGGGCGAAAATGCCTTGTTGATGCTAGAGGTCAGAGGAGAATGGGCCGACTGATTCAAGCTGATAGAAGAGCAACTTTGACTGAAATAACCACTCGTTACAACCGAGGTATGCAGCAAAGCATTTGTGAAGCCACAACACGCACAACCTTGAGGCGGATGGGCTACAACAGCAGAAGACCCTACCGGGTACCACTCATCTCCACTACAGATAGGAAAAAGAGGCTACAATTTGCACGAGCTCACCAAAATTGGACAGTTGAAGACTGGAAAAATGTTGCCTGGTCTGATGAGTCTTGATTTCTGTTGAGACATTCAAATGGTAGAGTCAGAATTTGGCGTAAACAGAATGAGAACATGGATCCATCATGCCTTGTTACCACTGTGCAGGCTGCTGGTGGTGGTGTAATGGTGTGGGGTATGTTTTCTTGGCACACTTTAGGCCCCTTAGTGCCAATTGGGCATTGTTTAAATGCCACGGCCTGCCTGAGCATTGTTTCTGACCATGTCCATCCCTTTATGACCACCATGTACCCATCCTCTGATGGCTACTTCCAGCAGGATAATGCACCATGCCACAAAGCTCGAATCATTTCAAATTGGTTTCTTGAACATGACAATGAGTTCACTGTACTAAAATGGCCCCCACAGTCACCAGATCTCAACCCAATAGAGCATCTTTGGGATGTGGTGGAACGGGAGCTTCGTGCCCTGGATGTGCATCCCACAAATCTCCATCAACTGCAAGATGCTATCCTATCAGTATGGGCCAACATTTCTAAAGAATGCTTTCAGCACCTTGTTGAATCAATGACACGTAGAATTAAGGCAGTTCTGAAGGCGAAAGGGGGTCAAACACCGTATTAGTATGGTGTTCCTAATAATCCTTTAGGTGAGTGTATATATCAAATCTAGTATTATTTTAATCGTGATCCTGCATTCCTATTCATGAAGTGAGATCTGAAGACAGAACATATTACTATTTCCACCATGGGTTTCAGTGCCCTATGCCAGCACGCATGCTGAGCTGTAACGGGTTTCAGTGGTGAGCCAGCCTTGTCCCAGCAGCCACACTGAGCTGTAATGGCTGTTGATGATGTTCTGGCCCTGTCCCAGCAGTCACACTGAGCTGTAATGGGTGTTGGTGATGTTCTGGCCTTGTCCCAGCAGCCACACTGAGCTGTAATGGGTGTTGGTGATGTTCTGGCCTTGTCCCAGCAGCCACACTGAGCTGTAATGGGTGTTGGTGGTGAGCCAGCCCTGTGCCAGCAGCCACACTAAGCTGTATCAGGCATTGGTGATGTTCTGGCCTTGTCCCAGCAGCCACACTGAGCTGTAATTAAGGGGCAATGGTGATTTGCTCTGGGTGCTTCCCACTTCTCCCACTCCTTCGCAGTACCTGTGTTGGGATATCCTGAAGGGATTTGTTTCCTGCTTTCTAATGGACAGAGCCAGTAGCTTATTTGGATGTGTGTGTGCATGAACATGGAAGAGAAAGAGAGAGTGAGAGGGAAGGAAAGCTAAGACTGTCTACGCTTTTCTGATAAGATCCTTTGTAACTATGTGCTTAATGTGGATGCTGCAGTTAATCCCTTTTAGTCTGTTACAGACGGGAGACTGTAAATATGACTTGAGACATGCCCATTCAGATGGCAGCATAGGATGATGAGAGCTGGTATGCACAGTTTGTTTTTCATGGCATATAAGTATTTACACTGGTCAGCCATGACATTAAAACCACTGACAGGTGAAGTCAATAATATATGACATATGATTACAATGGTACCTGTGAAGGGTGGCAGTACATAATTGGCAAGAGAACAGTCAGGACTTGTACACTGTAAACCCAAACAGTACTACTAACTTATAAAGTTTGCAGATAGTATAATTAAAATCTGTCGCATACTTGACCCCAACTTTAAAATGATTGATTTCTTGTTCAATTTCTGATTGAGTAATGTAGTTTTATTTTCATGTCTCACTAAATTTAAACACCACTAGTTTATCACAATTGTTTAGTATATGTCAGGGTCAGCCCCTGTTGTCTCACTCTGTGTCCCTTCCCCGTTTGGCCAGCAGGCATTGCTGGTCATCCCGTCCCTCATGTTGGTCTTTGAGTTTCCCCTGTTCTGTTGGCCTCATGGCTCAACACCTTGAGCGTCTGCTTGTCTTTGTACCGTCTATTCTGTGTTTGAATCCCACCCCCTGTTTTTGTATTTTGCTCCCTAGTGTTTCAGTTGAGTTTGTCTAGTTATTGTATTTGGTGATTTTGTATATGGTTTTTGGTTTTGTTCCTTGTGCCCTCTGCTTGTGTCTTTACCTGTTTAGATTCCCTAGTGTTGGTTTCTGTTTCCTTGGTTAGTTATTAGTTTCCCTGTTTAGTTCCTTTGAGTATTAGTTTCACCTGTGCCCTGTTTCCCTGGTCTTTGTTAATTAGTCTCACCTGTCCTGTGTTAGTCTCGTTACCCCTTTAGTATTTTAGTTCCTGCTTCTGTTTAGTTCCTTAGTGGTTCATTGTCTATGATGTGTCTATGTGTGTTGTTGTTCTTTGATGGTTCTGCTATTTTCAGTATTTTATGTGTATTCGGTTTTGTGATTTAGTCTTAGTTTATTCCCTTTAGTTTTGACCCCCCGTGGTCCTTTTGGTTTTGTGTTTGTAGTTTGTCTGTCTTATGTAATAAACCCCTTTTGTTCTTGGAGCCGCAAGTGGGTCGTCCGCCCTTTTTGTGCACCATGCTTCGTTCCCGTTCCCGAGCCGTCTGGATCCGTGACAGTATACTTGAGCGACGTCGACTGACGTCATGTACATTATGACGCGGCTCTGTCCGGACCGACGTTACCAGAAAAATCTATCCAACAAGGTCCCCGCAACTCCGCAAGTGACAAGAGTTTACAAATGGAGTGTTATGCTTGGTGATCCGGCGAGCGGGTAAGCAGGCAAGTCCAGTCGTAAGTGCAGACAAACGGGGTTTATTGGAACAGATCGGGCTGACACCGAACAAACATCCACTAACATTAATGACAGATCTGGGAAGACTTACTCAGACGCGGACTAAATACACAGGACAAGCCAAGAGAAACAGGAAACAGGTGATGACAATCGGGAATTGACACGAGGTAACGAGGGGGGCGTGGCACACACGATGGAGATAATGTCTGTTAGATTGTTAAACTGTGCTGTTTTTATATTTGGGGTAATGTGCAAAGCGTGGCAGTTCCGCGTTGCTTCTGTTCGCGCTCATTTTTGAACGACATTATATGCTGATATAACGTTAAAATCGAAACATAATGTTAACGTTATCTGGTGGCTATTTTCAGTCAACAGCAGTTCTACTATTTCTAAATGTGTTGCTGCTGTTTATGTTAAGCGCCCTGATCTAGTAAATATGATATTATTCCTACATTAGTCTGAATGAACTGGTGGTTTAAACTTTTATCCACGATTCAGTTAAGGCTAATAGATGGACATGAAGTTAGCAAGATACTGGATATAAAGTTAACGAATGAAGTCTGCAAGCTTGTTGTAGACCTCTACAAATTTTCTTTTCTTGTAGGCTGAAGTGGATGCTGAGCAGTGATTGTCCTCAAGAATCAAGGTGACTTAACTTAGGATGTATTTTTCTTTTTTAATTTTACAAATAAACCTACATGAAATGCCGAGCTAATACTGGTGGATTTCATGTTGGCATCTCAGTGAAGTCAACATGGTTTCTGTGTTGCCAGACAACTTTTAAAATATTATTAAGGGACTGGAGGCAAAGATGTTATAGGTCTGATTTCATTGTAATGAAGCAAAAGTCAGATAAGAACACAGCTCTACTTTAAAACCTGGCATCATTGGCTTGGTAACACTTATAATAACATTATATCACGATCATTAATAAATGATAAATTAGTTAATAGCTTAGGAGATAGTTATTTACATTAACAAACAATGTGATGTTTACTAGTAGTGATAAGGGACAGTAAAATGACAATACATAAATTCTAGCATTAATAATTATTAGTAGGCTAAACATTATCGTTTAATTGTTTCATAGTAGATAACTATTAACTAAAGTTTAGTATACTGCCAATTTACCATTTATTAACAATGGTTATTATATAATGTTAGTTGGTTTTTGCACTGAATGGCATTGTCTGTCAGTCTGTTCAACACTTTGCTCCAAGGCAACATATCTCAAAATGCACTGAGCCAAATGCCATGAAATGTGGTGAGCACATCCAGACTCCACAGAGAATGAAATCTGTCAACTTTGCTGACCTCAGGACCTCTTCTCTAGCACCACCCTTAGGTTAAATGAGAAACCCCATTCTCCTACTACTTGCATTCTCCCAACATACACCAAGGCAGTGGCGCAGTAGCAGCAAGGGCTCATGCTTGTTTTTCATGTTAATTATTATTTTTTTGCCCTTCCAGGAAGTACACAATGTCAACATGAAATGCACTGTGGCCCTTCCTGCCCTTCCGGTATACCTGCGTGAGAAGGACCCACAGTTTTTCAAGACTTGGAATGTAAGTGTTCACAGAATTCTTAGCAACAATGAGGTCATATTGTGTGTAAGGATGTTGAGCCTTTTCAGCACTGCAACTACCTAACAGTGCCCTAGCCATGATGTAATAGACCATAGAAGCCACTTAACTATAGCTAGCAGCCATCTAGTAAACCTGTGTAGGCATGGCTGTGTGGGTGCACATGGATGTATGTGCCTGGGGGAGTATATGGATACATACAGTATATAGAAGCCCTAACCTCAAGTAAACCCTAACCATAACAGTTTTGATGACATAAATTTTACTTTAACCTTTGCCAGTTTACTAGTTACCTTAGTACAATTTAAGGTTATTCAATAGTAGCATACTCACTTGTAATATAAATGCAATTGTCTAATTTCTTCAAGTTAACCTGCAAGTTAACAGCTTGATCCTCTATGCATATTCCAGGCAGAGTCGTCGGACGAGCCAGACATCACTGACACTCCTGTTGCCCTTGTCATGGTGGTCACAGAGAGTACTACAAGTCCAGTTAATTTCAACCCTGAAAGCACCGCAATTTTGTGGTTGAAGATAATGTTGCTAGACGATGCATTTGCATTGTTGTTTGGGTTGATGTATGCTTTGCATTTGGACTACCCCAGGAAACTCATTCACACTTTTACCTTCATCCAGAAAGTACTGATGGGTCTTGATGATGGGAAACCTCTGAAACCCTGCCTGGGTCAAAAATGAGCTGTTACTACAAGAGTAGGCTAAATTACAAGTGTACGCATATACACGTCTATACAGTGGGGCAAAAAAGTATTTAGTCAGCCACCAATTGTGCAAATCCACTTAAAAAGATGAGAGGCCTGTAATTTTCATCATAGGTATACCTCAACTATGAGAGACAAAATGAGAAGAAAAAAATCCAGGAAATCACATTGTCTGATTTTTAAAGAATTTATTTGCAAAGGAATAGCTGCAGACCGGTCAGAGTGCCCGTACTGACCGCTGTTTACCACAGAAAGTGCCTACAATGGGCATCTGAGTGTCAGCACTGGACCATGGAGCAATGGATGAAGGTGGCCTGGTCTGGTGAGTCACGTTTTCTGTTATATTACATGGACGACCGGGTGTGTGTGCATCCTTTACCTGGGGAAGAGATGGCACCAGGATGCACTATGGGAAGAAGGCAAGCTGGCAGAGACAGGTGATGCTCTGGGAAATGTTCTGCTAGGAAACATTGGGTGCTGTCTTTCTTCTGGATGTTACTTTGACATGTACCATCTACCTAAATATTGTTGAAGATCAAGTACACCCCTTCATGACAACAGTATTCCCTAATGGCAGTGGCCTCTTCCAGCAGCATAATGAGCACTGCCACACTGCAAAAATTGTGTAGCAATAGTGTTTCGAACATGAAAAGTAGTTCAAGGTGTTGAATTGGTCTACAAATTTCCCAGAGTTCAATCTGATTATCCAACTTATCTGACAGATGCTCAAACAAGTCCGATCCATGGAGGCCCCACCCTTTAATTTGCAGGACTTAAAGGATGTGTTGCTAATGTTTTGTTGCCACAGGACACCATCAGAGATCTTGTGGAATCCATGTCTTGAATGGTCAGAGCTGTTTTGGCAGCACAAGGGGAACCTACACAATACTAGGCAGGTGCTTGTTATGACTGT
This sequence comes from Paramormyrops kingsleyae, assembly GCF_048594095.1. Classification (NCBI taxonomy): domain Eukaryota; kingdom Metazoa; phylum Chordata; class Actinopteri; order Osteoglossiformes; family Mormyridae; genus Paramormyrops; species Paramormyrops kingsleyae. The sequence continues at coordinate 39,278,332 of NC_132801.1, read as the reverse complement.
TCAGTGTATATTTATAAATTGTGTAGGAGACATGTTGTTATACCATTGGTTTTAATAGCGCTATTGACAATGAAAATTTAAAATAGCTAAATGGGATTTCAATAAGGGGGCTGCATGGTGGTGTAATGGTTAGCATTGCTGCTTTACACCTCTGGGACCTGAGGAGGGAGGGAGGGAGAGAGAGAGAGAAACTTTGACTTTTAACCCCCTTTATTTATACACCATTAGAAACACAAGCTGAAAGAACCCACAATCACCAGTTCACATGTAGCACACCTGTATGAACAGAAACAAAGTCTGGATTAATGCACCACTTCTTTTCAAAAGCAGGAACATTGTCTGTACTTTCATAAAACACAAACGCAGCTCTTATACGATGATTCCACCAGAGCTTTGAACAGCTGGAGCAGATCTGTGTCCTGCCCCTCCGCCTTCAGTCTGAAAGATTTCCACACAGCCAGCTTTGCCTGCCCCACTAAGAAATTTACCAAAACACACTTAGAACAACAAGTCTTGGAGTATTTACAGCCAAAAACAAATGTAATCAGGTTAAAAGACAGGCCGAACCCTCTCAGAGCTTGACTCAAGAGCTGAAAGACTGGAAACAGTCTGGAACAATCAGAAAAAGCGTGGAACACAGTATCTACATTGTGACAGAAAAGACAAAGTGGAGTAACATCAGGGTTGAATTTTGAGGGGAATCATTCTGAATCGGGCCGACCAGCATCCCGTAGCGCGCGAGAATCCGCTCTAAAAGCTCGCTCGAAACAAACGGGGGAACATTAGACAGCACCACTTTCTTTGATGGGCTAGATAAGGGCATAACCGGTACAAACTCATTATTAATTACCAAACCATTTTCCACAAGCTTGTCGGCCAACTCTGTTTCCTTCAAGAATATTACAATGGCTTTATTCATGCGGGATGCAGACTTTATATTTATTGCACCATCTTCCCTACCAACGGCCACCAAGCAATCTTCCACCGTAACAGAAGTGTCAGGAATACACTTGCAAGCATGTCTAAGAGTCAGGCGGGAGAACTCCTCTCCCCCTGGTAACACCATAACGGCGTTCCTCAGCACAGAAAATGCTCAGAAACAGTAACAAAGCACTAATTCCTGTATACTCTCTAAAAGGGGGAACCCTATCTCCTGCCTCCTACTCTCACCACCAGCACTCCTCCCAGAGAAAGAGAGACTTTGACTTTGCACCAGCCTTTATTAAGTCAGTCAACAACAGAAAAAAAAAACCCTACTGCAACTTCAATTCGCAAGATGGGTCGTTATCACAAAATCAGACAAACGGAAAGCAAGCAAACAATTAACCACAAAAAAAACCCAAGAGAAATAACCAGAGCAACAAACAAAAAAAAAAAAAAAGGAAAAAGACAATACAATGAGCCCAAAAAAAAAAAACGTACGGCGAGCCAAGGAAATAATCGACTTCAAGATATTAAAACTTCAAGATTAAGTCCCCCTCATGGGTCAAGTCACATAGAACCCCACCATAACCCCAACACCTCAGAAAAAGTCACAAGGTTGTGAGTCACCCCGAAAAAAGCATGGTCAATTTTTATGCGGGCTGCCAATAAGCCCTTCATCATGAGGGTAGGATTCGTCAATCCTGCCCCCTTCATTCTGTTCCTCCGGGTCAGTCAGATACTCATCTTAGCCTGACCCAGCACAAAGTTCAGCAGACACTGGGTACTACAGTATTTTGGTCCATAAATGAAGAGCTGAACAGAAAAAACCTCCCCAAAACCGACACACCACTCCTCCAGGACCTCAAACAAATCATAAAGCCGATTGCACCTCAGAAACAGATGCTCCATCGTTTCCTCCGCAGAACAAAAAGGGCAATCCCTCCCAACTGTGGAATCAATGTGCGACACGTGTCTGTGTGTAGCCACTGCCCCATGCACAATCTGCCACTGAAAATCCGCCGTGCGCTTCTCAATGGGGGGCTTGTACAGGGACCTCCAACATCCTTGTGGGGAAGATCCAGGCCCCAACAGACCTGACCACCTGGAAACCGCCAGTCCACTCAGCGCCCGAAAATGCAGCACTTTAACACAGGCTTGGTACAGAGCTTTCTTGGACAGATCCCCAAGAGCCACCTGCTGAAGAGACACAAAAGAAAGCAGCAACCCCACCTCCTCCCGATGACCCTCTACAGCAAGAGACCCTGATCAGGGGAGAAAAAAAAAAGGGGACTACTGCCCCCTCCTGACTCAAGCACCATCCTAGCTGCCTCTGGTAGCGCACAAACAATGTCCTCCAGAGCTTTCCGAAGTCGTCGGCCAGACTGAACCCCAGTCACAGCCCGCAGGTCATCCAACATCCTCCAGGATCCACCGATCCTGAGGGACTCCAGCTTCGTCAGGCCTGCCCTCGTGAAACAGGCCTGCACAGTCGGAGATTTGAAGAGTCCAAACGGAAACATAACGGATTATAGAAAAGGCTCTTCATCAGCAGCAAAATATTGCAGAACATCCCTAGTTACCTCAAAAACAGAAGACCATGCCCTCAAAACCGATCGATAAAAAGGCGTTGTCGCAGAAAAATCCATCACTCCCAGGGTAAGCAAAAACAAATACTTGTCGTACCCCATGTTCTCCACTCGCCTCATGAGAGCACACACAGTGTCTGCCCACATCAAATCCTCTTCAAATACAAAACGCTGTATGGCCTGCAACCGGAAAGCCGTAATCCTGCTGCGCAAGTCTATATGACCTTGCCCCCCTTCTTGTATCGCCAAATATAAAATAGAAGCTCTTGTCCAATGCTCCCTAGTCCAAAAAAAGTCCACCAATTTCCATTGCACCACTTCCACCAGCATTGGTGGTGGTTCCAGTACCATAAATACATGACACAGCATAGAGGCAATCAGGTTATTGGCAACCAGGACCCTCCCCCTGTAGGACAGCTGGGGCAGGACCCAAGTCCATTTAGACAACCTATCACACACTCTATCCACCATGCCCTCCCAATTCCTGTCCTGGAATTCCGCAGTACCCAGAAAAACACCCAGGTACTTCATACCAGCTCTGCCCCACTGCAGACCTTCAGGCAAACTTGGCCGACCACCATCACGCCACTGCCCCATAAGAAACCCTTCCGATTTAGCCCAATTTACCTTCGAAGAAGCCTGCTCATAAACGGCCAGGGTCATGCTCAGCACCTGTATGTCATCATCCCCCCTAATAAAAACCGTGACATCATTAGCATAAGCTGAAAGTGCTGGAGTCCGCGATCCCAACACTGACAAAACCCATAACTTACCCCTCAGCCGACAGAGCAAGGGCTCTATAGCTGACCAGAAATAGGACACCCTTGTCTAATCCCCCTGCACACCGGCACTGGAACACTAAGCCCACCACCAACCTTCAAGATCACCGACACCTCAGCATACAACAGTTCCACCCACTTCACAAACGTATTCCCAAGCCCAAATGCCCTCAACACATTAAAAAGGTAGCCGTGGTCAACCCTGTCGAATGCCTTATCTTGGTCTATTGACAACATACCCAGGTCCCATGCAGATAACCACGACAAGTCGATCACATCACGCAACACAAATAAATTATCCATAATGGTGCGGCTGGGCACACAGTATGATTGATTCATATGAACCAATTCACCCATGTGCTTTTTCAACCTATTTGACAAACATTTGGACAAAATTTTATAATCTGTGCATAACAAAGATACAGGTCTCCAGTTCTTCAGAAGTCCCAAATCACCCTTCTTCGGGAGTAGGGACATGACCGCCCTAGTGCAGCTCACAGCAACACCCCAGAACAAAATGAAAACTCAAAAACATCCAACAAATCCTGTCCCAACAAAGCCCCAAAAATGCTTATAAAATTCAGCAGGTAATCCATCAATCCCAGGGGCACGACCTGCAGAAAGCCGCATAACAGCCACAGTCAGCTCCTGAAGGCTAAAGTCTGCATCCAAAAGCCCCGCTTGAGCTGTGTCCAGCATAGGCAAGTCAGACGAAAAGTTCCTCAGCGCACGAAATGTCACACTTGCTTGCGCTGTACAGACTGGCATAAAAGTCCACTGCAAGTTTCCTCATCCCCGCAGGATCCGTCGTGACCTTCCCCTCCGCATCCTGGAGGTGTAGCATCTGCGCAGACGCCTGGTTCTTGCGCTCCAGATTGAAAAAGAAAGAGGTTGAAGAGTCCATGTCCTTCAAAGAGGTGTAACAGGCCCTTATCAGAGCCCCGTTTGCCCGCTCCTGGAGAAAGGAGCTCAACTCCTTCCTTCCATTTCCCAGAGCACCTTCATCGCCCGCACGTCTGCCCTCAATCAATTCCTGCTCCATGTGGCTAATCTCACCCTCAAGCTTCCACATAGTGCTCCTAACCACACTGGCAGTATGGACCACATACTGCTGACAAAGCAGTCTGATTTGGGTTTTGCCCACCTCCCACCACTGAAGAAGATTCTCGAAATTGGACCTCTGGGACTTCCAGAACCCCCAGAAGACAGCAAACTTATCACAAAAGAAAACATCCTGCAAAAGGTTAAGGAGATAACGCCAATACAAGGAGGACCGAGAAGTGCAAGACAAAATATAGTCCATGGCCACAAAATGATGATCAGAAAGGCCACAGGGTGAAATAGAAACTCGACACCCTATTGCCAAACGCTTTCTTGATGTACAGCCGGTCCAGCTGGGCCGCACTCACTCTCTCATTGATTTTAATCCATGTGTACTTCTCCTTCTCATGCTTTTCCCTCCATACATCAAGTAAATCATGTTCCAGGAGCAATTTGGAGAGCTCACCCGCAGACAGGGGGTGCGGCTCTTCACCATTTCTATCAAGTACAAAATTAACAGTACAGTTCCAGTCTCCCCCCACCACAAGGACGGAATCACTACTATACCGTCTCATTTCATTTGCCAACCTCTGAAACAAATCGCACACACCCAGGACCGTGGGTATGGGCATAGATATTAACAAAAGAAAACCAAACATCATTTACATTGGCCCGGACAATTAAGGCCCTCCCCCGTTCAACCTCCCAAGAGGTCACCTTTGCCACCCTGAGCCTAGGGGAGAACAAAATAGCCACCCCCACGCTCACATTTGTCCCATGACTCAAAACATAAGTCCCATCCCACAGCAAACCCCAGTCCCGCTCATTCCCTAAATCACTGAGTTTCTTGCAAGAAAATAACATCCACCTTTTTAAGTTTAATAAACTACAGCAACATAGCCCTCTTACGCCCATCCCGGCCTCCATTCAAATTCAAAGACCCCACCCTAATACACTCCATAAAAAAATAGATAAAGGAAAAAACAAAGAATAGATGAGCAGAAAGGAGCAGATGAGAGGGAAAAAAGAATCAGCAACCACACTCATTTCAACCCCACACGCGAAGCAGGGGTTTTCCCATTCCGTATCCTGGTCAGAATCTTCTTAAGTGGAAACCTCTTCTTCTGACTCAACTCATCATATGTTGCAGTTTTCATTATCCTCACTATCGTAGCCTCAAGTTTACTCACATCTGGGAAAAAATCAGACACATCAGAGGGTTTACCATAAGTATCATTCAAAAAATCATTAACCTCCTGAAGAGAATACACGCTTGCATCGTCCCTACCCTGAGACGCAAAATCTGAAATGTCCGAAAAAGCATCATTGTCCATATCCTGTGCAGCATCTCCAGATCCGCCTTCCCTGAACCCTGAACCTCATCTCTACCAACACTGTCATCAGCTCCACTGTCCTCCAGCACACACTCACGAGCCCCCTGAACTTCCTCAACACTATGCTGCACACTCTCACTACTTTGTGCAGCCACCACAAACTCATCACTCTGACCATCCCCAACCCCCTCCTGCGCACAACCAGCCTCAACCTGTAGCACCCCCAGACCAGGCTCAGGTGTATCCTCAGCTGCAGGAGGCATAGGTACAGAGCTAGGCCCTGGCCTCTCACCACTCCCAACCCTGTGCGGGCAGGCGAGTGGTTAATGCCGATATCCCCACATTCAAAACACTTCACACTCACCGTATTCGCATAAAGCATATAAGCTCTCCCCTCAACCATTACCCTAAAAGGCTCAGTTAAAAACATAAGCACCTGTCTCCTAAAAGACACTACATGCCTTAGAGCAGGGTTCTTACAGTTTAAGGAGACAGACTTCATAGCGCCTGCGAACTTTCCAAAACGGGAAAGTTCACGCTCGATATCTGTGTTCGGAATAAACGGCGGAGCATTCGATATCGCAACTCTCGTCGCTGGTGCAATCAGCGGAGAAACCAGGAGAAGTCGGCCACTTACCCTGATTCCCTGCTCGATCAGGCACTGAACAAAAGTTTCCTCAGTAACAAAAATAACCACTGCCTTGTTCATACGCGAAGCAGAAAAAAGAGTCTCATAACCAATCAATTCACCAACCCCTTCCAACACGTCCTCCACAACTATCCCGGGATCAGGTACGCACCTGACCCCGTGACGGAGAGAGAGAGACGGCGAACCTGCGGTGGTGGTGGAGGGCATCCCACCACCCGACCACAAAAACCGTCAAAAACAAGCGAAACTGACACAAATCAAACAGTTCTTTTTAAAGCTGGAAAGAAAAGAAAAACACAAGCCGTATGTCACAAGCGCAAAAAGAAAAAAAAACCCAAACAGACACCCTCTCACCCCACATGCGCCCCCACTCACACTCCCAGAATGCACCAGGGAGAGAGAGAGAGAGAGAGTGTGTGTGTGTTACACCTATCCTGGGTTCTCTGCCTTGTGCCTGTAGTTTCCAGGATAAGCTCCATCCCTCCCCCCCCATGACCCTGAACAGAAGAAGTACTTACAGAAAATGGAAGGCTGGATGGGTTTCAATAATGTGGAGTGCTCCTTACATGTATAATATATAGAAAATATGCATGGCTCACATACACCCTGGATTGGATAGCAAGTGTATGATTGTAATTCATATATTCATATACTTGCTTGCACTCACAATAATACATGGTCAATATGTAATTTTGAGAAACTAATGCAACTAACTGCAAATGGCAAGAGGGATACCTTAAGGAAGAAAGGGGAGAACATGCAAGCTGCACATACATAGAGCAAGGATGGGATGCCAATCTACCACACACACACCAGGGCCAAGAGATTTTAAATATTTTAATTTGCCTTATATCTTATTCATATTTCTTTTCAAGGTGAGACTGGAATATTCAAAAGAACCCCACAGAACATGCAAATTGCAGACACTCACAGAGCATGCAGAGGGGCTTCAAACCACCAGGCTTGAAGCAATGAGGCTGCGGTCTTACAATCTGAGGCAGTGAGGCTTGGGGCCTTACCCTCTGAGGCAGTGAGGTAGCAGCCTTACCCTCTGAGGCGGCATGGCCCTCCGTCAGTGACACAGATTGTATTGCAGAGTACACAATTTGTGGCACAAGAAACTAGTAGTATTTGCTGATTTTGAGATTGATTTGCTTTGTCTGTTTGACAGAGTAATTATATGCCCTGACTTGTTAGTCCCTGCGGAGAAAACCATCTGACAAATAAATAAATTGAATTGCAAACTAAGTTTCCTAGACTAGGTTTAACCCCTTTGTAGCAAAAACACGAGGTTTTTCTAGGGTAACCACCTAATCCATGTCAAGAGGGACGATATTTACTACTTTGGGTTTTACAAACTACTTTAAAACTGAAAGGCTCCTGTGCTTGGCTAAATTGTTTGGTTCATCTAGTACTTTTAATGGCTTGTTTCCTTGATTGAAAGACTCATCCAGCTGTTTCACATTAATATTAGTGACACATGCATGATTATAAGTGACTGATCAATCAGCACACAGCAAGAACTCTGTGCCTAAGTGAAATCCAGGTCCTTTTAATTGAAATGGTAGTTTACAAATCCTGTCCTAGCTGAAAGTGTCCTTCTTGACATGGATTAGATGGTCACCCTAGGTCAGGGTTCTTCAAATCTGGACCTCAATTCCAAATCCAGGCCTTGTTTTCAGTTCTCCCAGGTAGTTAGTTTAATAATTGGTCAGAGGCTTCACACCTGACTGACAGGTAAAGGAAGGCTGAAAAACCAGCAGTGCTCGGACCTCGACGACCGTGATTTGAATAACCCTGTCCTAGGTATTTCTCAATATGCGTACTTGACCATACTTGCACATTTTCAAGCATCACTTGAAAACTCATTTATTTCAGGAATGCTATAATGTGTCTACCAGTATGTAACATTCTCATTGTTGTTTTGCTGTTGTTGCAGTATGTGCGTTGCTTTATTGTATTATTGTTTGAATTGTGTAGCATCTTTGAGTGTGAGAAAGGCACTGTACAAATAAAACTTATTATTATTGTGTTCTTGTGTACCAGTTTTATGTCATCTTACATTGTTGTAAACCAGTTCCAATATTAAGAACAGAAGTACGAAGGATGGTAAAAATCCCCGGATGTCTTTTTTGCCCCACCCCAAATATCAAGGACACATCGGTCCCAACCTTGCCAAATGAGACCATTCCATGTTTCATTGCACCCCTAGTTTGCCCTTGGAAAGCAAGTTAGAAGACCCTAAGTATGATCTTTGCTTTCTTGCTATCAAGAAGCACCCATGGTCTCAGCAGAGACATTTCTTAAACGAAAATAATAGATCTCCGTCTATATCACATGGTTTAGACACCTGAATCAAGAATCTCAATCAGCACAGATGACTCCAATATATTTCATGGTGAGGGAAAAAAATCCATAGTATAGTACACAGTGCATAGTAACACTGTGCTCCAGAACAAAGCCCTTCCCTCAGGTGTGTGAAGGAGTCCCACCTTGGATCTGTAAGCAAAAAATATGACATTTCACACTTTGGCTTTCAGCATAGCAATCTAAGAATCAACTTGTGGGCAGTGTGTGGCTCAGTGGGATAAGCTTGTGTGCTTGTAATCATAAGGTTGCTGGTTCAAACCCAGCTTCAGCATGTCTGTGGGTCTTTGAACACAGCCCTTAATCCCCAGCTTCCTGGGTGCCCCAACAGGTGGCTGCCCTTGGCAGGGCTAGACATAAGGATTTAGGAGGGCACAGCCACTTTGGCCTTGGCTATTCATATTTTTTCTAGGGCACAAGGCCATTAAGCCTGGGCACAAGGCCAAAATCTGGAGTAAATCCAGGGCACCAAGGCCACATATCCGAGGCTCGCAGACTATGTAGTAATTTGACAATTTCCAAAGCTTACAGTACATTAATTAAGTATTTGGACCACCTATCTAATTTCTTGGTACAAAGAAATATGAGTCACTGGGTATCTTTTCCTAGTGCACTGCACCACCAATTCAAATTAGAGCTTTGGTCATAAATCTTTTTCTCGAATTTTGATCATAAATTTTATTAGCTAGTGTGCAGTGGTATTGTTTTTTGTGAAGTCATTGACAAATTAAAAATTTTAATTTGAAAAAATGTTTTTTTCATTTATTTAAATTTCATAGGACACCTCGGGCCATGTGGAGGAATTTTACTTCCATAAAGGATGCATTTTTTTATTTTCAAAAAAGCAGAAACTTTCCAAAAAGGCATTGGGCCAATACTGAGTCACTAATTACCAAGTACTGTAATTACCAAGTTTAGACAACCTACGCAATACGACCTTCGATTTGAGACAGAATATATATATATATATATATATATATTTATAGATATATATAGCTTTATTTCAAAAAACAAAATCCAACAATAAAGGAGCCGTCAATATTTTTGTATTTGTTTGCTCAGAACACCCGTATTCTTTTGGTGTACATGACAATTGACTTGACGTTCGTTTCTTGCACACTGCACGCTACCAGTCCTATATCCTCCCAGCAGAGCTTGGTACTTCTCTCAGTCAAATCTGCTCTGCCTTGGCAAATGTTTTTTTACAACACCATCTGACACTTACCTGAACAAAGTAGATAATTTGCAACATTTTGCGGCAGTAGCCGCGAGTTCAGCTTGCTTTCTTTTACGTTCTCGATCTTTGCGAGGCATGGTGACAGCATAAGCAGCAGACGAGAACTACACGATGATTACCGAAGAGGACACCTATCTGTTATTCGGAAACCGTCGGATGGCTTTTCCAATCAAAAACGTAACCCCCGATGATGCACCATTGTCATTGCTGTGGCTCCATAGTAGGCTGGACGATACATACCGTACCAGCCAATCATGCGACGAACACATGATCGTATTAGTCCAGAATTCATTGCGGTTCATTCAGTAGTTGGGAATTACGAGATGTGCGGGTCGATCTCGTTTCTCGTATCGAAGGTTGGGTTCGGGTTCAGTACAGATGCATCGATTGTTGACGAGGTAAAGTGGACCGTGTCGTGCGCAAGTCTTTTGTGTAATGAACGTTACTTTCAGTAAAAAGGGGGCATACGGCCAGACAAACATTAAAGGCAGGCCAATCTTGGCCGTAAGGTACTTCAATTTTGAGGAGGCGTGCGGCCAATTTTGAAAGGCACGACGGCCATTGGCCGCGGTGCCGCGGCTTATGTCTAGCCCTGCCTTGGTGGACATCTTTCTCTACAAAGAGCAAGTTGAGGGAGGTGTAAAGACAATTTCCCCATGGGGATCAATAGAAGTATTGAATATTATTATTAACAGAATCCAATTTACCACAGTGAAAGACCAGGATTACTGCAAAGGGGCGGTGTGTATGCGGGTTTTTGCTGCAACTCCCTAATTAGGTTACTACTGTAATTAGAGGACTGATTGGCTGAAGAGTCCTCACACCTGAGTTTGAACAGCTGACCTACAGGTTATCCCAAAAACCTGCATACACACCGGCCCTTTGCAGATAAGATTGGCCACCCCTGCTCTATACCCATAAAATAATACCTCCTTCTCTCAGCTGCCAGCAAGCTGCTTCTCAGATTGACTCTCGCTATGCTCAGAGCCGAAGTGTGAAATGTCATATTTTTTGCTTACAGATCCAAGGCGGGACTCCTTCACACACCTGAGGGAAGGACTTTGTTCTGGAGCACAGTGTTACGCTTCAGCATTAGCCTGGCAGCCATGCTGCAGGCAGAGGGCACCCTGGCCCATTACCATGCCTGTAAGCTTTGTGTGTATGGATTCCTGCTGATGTTTGGGGTCATTTGGACGCTTTCAGCTACTGCAACATAAGCCAGTGGGGCAGTTCCAAAGAGTCACTGCAGGTCTAAAGAGGCATACCAGTGACTCTTATTGGTGGTTTAGGCTCTGTGGTAATATCTAAGATGCTAATTTTGAACTTTCATTAAATAATTCAAATTTGAAAATAGAAAAAACTTATAGTTTTTGTTTGGTAATAGCCCTGATAACCAAACGTTTAATTGCATTTTTATATTTTCCACAGTAATATCCATTACAATATTTAATTCTTTATGTAACTGGTCTTATAATAATTGTCTCTATTCAGAAAACTTTAAGCATAACATAAATGAAAAAACAGCAGTCTTGATGTCTGTTTAGCAATGTTCCTATAGCACTGTTCCGCTCTTCAGTGTCCTCATGCCATCATAACATTAAGTCATCAGAGGCTGCAACGATTTACGACAGCTAGTGATATTAAAGCATCTGACAAAATACAATATATCCCATGATTATTCCAAGGATATCCTGCATATATCCACATAGTGGTGATATGTTCCTCCGTTATTGCCGAGCAGCTGCCACCCCTCTGCGCAACGTCATGCCACAGAAAGCCACTGCCGCACTTCTCTCAAGCAGGCAACACGATAATAAAACCCTTTGTTTTCATTACTCATTTCAACATTTTTAACCAGTGTTTATAATGTTCATAGAGTTTATTATTTTGCTATATTAATCTTATTTTGGTCTTATTTAATTTAGAAATAAAAAGGTATGCGTGACTCCTTATCATTGACCATTTATTATTATCAGATCAAAACTAAATGGCAAGGAGACTAAGAATAAATTATTGTCATTCTCAATACTTTTCTTCTCTGTATTTTCTCTGGATAACTGTCATGTTTCTCATTTACTCACTTTTCACTATGGCTCTTTTCCTTGTCCTGTGTTTAACAGTAATTACAGCCACATAAGTTCCAAGCCCGAATGATACGTCCAGTGAGCCACCCACTACATTTCTCTTCACTCATTTTCAATAACATCTTATCAAAAGAGTCGCTTCAACTCACCTTGAACCTACTTTTGGAAATATGAGGCAATGTACAATAGCAGTAAATGCCAACTTTAGTATGATGGCATCAATGAAATCATTCAGATTTCACACTGGAGAGGAATTACTTAATACAGTTCTGCCCCTGAACCTATTTTTCCACCTCCGTACCACTGGTGCTGCTGCAGAGAAGGACAACAGAGACCAGATTTGACTGTCAGCAAACAGTCTTGTGGAATTTTATAAACTCTTGGATTCCAACCAAAGTCACTACATATTCAGGAAAGGAATGACATCAAACCTCCTCTGAAAAATCCTGGGTCACTTCACAAATATATTATAAACAGAAAATAGCATTATAAAATAAAATGTGCTTAACGGTTAAAGGACTCTCTGCTGCCCTAATCTGTCATGCAGTAAATGTGCTTGTCTGGTGCATCCCGCAATAGCTTTCCCATCATGAGAAAACTATCTAAAGCACCAGTGCAATCGCATACATCATCGCATACATCCCTCTGCTGACTCAGAGTGTCTCAGCAATACCATGCCTGGTAAGAGGTTCCGATTTAGGGAAATCTTTCAAAATGCACAATAAAATAAGTCCATCCATCCATCCATTATCCAACCCGCTTATCCTACTGGGTCGCGGGGGGTCCGGAGCCTATCCCGGAAGCAATGGGCACGAGGCAGGGAACAACCCTGGACAGGGGGCCAGCCCATCACAGGGCACACTCACACACCATTCACTCACACATACACACCTATGGGCAAATTTTTTAGTAACGCCAATTAGCCTCAGCATGTTTTTGGACTGTGGGGGGAAACCGGAGTACCCGGAGGAAACCCCACGACGACACGGGAAGAACATGCAAACTCCACACACCTGTAACCCATGTGGAGACTTGAACCCAGGTAAAATAAAATAAAATAAGTCACATCTAAGTGACTGAATCTACGTTCAGAAGTTTAATTCATTCCCCAAAATAAACAGTGTTTTATTTATGAAAGAGCACCTCCCAGTCCACAAGCAGCAAGGCACAAACATCAGCCTGCCCCACTGAGCAGAGCTTCAATAACTCAGATTCACAGAGCAGTACTACTGAATTGCTTCTTATATTTGAAGCATTTAAGACATTGGGGGAGCCATATATAATCAGCAGGCCTAGAGATCGAAGACTGAAGATTACAGGTATATTGTGGCAAGCTTGTGGGTAATTTTATTAATAAGGAGATTCACTCTTCAAAATGCAAGTCCCACCTTTATTAGACAGACTAGTGCCAATCAGTGTTAATTTTGACAGCAAATTTTTTATTTAGTTTTAGTCATAGTCTTTTGACTAAAATGTAATTTAGTTTCAGTCATAATTTAGTCATCTAAATTATTTTAGTTTTAGTCTAGTTTTAGTTGACTAAATATCATAAGATTACAGTCGAGTAAAACTACAGTTGATTTAATCGACCAAAATTAAAAGTACAAAGTGTAATGTTTAAAGTTTCACTTCGATATCTGAAAGTCATCATGTTCACCAAGATTAAATGAAATCAATGTTAAGGGATGGTATTAATGTCATGCCCCGCTCCTCCCATGTGCCATGCCCCCTCATCTACCCCATGTTCACCAGCTGTTACCTGTTTGGCAACATGGTTCAATGCATTGAGCATGTAATTGTCTGTGATCCCTTCTATCCTGTGTTTGAATCCCACTTCCTGTTTTTGTATTTTGCTCCCTAGTGTTTCATTTGAGTTTTTCCAGTTCCTGTGTCTTTTGTTTTATATTTGGTTTTGGTTAAATTCTTTTTGCCCCTGCTGGTGTTTCTAACTGTCTGTTATTCCCCAGTGTTAGTTTCTGTTTCCTTGGTTAGTTCTTAGTTTCCCTGTTCAGTTCCCTGAGTTAATTAGTTTCACCTGTGACCTGTTTTCCCAGTCTTTGTTAATTAGTCTCGCCTGTCCTGTGTTAGTCTTGTTACCCAGTTTTAGTTTCAGTATTTAAGTCCCTGCTTCTGTTCTGTTTCTGAGTGGTTCGTTGATTGTGAATGTTTTGTTTGAGATCCTCAGTGTTAGATGCGCATTCTGGGTGGTATTCCACGAAGCATGATTAAGGGAAAGTCTGACTTATTTAGACAAATCTGGCTCATTGAAGTGGAAATTCCATTCCATCAACGTGTCTTAAATGAATCCCGCTGAGCTAGCATGGTAACTTAGGTGAGTGAACAAGTCTGCTCCGGACCCGGTTAACTGTCTCACTTTAGATTAACGTTGTCTCAAATTCCGCGATCTTACTACTCATGTCATATGTAATCTGTTGAATTGTCCTCATCTGACATATCTTACATTATCTGATTTAACAAAATAATTCAATCTGTAAGGTGTACCAAAATGACATGATTTTGTTTGTTAGCGGGAGAGTGAGTCTTGTGTATATACGTATATAAAAAATGGAACCCTATAGTCAGTGCTGTGAGTAAAAGCAAGACGAGAAAGCAGACAAAAACCATCTTTTCGGAAGTAATCCTCTGCGTAATACTTCCATAATATGGAGAACAGAGCTTAGATGGCTACATAATCAATATAATAAAGCCTATAAAATCACCTCTTAGCATTCCAATTAATTCCAAAATAATTACAGTAAAATCCCGTTATAGTGGATTCGCCAATATAACGGAATATTGTCTATAATGGACGAGGTCCGCTGGTCCTGGCCTTGCGCCTTTAAGAACATGCAGAAAAAGCACTGGATATAGTGGACTCACATATTACTGAATTTTGCTTATGAAGGACAGACAATTTAGCCCCCAGGACCGCTTTTAGCTGTAGTTTTGTTCGGCTATAACGGACATGCAGCTCCGCCTACAAGGCGTGTGGCGTGCCGGTGATATCCAGTGCAGATACGTACGTAGTCGGGATTATTAATATAGTCACGCATCTGGTCAG
This sequence comes from Paramormyrops kingsleyae, assembly GCF_048594095.1. Taxonomy (NCBI): domain Eukaryota; kingdom Metazoa; phylum Chordata; class Actinopteri; order Osteoglossiformes; family Mormyridae; genus Paramormyrops; species Paramormyrops kingsleyae. The sequence continues at coordinate 39,263,270 of NC_132801.1, read as the reverse complement.
GGAAAGTTGGATTACTACATGTTCAATATAATAATCTATACCATAAGTGATGAGTATCATGAGTAAATGGCGTCCTGTAGTTGTTCTGCTCATACAGAAATTCTGGATATAACAACAGATTGTGGTAACTTTATAATACTGTTCTGTAGTTAACAGGTAAATATGCAGGAAGTAAGCAGCAACAAAGGAGTAGTGCTTCATTAACACCTAAATTGGTACTATTAACTACTAAGGAGTTGTGCTTAATTACTCAATAGGTAATAGTGAACTAATTATTATAGTAGTTCGCTATTACTTCATTAGGAACTATTGAGTATTGCTGGTCTCATTGGGAATTATGTACTAACTATGGATTATTTCTAATAACTACTAGTTCATTACTCATCAAATGAACAGTGCTTTTTTTTTGGACTAACAGGAACTTACAGGCTACTGTTCTCAATGGTTTTTGCCATTTTTTTCCTTTTGGAATAAGAGGCTTGTTTCTTCCTACTTGTTTGTATGACATACAACTTATTCTACAAAATATTACTGCCTAAAATATGTATACAGTACCTACATTTTAATTATTTACCTCACTTCAGTCCGTGTGCCAGTGTTCTTCAAACTGTGCTTTGAAGTCCAACTGAAGGGATGGTCAATCAGAGACTCGTGTTTTGCCACATGATGTGCTCCACTACATATTGTTGATCTTTTCTAAACATTAAGAAATTAATGTATGCATTTTAAATAAGGAATGAAGTCTTACAATTAGTTTTATGGAGGTCATTAGTAACTCATTAGTAATGAATGTGGCGTTACTGACTTCTTCCATAGGAGTTACTAAAGAACAAGAACAGTATTATAAAGTGAAACACACTGTAACGCCTTAGTAATGAATGTGGTGTTACTGAGTAAGCTTCTATTTCACTTAAACATTTACGGAGTTCTTTTTAAGGGGTTAATAAGAACAATGAATATTAACATTTGCTAGGTCCCTTGAAGTCCGTTATAATGGTATTTTACTGTTAAATAAAAGCGTACGCATATTACAAAGGTGAAACATGAACTGCTACGGAAGCCCTGAACCGCATTTGATGAATTTTTTTCCCGAGACAGTAAGTCGTTATTTCGACATAACTCATGTTAAGCTTTGTGCCAATATTAAAGAATGCATTAAGCCATGCTGACGCACTGTTAACATCAGTAGCTTACTTGGTACACTAACGACCCATGTATTTCTGGGAATTTTACGTAGTTTGTGCTTTCATTCCAAGTTAACCCTTACTGATGCTAACTGTATGTAGACCATTAATATGCTCCATATCATTCTTATCGTTTGTCATAAATCCCCTATAAACTTATCGTGTGTAGCATTTCATAACATTTCATATTCCACTAATTAGTTTCTAAAACATTGCCTGGGTAATTCATCTACATCCGAACTAAAAATCAAAATAACATTGACAGATGAACCAGGGGGCTGTTCCACGAAGTGAGCTAACCTCAAAATCCAGGCTTATTTCGACAATCCCGGCTTAATTTTTCCAAATTCTGTTCCACGAATGAGGCTAACCTGAAGCTCCGCTTAGTTACTATGTCAACATATGCTCTTGGACAAGCCTGCTCCGTAGCAGGTTAGTTGTGAAGCTTAGCTTAGCTTGATGAATATGATTGGACAAGCCATGTGATGTCACAGCACGACATTCTGCGGGGCTGGGATTATTCTGCTGCTGTTCTCTCCCTCTTTCGCACACATCGACCCTCCAATATAAAAGTATTACAGATTACATGCAGGTGATTCCAATTACTCAGAAAGTATAAAATGACAAGGAGTGCATTGAAGGCTTTTACATGAATAACCATGGCATGCCCATTTATTCATAATCCAGTTGATGAGGGAGCGAAGCTCATTCGTAGAGCTTTAAGGCAACAGGTTCCACAATTACTTCGGCCCAGGATAGATCCGTTGCATTTTCCGGATGATTATTTATACGAGCGCTATAGATTTAGTTGATGCAGTATTACATATTTGTGTCAGTTATTGGAACCTTATATTTCTTAATACACACGTTGCTCTAAAGCCCTTACGGTTGCACATCTGTGCGTATCACTTTGCGTTACTTTGCCAGTGGTTCATTTCTGTACAGTGTGGGGGATGCTGAACATTTAAGCATAGCTACAGTGTGCCGTGAAATCAGGAAGGTTTAGGTTGCATTAAATTTTTAAATATACTCATTACCTTTCCTGGCCACAGAGGCATTCTTGGCATTAAGGAAGCTTTCTTTGTAATTAATGGTGCTGAATCTTTTAACATCTAGTCATTTACAACACATAAATCATTAGCTGTACACAGCAAATACTGGATGGGTTTATAAGGAAGAGACAAATGTTATTCGCTGCAAAATAGTTTCAAGTTCATACGGCTAGCATTTCTGAGCAAACAGAAATTGTTTCCTCATCCAAAAGTGGGGAGAAAAAGTCACTGCGTCTTATGGTCCGAATATTGCTCTGCTCACATGCTTTACCCTTCTGGGGTCGAGTGCATTGTCGGCGACGCAGCGTACTTTTATTCTATTTCAGTTTATATCTCGCTGAAATCTTAATGTAGAATCATGAAAAAACGCTGGCTAAATCTGTAATCTGTCTTCTTTTCAAAATTAGGTTAAATCAAAAAATCAAACCATGTCACCTTACTTTGTTTTACCTGAATCGGGGCGTGTAGTACCGCTGTCACCCGAAGATCGCTATTCACATTCTAAATAGCTGCATTAGCGCGTATTCAAATCGCATTCGCATGGAAATTTGCTGAACAACGCAGCGGTGAAACGCGATCCAGATACATCCCCATCAGCGCCATATAAAAGGGGGGAGGGATGTGACCAGGTAAGGATGGTTGACAAAATATTTTAGGACACTATTTGGTTCAGAATCTTTTTTTCCCTTCATTTTCCTCCTCTAAAACTAGGTGCGTCTTATGGTCCGAAAAATACGGAACCTTTAACATGATTGCACATGACTGGGAGGAACAACATCTGAGGATGTTCCTCCCTCAATCCCCTCAATAATATGCTGTGTACAGTTCTGTGCAAGGGCCATCACCTCAGCTGGGGTATAGGCTGTTGGCGGTGGGCCCCCACCGGTTGCAGCAGCCGCAGCTCTCTTTTTGGTGGCAAAATTATACAATGCAATGTGGGCTTTAAATGAATTCTTTAAAAATATAGTCTTTGTAGTCCTCATAGGCTTGCAGTAATAATTCTTGCTCCGCTTGGGGGGGAACACAGCACTTTCCTTAGTTTCCATTCTTACTTATCCAGCATCGATTAACAAGGCTGCCTTTTACAGTATATCGCGCGGATGCGCACGAGCCTCGCTTATCAAGCTTGGCTTGAATTAGCGGAGATTAAATACAACTGAATTTTGTTCGTGGAACTCAATGAGCCTGAAGTGAACTGTTAGGCTAACTCAAGCGAGGCTTTTACAAATAATCCTCGATTTTATAAGCTTGCTTCGTGGAACAGCCCCCAGGACAGAATTATGTCACACGTTATTACGTTGGTGCAGTTTGACCCGTATGTCTAATTATTGGGCTGCTGTTTACAGTGCACAGAGTGATTCAGTGGTAAGAACATGAACAGCCTTAAACACGGCGAATAAACCCTGCATGTCATGGTTTTCGAACATACGCACTCAGCCGACCCATTAGGAGACACCGTAACTATACTGCCCCACCCACATAATGAACTGAAGAACAATCAAAATCTGACCTGACCCCGAAAAAGCGTTGAATCCTAAGTGATGAAATCTATACCAGTAGATCTTATTTAATCCATGATAAAAAAAAAAAGGTAGACAATATAGTATACATTTCAACGTAGGCTACAGCAAAGCCATAAAAAGCTACCAAAACAAAGTTGTAGAAACATGTACATGTAGTGAAGTGAAAGTGATTATTTGTTATATGTGAAACACACCAGTGCACAACACTCTGCATTTGACCCACCAAGTGAAGCAGTGGGCAGCTATCAATACAGCGCCCAGGGAGCAGTGTGGGGATGGTACCTTGCTCAAGGGTACCTCTGTGGGATTCAAAATCACGATCCTCCGATCAAGGGGCGATTCCCTTAACCACTAGGCTACCAACTGCCCCTTACTGTTAAACTGCAAGAAAGCTGTAACAAAATGATAGCTTATAAGACTGTTTTAGACTATTATCCTATTAAGTGGTTTACTGTAGAAAATTACAAAAATGAATCCACAGTTCCATGATTAAACTCTTTCCAACGCACTATGATCGCGACTTCTTGAGCAGAAAGCACGCTCACTGAATATATGCGCTTGATGCTGATAGCACATGGCAGACTATAAATGTATTTTAATTGATATTTCACTATAATTTAAAAAACTGGGTTGCAGAACGAAGTGATGTAGGTTACTTCAATGCTGTCTATTGCAGGGCTGCAGAGCAACCTCCAGCGCTCTGGTTATTATTATCCGTGCTAATATAGACTGTCATGAAACCTATGAATAGATGGAAGTATCTATTTGCCCATATAGCACATTTGTACATTGTTCAGATTTGACCACAACAGGAAGTTGGCGGACTGCAATCGTGGGAGATTACACTTGTAAACGTAAGTTAGATCGTCGCAGTCATGGCAGCGAAGGAGGATGGGTTATACGACTTTCTCCACAATCGAGGAGTGTCAGAAGACACGTTAAAGCTCATAATTGAGCAGAAGGTGATTTAAACTAATGATATAATTCTTTACTTTAGATTATCCTTAATTTTTTGCATATGCATCCTCCACAGCCATAAGTGTTTGATACCTTGAGTTGGTAACGAAAGCTACAGTTAGCCAAGCCTAATGATAGATTCTGCTTGAAAGCTTTCGTTGCTTGAAGTCTTTCGTTTGTTATAGGTAGATGTCTTGGCCACAAAGTAAGCTACTCGTAAATATGTTATCTTTCGCTCAACCACGTTAATAATTACTTAATCCAAAAACGGCTGCAAAGAAAATTGTGTTGCAAGGCTTAGTAGGCTGCTGCGCTTGTTAAAATTCAAAGTGATATTCATGAATAGCCGCCGAAAAGGCTACAGACACATCAACTAACGCAACTTAGTCAATAGGCTGTAAAAGCTACTGTGCAATTCCCATAGAAAATTTTGACAATATATTGCATTAATGAAGCAGGGCCATTTATTAACATATAAAGTATTAACCCAAGCTATGTGTTGAGGTGAGCCTGACTATATCTAGTCGATACCTCTCAACCTCACGCACAAGCTCAGGCTCCTTCCCCACCAGAGAGGTGACATTCCATGTCCCGAAAGCCAGTTTTGTCAGCCGGGGATCGGACCGCCAGGGCCTCCCTTGGCCGCCACCCGATCCACAATGCACCGAACCCCTGACATTCCCCTTGCGGGTGGTGGGCCCCACGGGCCAAGGCCCGGCCACCAGGCGCTCGCCAACGGGCCCCTCCCCCAGGCCTGGCTCCAGGGTGGGGCCCCGGTGACCCTAGTCCGGGCGAGGGAAACGGGACTTTGATTTTGTACTTTTTCATGAGGTTCTTTTGGATTGCTCTTTGTCTGGCCCCTCCCCTGGGACCTTTTTGCCTTGGGAGACCCTACCAGGGGCTATTGCCCCCGACAACATAGCCCCCAGGTTCACGGAGGCACGCAAACCCCTCCACCACGATAAGGTGGCAATCCAAGGAGGAGTCTGAATCTGAAGTCTGAATGGACACTGTTCCGGACCTCCATTGTGGAAGCGGCCGTACGGAGCTGTGGCTGCAGGGTGGTCGGTGCCTGTCATGGCGGTAACCCCCGTACCCGATGGTGGACACCAGAGGTGAGGGGGGCCATGAAGCTGAAGAAGGAGGCTTACCGGGAATTATTAGCCCGGGGATCTCCGGAGGCAGCTGACGGGTACCGGCGGGCCAGGCGGAACGCAGCTCAGGCGGTCGCAGAAGCAAAAACCCAGGCGTGGGAGGAGTTCGGTGAGGCCATGGAAAGTGACTTTCGGTCGGCCTCAAAAAGGTTCTGGCAAACCATCCGGAGTATCAGGAGGGGGAAGCAGCTCCTGGTTCCTACTATTTATAGTGGGGGGGGGGGGCTGTTGACCTCACCTGGGGACATCATCCGGAGGTGGAAGGAATACTTTGAGGACCTCCTCAACCCTGCCTCAGATACATCTACGCACACTGCCTTTGAGACATCAGAGGGCACAGAGCCCGAGGGTGCCGGGTTGGGGCTTGCACATCACTGGGGCTGAGGTGGCCAGGGTGGTTAAGGAGCTCTGTGGTGGCCGGGCCCCGGGGGTGGACGAGATCCGCCCGGACTACCTGAAGGCTCTGGATGTTGTGGGGCTGTCGTGGCTGACACGCCTTCTCAACAGTGCGTGGAGGTCAGGGACGGTGCCGCTGGATTGGCAGACCGGGGTGGTGGTCCCCTTATTTAAGAAAGGGGACCGGAGGGTGTGTTCCAACTACAGGGGGATCACACTTCTCAGCCTCCCTGGGAAAGTCTATTCCGGGGTACTGGAGAGGAGGGTGAGATCGATAGTTGAATCTCGGATTCAGGAGGAACAATGCGGTTTTCGTCCTGGCCGTGGAACACTGGACCAGCTTTATACCCTTGCAAGGGTACTGGAGGGGGCCTGGGAGTTTGCCTATCCAGTCTACATGTGTTTTGTGGATTTGGAAAAGGCTTACGACCGGGTTCCCCGAGGTGCTCTGTGGGGGGTGCTTCGAGGGTATGGGGTCCGGGGTCCGCTGTTGTGGGCGATTCGGTCCCTGTACGAACGGAGCAGAAGCTTGGTCTGCATTGCCAGTAATAAGTCGGACGTGTTCCCGGTGCGTGTTGGGCTCCGCCAGGGCTGCCCTTTGTCATCGGTCCTGTTTATAATATTTATGGACAGGATTTCTAGGCGCAGCCAGGGTGTTGAGGGTGTCCAGTTTGGTGGCCTCAGGATTGCCTCGCTGCTTTTTGCAGACGATGTCGTCCTGTTGGCTTCATCTGCTGGGGATCTCCAGCATGCACTGGGGCAGTTCGCAGCCGAGTGCGAAGCGGCAGGGATGAGGATTAGCACCTCCAAGTCCGAGACCATGGTTCTCAGCCGGAAACGGGTGCTTTTCCCTCTTCGGGTCGGGGAAGACATACTGCCTCAAGTGGAGGAGTTTAAATATCTCGGGGTCTTGTTCACGAGTGAGGGTAGGCGAGATCGGGAGCTGGATAGACGAATCGGAGCGGCGTCTACAGTTTTGCAGGCGCTTAACCGGTCCGCCGTGGCTAAGAAAGAACTGAGTCAAAAAGCAAAGCTCTCGATCTATTGGTCCACCTTTGTCCCTACCCTCACCTATGGTCATGAGCTATGGGTAATGACCGAAAGAATGAGATCGCGAATACAGGCGGCCGAAATGAGGTTTCTCCGCAGGGTGTCTGGGCTTTCCCTTAGGGATAGGGTGAGAAGTTCGGATATCCGGGAGGGCCTCAGAGTAGAACCGCTGCTTCTTCACGTCGAAAGGAGCCAGTTGAGGTGGTTTGGACATCTGGTGCGGATGCCTCCTGGGCGGCTACCTGGAGAGGTTTTCCGTGCATGTCCTACAGGGAGGAGGCCCCGGGGCAGGCCCAGGACTCGCTGGAGGGATTATATCTCTCGGCTGGCCTGGGAACGCCTCGGTGTCCCCCCCGAGGAGCTGGTAGAGGTAGCTGGGGAGAGGGAGGTCTGGGTGCCTCTCCTGAAGCTGCTGCCCCCGCGACCCGAACCCCGGACAAGCGGCAGATGATGGATGGATGGATGGATGGATGGATGGATAAAGTATTAATAATGAGTATTATCTTACGAATCCTAGTCTACATTATATATAGATAGATAAATAGGAAGCTGTATAATTAGGTCTACTTTGAGTCAGTTAGGTGTATTTTAACAATGCCCATCATCAATAGAAAGCACATTAGATGTGCAATGCCAAACATTTTCTATGAAAACATTACAACTAGAGATGGCAAACATTCGAGACAAACAATGTCTCGAAACGGTTTGAAAAGTTTCGAAATACTAGCTGTGCACAGTCTGCCGGCAAAAACCGGAACTGCAGCTATAGCAAATATGGCAATACCTATTGCGGCAAGTTTTTCAAATGTCACGAAGCTCGAACTATCAAAAGTGTGTATAATACTACGGTGGCCGAATAGGGCAAATCAAATTAACATTGCATAAAACAAATTATCATATCATAAAACAATATTGCAAAAATAAAAACAAATTTACAATATGCAAAACACTTTTACCACTCCCAAAACCAATTTACAAAAGTGAAAACAAATTTACAACACGCGAAACACTTTTACCAATCACTGACAAAAATTTACAAGTGGAGAATCACAGGGAAAGGGTAGGTACGATACAGAGGAAGTTTGTGCCGTGTCAGTCAAACATTTTCGCCGGGTGAAGTAAACGGAGCATGAGACGTGATGTTTTGTCCGTTTTATGGGAGCTATTACAGCCAACTGGCTCGCTTTTATGTTTCCTGTAGGAAACTTCACCGCGGTTAAGTTAGCCTCATATTCGATATTCAATTTTCTGGCTTTAATAACTTTTAAAGGAAGAAAGGTGGGGCGTTTGTAATGGCAGAATTGTAATGTCTTGTACACAGACAACGATGCACACCGTTTATTTTTTGTTTTTTTTGCGCTTCAAACCATTTCGTGATTTGTGCAAAATTGTCTTGATAGCTAATATAATAGGTCCTTTCACCTGGAATGACATGATGGTTTAGCATTTTGGGCTCAAAGCGATTGTTGCACACCCCGTTCCCTTATGAAAATTCACTATGGTTTCCTATGGTTTTTATGCAGTAACCATAGCTTTACTATGGTACCTCATGGTACTTTGGTACTACCCATAGTACTACCATGGTTTGGAAAGACCATGGTAAAACAAAAACCATGGTTTATGACCAAGATTATACTAGGGTTTAACTGTAGAGAAACCATGATAAAACCATAGTCATGGTTTCCATAGTTATCAAAAAAAAAACATGAAAAACGGCAAACAATGGTTATTTAATCATAGTAAAACCATGGTTAATTTTCGTAAGGGTTTTTTCCCAGATTGCTTTACGTACAAATTTTACTTAATTTTTGAATTGTTTAATGAAATGTTAATTTGTTTTATGCAATGCTAATTTGATTTGCCCTTCTTGGCCACCGTATAATACAATGTAATTTCTTTTTGATTATTTTTATATTCTGTCATAAGTATCCTATATCTGCAATTAGCGTGTGATAACTTTTTGCCAACCATAATTCAACTATTACGAATCATAAAAACGTTAGATTATTAATGTCTCTTGTGTATGGTCTGGTCGCGAAACCTCTCTTGCACTAATATCAGAAGCAGAGAAGAGGATGTTGGCAATATTATGTACAAGTCTGCACGTCCACTTCCGTGGCCTCTATAATGGAGCATATTTAGCCACCGGCTCATTCCACCATGCTGTGCTAAAAATGCTACTGGGGATTATCACTGCCCAAAGCCGTCAGAAAACTGGTGACCGACATCACACTTTCTCCAGATGTTACACTCTCCGTAATTTATTTGCAGATGATTATTATTCTCATCTTTAAATATTTACGTTTAGTTTCACATTCTGCTCCTCAAGATTTTACATCCATTTGTGCACTATGTACTTTTTTAATCTGCTGCAGTATGTTTACTTTGCTCGCACCATGTGTACAGAGTACGGGTGGCAGCCCTTCACGGACAGCTTACTCTACAAAGAGCAAGTTGAGGGAGGCGTAAAGACAATTTCCAGAATTTTAAACGAGATAACGAGATAACATCCCGTCGAAATAATGGGATATCTCATTATAATGACTTATGTCAAAATAACTACTTACTATCTCGTTATAACAACTTAAGTCATTATTTTGACATAAGTCAAAGTTTATTACTAAAATAGCAAAGACAAGATACGGTTATTTGTGCAGAACATTTCACACGGATGTGATTGAAAGTATTTTATGGAGATCAGATAGTATTATACAGTAATAATGACATGTGAACTCAACCCAGAAAGTTCCTCGTTGGCTACGGGGATCAAACCAGCAACTTTCGCGTTATAAGACGATAGCATAAACTACTATACCACCATGCCACTGTACTAAGCACTTATAACATTTTATGTAACTTATGAATTTAGTCTATCTGCAATTCATTGCCAAGCCAACTCTGTGGTTGTGTTTATGGCCACAGTATTGCCTTTTTTTTAACAGTTACATCTTTGTATTTTTCATCGGCAGCGTTTGCTCTGCGGCGGAAAGAACCGCCGCTCTTGTTTTACAGGCTGTCCAACCCATTTGATCAATCTATCGTTCATCCATTTATTTGAGCTTCTTAAATATCGCGGGTGTGCGCACTAAGTGAGACTATGCAAGTCTGTCTTGAATGAGCCTTGATTAGTTAAAACTGAACTGCGTTCGTGGAACAACATGAGGCTAAGTTTAGAGATGGAGCTAGGTTGAGTCTGACTTTCTCGGGAAAGTCTGCCTTTTTTTTTAGCTACTTTCATGGAATAGCCCCCCTGTATAAAGTAATGTTATATTTGTTATAGAAATCAAGTCAGGTGAAACAAAAAATGTTTTCAGGGTTGCCAAATCTCAAGAATCTGGCATGACACTCACGCTTTCAGACTGATGCAGGAAATCTTATGGCAAATCTATATTATGCCATTATAAATGTAAAATTAGCTATGCCAAAAGTGTATTTACACGGATAAATACAGAAGCAGACTATTTACAAGGTAAGAACTATTACATATGTGAGCAGATATCTCTAATATCTCTAATTGAAAATCTCACAAGTTGGCAACCCCGTGTTTTATTTTAAATAAAAAGTAAAATGCACTGTTTTTGCCTGAAACGGCTTGTCATTCTGTTTTTGTTGTTACTCTGAGAAATATAAAACAAATATGAGAAAAACACGTCATGTTTTATATCTTTTCGAAATAGTAAGACCATCCATATCCTACTCTAACAGCGATTAAAGTGATAAGTTCATATGTATTTATATTAAAATGAGACTTTAATTTTATTACCAATACCGAATGGCATTTCAATCATTATCGAAACCAATACTTAAATCCATGAACACTAAAATATGACATAAACACGACTGTATTAGGGTTTATGGCTTAAGTTAAGCACTTTATATAAACATGCACAATTTTCACATTTTATTTATTTCTCTTATTTTGAAATGCATCCCTACTTTTATTTAGTAGATGTTAATACAACTAACAGGCTACTTAGATATATATCACACTATATAGTTAGACATTATGATCTTCTGGACCTTTGCTTCAAGAAATTTTCTTTACCTGGACCTCTTTAAATTTTAGTTGAAAACCTCTCCCTTACGTGAACTACATTAGTTCTCATTGGATCTCATCTCTGGCAAACATTTTTGTCTTGTTTTTAGTCGCTGACAAAATTGTCAGTACACTTCGTTATAGTCTTAGGCCTCACAAAATCATTTTTATTTAGTTGTCTCGTTTTAGTCTGAAAATAAAGGTCGCTGACGATAACTGATGAAAAAATTTTGTCAACAAGATTAACACTGGTGCCAATGCACTCTCCCTAACAACAGCACAGACAAAGTGAGTCAACTAGTTACATGGTGCAAACACATGGGGTGAGACACTAGGAAAACCATTTTTTAATTACTTTTTTTTTATTTTTTTTATTAATATTCCCTCCTCCACCCCCCCTCTGTGGAGGACTACTTTATCTGTATTTATTTTATTATTTATTTATTAATTTATTTATTTTATATTTTTATTTACTTCCTCAAAAGAGGGAGAGGGGGAAAGAGAGAGGGAGAGAGAGGGAAAAAAAAGGAGAAAAGAAAAAAACAAAACAGATAATCTGCTTCCATGTCTGCTGAAAAGAGAAAAACAACATACAACATCTGTACTAATCACAACGACCATCAAACATTAAATGTTGTTGAACAGCACACACAACCAGCATTACAACACATGCCCAGAAGCAACAGCCGATCAAGACAGTGTGTGTCCGTGTGTGTGTGTGTGTACACCTGTGTGTGTCAGCGCGCTGGTATTCCTAAGGTTTCTCCATGTAAATGTCTAGTAGTGTGTGTGTGGGGAGCCACAGCCCCGCCCACCCAGGACATGAAGCCGACACGGAGGAGACCCGGGCCCCAGACATCCAGAGGCCCCCCAGGACACGGGAACCCCAGGAGGACCACCGCAGGGACAAATGCAGCCCCCACCCAGAAAAGGGCAGAGGAGCGCTCTGGAGGGGGGCCATCCGGCAGCCACATCACAGGAGCCCCAGGGGGCCGTGGCGGCGAGCACACAGGCTCCGTCGGCGGCCAGCCACACCAGGGCAGACCGGGCCCAGAGGTCCAAGGGCCCCCCCAGCCCCCAGCTGGGGCCCGACAGAGCTGGAAGGACCAGGCCCCGCCAGGCAACCGCCGAGAGTGAGCCAGCACACACCAGAGCATCCAGCCCCGGACATCGAGAACTACCAACGCATCGGCAGCCGGGGGCCTCATCCACCGGCAGGGAGTGTGGCGGGGAGCAATAGAGCCTGAGATGTTATTTCAGGTGGAGTCTAAGACCCAACCTGTCAGGAAAACCATTTTAGATGGGGAACAGTACACAATAACATGCTCATTATTTACAATATAGATACACATTAAGAACTGCAATAACACATACGAGCAGGGCTGCACAAGGCATGCCATTAACCTGATGACCAGCCCAAACTGAGCAGCCTCACAGCAAAAATGTTGACCATCTGTGCGTCCCAGAGAACCAGGCTGGGAAAGTGGCCGAGTTTTAAATGTTACTGTTAGCTAAAAACGGTGCTGCAGACTTCTGCATGTGGACCACAATGCAACCACTGGGGTTTATTGATGAGACTCAGTTACACAGCATCTACATCAAAGCAAACCGCCAGAATCAGAAAGCATGACAGCAGTTTACTTAACTGTCAGAGGCACCAACAACAGAACAGTGCAACAAAAATACAGTACTGTATTTACAGAAACACAAATCAAAAATTAGGATTCTTGATCACAGTGTTCTTGATCACAGTGTTCTTGATCACAGTGTTCTTGATCAAATTGTTCTTGATCACATAGTCCTTGCATTCACTATATCTGATCTGATGTATGTATTGAGGAGGGACTAGTACAATACTAACATCTACAGTATAATCATAGACATCCTGCTTCCTGGATAACTTACTACAGACAAAGGAATTATTGCAAGCTAATTATCAACAAATAGAGGTTTATAAGGTTTGTGAAAGGGCTCTCTGCTATGGGAAGTTCAGGTGCAGTGCTATGGTGATGAGGTGCTGATGGGACAGAGATAAATGGATAAGAGGCAGGAGTATGTTGCTTCTGATCACTGGCTGTCAGTATTTAACATCCAAGGTTTAGCGAAGGTGCTGTTAGCACACCTTACATTCATGTGGCTTGTTGTGCACAGGGGAAAGCATTGTGCTTGTGCTCTGACACTATGTACGGCCTGCATATAAGTCTACTGGATTGGATGTAATTTTGGACAGATGCATGCAAGCAGTCACACACACACAATGGCATCTCCAAAGCTATACGCAGAAAATCTCCATTTAAGGACTACCCAAATGCAGATTCAGGGAAGCGATTCGCTTATTAGTATCTTCATTGTTTGAATTTGCTTATTAATACATCAGACAAATGATGGTCTAATATTTTCAGTCAAGTGTGATGCCTTCTGTTGTGTTTCCTTCTGAGTCATCTGAGAGACTGCTTCTGTATGTGCCTAATCAGCTTAGCGCAGAGATAATGGGATTAAGCAAATGCTTTAAGTACATAATGAGAAGCTTGATTTTGTAGTTTCAGATTGCAATCAGTCATACAAACAATGGGCATAGAAGGATAATGGGACATGGACAAATGTATTTAAAGCTTCAAACAGTGCCTTAATACATGCTCTGATATGAGCAGTGTTAAAGGTCAATGGTCAATTAGTGTCAGGTGAACTATATACAGAGGAGATGCTCCAATAACTAAATCTGTCATGATCGTCGTTCATGGCGAGATATATTCCTTCAAATAATATATATTTACTTAAGCCAGTTACTAACCCACCTTTAATCCACCCATCATCCTACCAATTTTCCTGTAACCCGTATTTATTTCCACATGTTTTTCGCATTTAGCATCTTATTTGTTTTAATAAATACACTGAAGCAGAACCAGTTATTTCTGTACCCAGTTGTGTAATGTTTTATTTAGAGGTGGCTCAATATGAACATAAGACCAACACCATGCATTTCATACTGTACATCATTGACAAGATACTTATTGAACCATCAAAGAAAGTCTGATTCATTTGGTCAAATTGCTGCCTGAAATATGTTTAAATGCTGGACCTTAATTTACTATTTTGAAACTCAGATTTCCCTCTGACTTGTCTGTCTGTTTCACCAGCATCTGCCACACCATGGCTTCTGCCCTGCTGCAGACACACTGCCCATATCACAGTAAGCCCACCACTTTTCTCTGAGCTCACCATCACACTAAATAATTTCATGTTGAAATCCTTGCCAGCTTCATTGGCAGGAAGCTCACATCCTCCCAGCAGGTACCACCAAGAACATGCTACTGCCAATGTACAATGTCCAAGGGATCTGTCCGTATCTCACAAAGCTGACAGCCCAGCTGTTCAATATGGTCACCTTTCAGCTGGGTCACTGTAATTTTTTTGACAGCAAACCTCCCTTACTGAACTAAAACACTGCTACATAATTATGCCACCCCCCTCCAAAAAAGGCGTACACATTCTCTTCCTCCTCATCTCCCGCTACTGGCTACCAGCTGGAGCTTACATTAACTTTGGCACCTTGGGGTTGGTGTACTCTGCTAATTAAGGATGAAACTCCCATAAAGATTTCTGCCCCTTAAAGATTGCCACATTGTTCTGCTTCACACTATCTGGCAGTTTCAGGTCTGGAAATTGGCATCATTTTCTTATTTTGATCTCCGTGGCATGGAATGATTCCCCCTGAGACTCAGGACTGCTGAGTCCTGCTGCCAAGGAACATCTCCAACCACTATCATCTTTGATGTATGTGTATTGTTAGCTTTTGGCGGTTTGCTACATGATGATCTTATTTAGAGCTGTATGGACTGAGAGAAAATTTATTTTAAAAGATATATTAAATGTCTCTTTTGGCAAGCAGTGTTTTACACAGCATAATGCACAGTGATTAAGTGTCCTTTTCTGTCACTTAAAGCCTCGGCACTGAGAAACAGACTCCATCAAATAAGTTTAATTAGTAACAGACATTACAGTACTTTAATCTTCTTCTTGTAGCCAGCAGATTACATAATTTATATCTATGTTTATACTGGCTAGAAGCTATTGGTGTTTTCTGGTCAAACAAGATTTTTTAACGAGTTTCAGAAATATCTGTATCAATCACTTTGGTCATGTTCAGTAGGTGGGCAAATGTGTTGAGTGGCATTCAGTTCAACCGATAAAGGTTTACAATAATGTCACCCCGAACATGAATCACATAGAGCACTTTGTTACACAGAGAATAGAGGTCCCTGGTTTTCCAGAACAGTCACTGGTGTTATAAAGAGTAATAATTAGGTAAGAGCTGGTAGCTAACAGACAATGGATGAAACTTATCCTGTACAAAAATAGAAGACATTAGCTTATATTATTTCCTATAGATCTGCACCACAGTAAACAACAGCATAAGTATGACAAAACCGGCTTGTCTGGAGGACAGAATCAGAGAATTTGGATTTTGTTTCAGGTACTTCTAAGTGAGGGAGGGGCAGGTGAACCACACAGTTTAAATAAAAAATGTATAAAATTTATGAAGACCAATAGAAAGAAGCCATTCAATCCGAGACTGAGAAGGCAAACAGAGAGAGCCCTTGGTGTGAGGCATGGGGGCCGGCAAACACACTGGGTGCTGGATTCGCTGGGGACACACAGACATATAAATAACATAGGGAAACTATGGCGAGTCACCCCCCCCCAACACACACATACAATTTTACAGAAGATGGATGGATAGATGGATGGATCAGATTAAATGTCTACTAATATCGAATATATCTGCTATTACTGTGTAGCTAATAATTACTACTTATACAGCTAAAGTATTGTACATTTATAAAATAATCATAATTTATTAATTATATTACATAACACTCATTTTAGCAGAATTCAGTTTGATCCTTTCAGTACAGTGATTATTAATGTCTATAACAGCAGTTAATGATACCCTGGGTTGAGGTTTAGCTGCACTTTCTGTTCTCTTATTCATTCAGTCAGACATGTGGAAAGGCAAGGAACAGCTGTTGAACAAAACCATGTACCGGAGACCTGGTGCAGTGACTCAAACTGGAGAACTGGAGCAGCAAGAGAATCACCGACACATCCAGCTTTTCAGAAATAGCCACTGTGGTGCCTGTTTTGCAGGCATAAATAGACAGACAGCAGGGAATTTCTCACACCTAATGGACAAGGCTGTGAGTCACATGTCCGCATCAATCCTCTCGCTCAGGAATTTCAATCAGCTGGCCAGATCATAATGTGCACCAATGGGGATTTGAGTGTCACTCTTTATTTACACAGAATTTAGCAGTTTGGGGCTTTGCTTTGGAGTTGATGCCAGCACAAGAATGGGGGGAGGGAGTGAATGTTTTAGAAGATGGGACAAATTCAAGGGATGAGTGCATTCTGTCACCTGCATACAACGACCAATAAGTAATGAACAAAGCAGAGCATTTCCAAAGAAGAATAGTGAGAGCCATGAGAGCAAGCAGAAGCGAAACTATACTCAGTCCTTATATTTCCCATGCCCATAAGTGCTTTGTTAGAGTCTAATTAAACATCTGTTAAAAGTTTATGACTGTTCTAAGAGTTATAATATAGCACTTCCCTCCCATCCTCCAATTACATGTGATCATCTGTCTGGCACTGAGGAAGTGCAGTAGACTGTGTTGAGAAACACTACTCTAGCTCCGTATGAATATAGTCACATGTTAAGGCCTATTCATGCTTATCTGCATGCATACAGGCGGAGATGCCCACACCGACATTTATGATGTGACTGACGTAAATGCGGCTCTCTGTGGTTGAACACATGCAGCATCAAGATTTTGTCTCTACGCAGCTACTGACCGTGCTGGTCCTCATCCACTGTGCACGTTCAACAGGTATGAGAAGTATGAACAGTTCCATGTCCTTCTTATGCCTTCTTATGGGCAGCCATGCATGGTAGTGATTAATTTCCTGCTGTCAATAACATAAACATTTAAATTACCAAGCTAAAAAACATTGATATTGTATCATTCAAACTGATTCTTCAACTGAAACACAGCATTGTATTCCCTAGACAGCCCTGTCACATCACTACACTGGGAGGTGTGGCCCTACTGGGAGGTGTGGCACTCTCAGACATTCAATTCAGTTCATACCTTGTCAAGAACCTGTGTTTCATACTTGTGTGATGTAACATCATACAGCTAATTTTCTGAACCTTGTTTGCAATTGTTTTTTTCCTGCTATATACTATGTATAATTATAATTAGGT
Source organism: Paramormyrops kingsleyae (assembly GCF_048594095.1). Lineage (NCBI taxonomy): Eukaryota > Metazoa > Chordata > Actinopteri > Osteoglossiformes > Mormyridae > Paramormyrops > Paramormyrops kingsleyae. Next base: position 39,245,653 of record NC_132801.1, on the reverse strand, counting down.
TTACCAGACTTGTTAGATTTATTAGTCTTAACAAATAAATTCCGAATCGGTGCATTGGGTGGTTTCATCTGTAAATAGCCATCCTTACTCACCAATGTATGTGACATCAGCCGTAATTATTGAGTGTCTCTTGATTGTTTCTAAGCAACGACATCAAACAAGATCATAAGGGCAGTTTGTTTTTCATTAAACTTAGGTCATTGAAATTCAGCTCTGAGAGAGCTTCACCGAGGTAGACTCCAGGCTATCCCACAACTCGTTCTGAAACCAAGAGCATTAATATGAAGTTGGTTTGCCCCATTGTTTCTATAATAGCCTCAGCTCTTCTAAGAAGACTTTCTGTTAAATATTAGAATTTTGCTGCTGAGATTTGCTGCCATCCAGGTTGGATGTTGGATGATAGGAAATCACAGTCACTTCACTTCCAGCTGACCAGGGCAGGTCTAGCACAGCAGAAGTGTGGAAAACTGTCTTGTTGGGAAGATGGTGTCCGGTAATGGTGCCCAGCGAAAAGTCATTAACCTCTTCTGTACAACCACCTATTCCACTGCTCTTTGTTGCTGGAGATGACTATGTAATTATGCACCTGTATCAGAATGGGCATGGCTTAATTGGCCAATTCCTGGGCACGGGTGTGGTTTAATTAACCAATTCATCTAAATAGGAGTGTCGACATCATTTTGACAATATACTTTTAGCAATACTAGAAACCATCATAAATGAATTTATTTTCATTTCCAATGAAATTTCTGCACCTCATACAACAGAAAATATGTACTGAATTACTGAAACATAAAAGCCAGTTTTACATAATGACAGCTTCATATTTTAGGAGAATTCTAGTTAGTTTCAATTATGTTTTCTGTTAAAATCCCACCCCACCACAAAATTACGGGGAGCCTTCAAACAAAACACTGCTTTTGCCAATTTAATCATTTCAGTTATCTGACAAAATATAAGCCTTCTGTTCAAATATAAATGCAAGTAAATGCGAGTGTATTTCTGAGTATTATACACACAGAACAAAGTATAATAAACATATATTTCATGACAGTGTTTTGTATGTTTTCTGTGCCTACTTGCCTAGGTATTTCATATACACTCCTAGGAAAAACGGGCCAAACCCAAATTACACAACATTAAGCTTTAGCCCCGGAGTGGACATATGTAATATTTCTATGGAAATATCTTAAAGGTATATATTAGCATCATGATTATTACAATTTACATTTATATACCCTATAAAGACAGCCTTAATAACACATTTGTTTAATAACTTGTCACAATGAGATAAGTAACATAAATTTAAAAGAATACATATTTGAAAGAATGTATCTAATATGTAGGCATTGAAATTGAAAGGTTAACAATTGATGCATTGTCATACGCAGATATATTAAGGTTGAATTCATTCAAAAATACTAAACTACCTATTTTTGTTTTCCTGCAGCATATCAATGTATATAACAATCACAACAACAACAGAACTTCCTCCCCATCCTGTCTGCATGGGCATAAATCCTAAACTGTAAGAAGCAGTTCACAGACATGCCTCAGAGAAGCTGCATAGATCTAACATCCTCTCCCAGGAGTTTCTGTCCAGCTCGAGCGTCACACGGATGGTTCCATCCCGACCTCACCGGAGGGGTAGAATTGGCCCCTGGCCTCTGCCATCCCAGGGAAGTGAGCTCCCCATGAGTGCTTTGAACTGACATAATGTACCAGCCCCTTTTATGAAGGCCGTGCACTACTGAGAGCTGCTGTCAGGACAATCTGCTGCGACGTATCACTCGCTTTTACATGGCACTGTACGAGCCAATTCTGAGCTGACAGCCGGAGAAAAACCAGCATTAGAAAAGAAGGCATGAAAGGCTTCCTGGCTAGTGGCAACAGGTGCCATGTTATTGCAGTCGGTATGGTACATTACAAGATATACAGGAGAAAGATAATCCCTAGTTTGTATCTGGTTTGTCAGGAGCAGGCTTTCAACATTGTTACTGTTGTGAAAGAAGAGAATTCATTGTAAGTAATTCTTCCATCTGTTTTCTATACATGGTTATCCAGCACAGGTTTATGGTGAGCCTGGAGCCTATCACAGGAATCACAAGGCAGGGGACACCCTGATCAGGATGCCAGTCCATCACAGGGCACGCGGCTGGGGTACGCTCTGATCAGGATGCCAGTCCATCACAGGGCACATGGCTGGGGTACGCCCTGATCAGGATGCCAGTCCATCACAGGGCACATGGCTGGGGTACGCCCTGATCAGGATGCCAGTCCATCACAGGGCACATGGCTGGGGTACGCCCTGATCAGGATGCCAGTCCATCACAGGGCACGCGGCTGGGGTACGCCCTGATCAGGATGCCAGTTTACTACATGGCACACACACAATCACAATTTAATGGCAATTTAAAGAAACTATCCACTTCAACCACATGTGTTTTGGACTTCACTCAGAAATCAAAGCATACATAGGACAGAGCAAACAGGTTGACCATGCAAATTCCACTCAGGATCAAAATCTAACCCACAGTCCTGGAGTTGTAAGGCCACAGTTCTGCCCTTGTCATTTTCTTCAATAATTGTCCTTAAAAAACATGTTAATCATATAGATACAGTACATATGCCGTGTAGTGGCATAAGCCAACAGGCTCTGCTGCTGCAATTGCCTACACTGAAACTCCATAACTAGCATAAGCATTACTAATGTTGAGTCACATGATCAGGAGAGCTTCACAAGAAGAAAAAGGGCACTGAAAACCTGCAGATCATCTAAAAGGAAACAAACAAATACACAGTACAAGCTGGCTTTATGTAGTCACGTATATTCAAAGTAAAAAGCATACAATTTATTTTCCAGGTGTACCACAGCAGTGAACAGGTTGTCATAACCACATATTTAGCTATAATCATATTTATTGTGAAATGGAGTGCTGCCATTTGTTTGTAAGCTAATGACGTTAATTGCATGCAATGACATAGATTTTAAAAAGTGGCAAAAAACATGAATGAAACAGCAAATGCCTCTGCATTATTATGTTAATGATTGTGGGGTTCATCAATAGATTCCTGACAGCCCTTGCTCTACAAGTCAGGAAAAGCCTTTTAACTCTCAGCCACTTTCGGGGGAGTCTGACATGCCTTGACATTTTAAAATATTTCACCTCTCTAAAAAACATTTATCCCAAAGTGATACATTTGCTTTTATTCAGCACAAACTCAGCACCAATAATCTGAGACCTCTTAGAATGTTAGTATTCTATTTTTTGTTAAAATCAACTTTAAACATATACTTTTCAAAAACCTATTTTCAGACATGCTGAGAAATTGTAAAAAATCACATTATAGACATTTCTAAGTAAGACTTTTGAGCTCTGAAGCTTATAGACACAGGGGTTGGCTACACATAGGTGAAAGTGACATTCTGAAATTTTATGTGGTTTGATTACTAAAGTGTTAGCACTTTAGAGTGACACTCTTTTTCTCAAAGTCAGTGGCCTTCACAATGAATATTGATGAGATAGGTGTCCTCACACCTGTAGTAGTTTGCATACTGTCAATGGCCCATCAGTCTGGAATGTCACTGCACCCCACACCCATCACTTTGGAAAGGCAGTTTGAAACGCAAGAAAAATAGCAACAATAAAATCCCTGTCACAGATTATTTGTAGATGGAATGAAAAATGAAAAACTGTGACTATATAAATATAGAAAGCGATAAATATGATGCAGTGACTATTATTAACGCTCTGGGGACGAGGGCAACGTCGACCGCGTATCTTTTTCGTGTATTTCAGTTTAAATCTCGCTGAAATCATTATGTAGAATCATGAAAAAAACACTGACTAAATCCGTTATCTGTCTTCTTTTCAAAACTTCCATTGTCGGAAGTATTAAAGTTTTTAAAATTAGGTTAAATAGGCAAAAAAGCAAATCGTGTCACCTTTCTTTGTTTTACTTGTATTGGGAGCGTGTAGGACCGCTCTCAGCTGAAGACCGCTATTCACGTTCTAAGTACGCTGCGTTTGAATCGGCGACCACGTGATTACAGGCACACAGGCGTAGCCCACTGAGCCATGAACACAGGTATGAGCTTCGCTGCTGAAAGTGGCAACACTGGCGCAAAGCTTCAGCGGCAGAGACGTATCCGTGTGCTATATTGTAGCCAATCAGTGTAAACCACAGGTCAGCAATTAGCGGCCCCCGGGCCACATGTGGCCCGCAAGCAAAAACATCTGGCCCGTGAGATTAATTGTTTGAACTAGAGAATGAAAATAAATAAATGATATTTTTTTTAAATCAGACTGAGAGTCTCAAAAAAAGCTCTTTATTTGGAAACCTCATTTTTCAGAACAGAAATATTTCAATCGATCTAAATTCTTATTTGTTATATCTGGATACGAGGGTGAATAAGCGCATCAGCGAGGTGCAGAGCGAACGCTCAACATGCAAAAACAAATGACGTCAGCAGAAAGCGTCTGCAGACTACCTTACTGCACCTTTCAGGGCTTCGATCTTGCGCTTTCGTGCCTCTGTCTTCTGAGGGAACGCAACCTTGAAGTTAGCATGCTTCGTTTCGTGGTGCCGTCTAATATTGTATTCTTTGCATACCGAGACAACTTCGGTACAGATCAGGCAGGTGGGCTTTGCATTAATAAAACTGGGCAGGATGAATGCATAGTTCTCTCTCCATTCATCATGAAAGATCCTGTTTTCACTGCTAACTTTTCTCTTTAGATTTTTTGATAGTGCCATTTTTTTTGCAGCTAACAGCAACACGTGGAAATGTGTGTGTGAGTGGTTGTTGTTGTTGTTTTTAACAGACTTGCAGATAATTAATAGCGCCCCCAATGCCCAGTCAGCAAATTTAACCTACATCAGCCAGCTTGAATGTCTCAGTACGTCTGTTCTGTCATTTCACGAGCGCCTACCATTTTCATCCTCCCCTATTAATTCAATAAATTAGCCATTGTTTTGGTTGTGGCCCGCCATGTAATGGCTTGGAAAAAATCTGGCCCGAGGCCAAACTTAATTGCCGACCCCTGATCTAGGATGACACCCAAACTCTTAACCTGGGTCGACGGGTGGATAGCGGAATTGTCAATGCTGATGGAGAAATTGTGGAATTTAGTTAGAGTAGAAGTTGTACCAGCGAGTAGAACTTCAGTTTCATTGCTGTTGAGTTTGAGAAAGTTGGAGGAGAACCATGATTTAATCTCCATTAGACAGTCTGAGAGGGAAGAAGGTGGAAAGGAGCAGCTAGGTTTGGAGGAGATATATAGTTGGGTGTCATCAGCGTAACAGTGAAAACTGATATTAAATTTCCTAAATATGTGGCCAAGAGGTAGCATGTAAATAATGAATATAAAGGGGCCCCAATACTGAACCCTGGGGAACACCGGCAGGAAATGAACTTGAGGAATGAGATTTGAGTTGGATAAACTGAGTGCGGCCAGAGAGATATGAGGTGAACCAAGCAAGTGGAGTATGACTGATGCCAATGGATGATAATCTATTCAGAAGAGTATTGTGAGAAATAGTGTCAAAGGCTATGCTCAGATCCAGAAGGATGAGAGTGGTGAGAAGGCCAGAATCAGCTGCCATCAGGAGGTCATTGGTGATTTTTAGTAATGTTGTTTCTGTACTATGGAGGGGGTGAAAACCAGACTGGAATTGTTCATAGAGATTATGGTTACTGAGGTGTGTGTGAAGCTGGGAGGCAACAATTTTCTCAAGATTTTTTTTAAATAAAAGGGATGTTTGATATAGGACGAAGGTTATTGAAGTTATAGGGATCTGCACCTGGTTTTTTAAGAATTGGGGTAATGGAAGCAGTTTTGAGTGATGGAGGGACAATTTCAGTGTCAAGTGAAGAGTGGATAATGGTGGTAATGAGGGGGGCCAGGGAGGGGAGACAGGTTTTAAATAGAGTAGAGGGTCGAGCTGACAGGTGGACGATTTAGATTTTTGAATAATTACAGATATGTTATTTATGGAAGGGACAGTGAAGCTTCCAAATGAATTTTGAAGTCACCAAGGATTATAATATTGGGAGAGAGTACTGAGAAATGAGTAAAAAGAACAGTAAAGTAATTTAGAAAATCCTTATTTGGCTTAGGTGATTTGATCCAACTGGTTCGATAACTCAAAAACTGTTTTGCCGATCTTTCTCAACCTTTGCAGACATGATTTAAGGTTGTAGGTCTGAACCTGAACAATTTTTGAGACCAAACAAAAAATTTTCTGCACCACAGAGGGCAGCTGAGGACAGAAGCAGAGGTTGCAACTGTGAATCTTGTGAACACAGCCATCTGCCAAATCTGCTAAATTTATTGTGTTAGTCTTTTTGCACACATCCCAGGAACATTGCACAGGTCAGTGATTCTAAAACTGCAGGTCGCCAGATGATGTTCTGAATATTCTATAATAAAGTTTACATAGATTTTTGGTTTCAAGCATCCCTGCTCAGCAAATTTTATCTGAAGCAGTCCAGTTTCTGGTCAGTGAAATAAATTGTGGGGAATTTGGCAAAATTTATTGCTGGAGATTTTAATCAAGCAACTTAGCCCTAGTCTAGTCCAGCCTAGTCAGTGGTGACACATAAAAGAACAGGCAAAGATCTAGTGAACCTAATTATATTAAGGCAAGTTACACAAAGTGCTCCATGGGCTCAGGATAAAATCCATCATTTCTAAAATATGAAAGTACAATCTTTAAACAAATTACAGATGAGCTTACTAATCAAGCATAACGGCTTGATTAGTAAAAAGAACCCTTTTTCTTGTGCTTCCCGTACTCCAGTCAGAGCTTTAGGTTGCTGGAGGTAAGCTGGGCATGGGAGCGCTCCATAAATAACTTTATATCTTTCATGAAAAAGTACTTTTCATTGTAAATTGTTGAATACATAGATGTATGTATGTACATAGATTTATCCAACCGATACAGTTGGAAAGTGGACGTGTAGGTTTTACCTAAGAAACTTTTTTTTTCCTTTTGGAGGGAAACGTGTTACATTAGCTATGCGCTACAAAATGAAAAGAAAACTTGCTTTTATTAACTTTGTTTTATGTTTTCCATAGACCCAAATGCAGTCGTGATTGCATTTTATTTTGTGAATGCAGGTATGTGGTTAATTCACTATGTAAAAAAAATAAATAAAATCCTCTTACTGTTGTTTTAAATCTGAACGATCACAAGGCCAACTGTGTATGTGATTTTATTTGACATATTTTGTAAGTTTCTTTATTATTCACCACCTCAAACTGTGAGAAGCAGAGGCCCGTCACACAAGAATAAAACATGTATAATTGTGTGTATGAATTACTTCCTAATGTGTATTGATGTAGTACCAATGGTTTATAAATGAAGTATTAACTTATGGCAAACTAATGCTTCACAACTTTTATAGTAGTTACTATAAAATGTTGCCGGATTATACCCACAAAGATATAGATACCTAATTTCTGTGTGTGTGTATTATATTTATATTACATTGTGGGGACCAAATGTCTCCCACAGTGTGATAAAAACTTGTTATTTTGACATTGTAGGGTCCATTTTTCAAGTCCCCACAAAGATCTGTGAATGCAATAAAAAAAAACTAAAACTGCCAAAATTCTTGTATGGTTAGGGCTAGGTGGGAGTTAAGGTTGTCATGTTGTGATTAGAGTTTTCCCCATAGAAATCAATGGAGAGTGCCCACAAAGATTTAATTACAAACCTGTGTGTGTGTGTGTCTGCAGTGGAGAGTGATTAACCACATTTAACCATTCAGAAACATTTACTAACTTTCATATTTCCATTTCATCCATCTATTTTCCACTGGGGGTCCAGAGCCTATCCTGGAAGCAATGGGCACGAGGAAGAGAACAACCCTGGACAGGGGTCCATCGCAGGGCACACTCACACACCATTCACCCACACAAGCGGATGCATTGAGTAACTCCAATTAGCCTCAGCATGTCTTTGGACCGTGGGGGGAAACCAGAGTGCCCAGAGGAAACCCCATGACGACACGGGGAGAACATGCAAACTCCACACACATGTAACCCAGGCGGAGACTTGAACCCAGAGGTGTGAGGCAACAGTGCTAACCACTGCACCACCATGCCGCCCCTATTTCATCCATCTAGTACTTCTATAAATTCTAGAAGTTGGTGAGTTTGGGACAAGTTTGAATTAGACACCAGAGCGGATGACAGGACTGTCCGAGGAATGCAATGCTGTTGTTTCCGACAGCACTGATTCTACTAATTTGATTGACATTTGCTTAATGCTGTGAATTTATGTGTATCTGCAAATTGCGCTATATGGCTGAATAATTCGAGCAGGTATGAAGGCTATGTACTCATTCTAAAGTACTTAAACTACTAAAACATTTCCTAGAATTCTGCCATTAAGGCTTCTTGAAATGTTCCTGAATAACTTAACCAACAAATGATAACATTGTACTTTATTAGATTGTTTCAGCTCTTTACTGCATTCACTTCTAGGTCATTGCAGGTGTTTGATAATGAGACATAATAATTTATGGATATATTACCCAATGGGGATAAAAACACCTTAAATTTTAAACAAAAAATAATATATATGTGGAAAAATGCTTTTTATTACTGAAAGAGTGTAGTTTTCTGTGCAATAAGCCTAAATTCAGGTGCAATTCTACACTACAGCAGCTAGAAATTAAGATCTAAAATTACATCAGAGAAATGGGATTATCATGTATTTCATGTTTATCGCTTTTGTAAGTGTGCTTTTTCATATATATCCTCCAGAGACCCAAGGAAAAAAGTGTCCTTCAATTGTAGGTTATTTGTCTTTGGAGGAAATGACATCTTACAATTTAGATTTTTTCAAATGTATTCTTATTTTAATTTCACAGCATGTCCTCTTTAGTGCACAACAAGAATAAATACGTTTCTCAACATCAGTGAAAAAATAAATGCAAAAATACAATGCCCACTACAATGGACATAAATGAATAGGTCGGGTCTCAGGAGGTTAAATATATATATATATTGGTTTTATATTGATTGTTTATGGTTTTTATCATTAAACAACATAAGTTTAAATAGGATAAGTTTAAATAGGCAATCATTTGAAGATCCAGAACGGATTAAATTCATTTACATTATTTTTTTAAGGGGAGATTTGACTTGGAACTCGACCAAATCGCAACTTGACCAACCTTCTGTAACAAATTAAGTTCATATTCCACTCTACACTCACCTAAAGGATTATTAGGAACACCTGTTCAATTTCTCATTAATGCAATTATCTAATCAACCAATGAAATGGCAGTTGCTTCAATGCATTTAGGGGTGTGGTCCTGGTCAAGGCAATCTCCTGAACTCCAAACTGAATGTCAAAATGGGAAAGAAAGGTGATTTAAGCAATTTTGAGCGTGGCATGGTTGTTGGTGCCCGATGGGCCGGTCTGAGTATTTCACAATCTGCTCAGTTACTGGGATTCTAGGGTTTACAAAGAATGGTGTGCAAAGGGAAAAACATCAGTTCTGTGGGCGAAAATGCCTTGTTGATGCTAGAGGTCAGAGGAGAATGGGCCGACTGATTCAAGCTGATAGAAGGGCAACTTTGACTGAAATAACCACTCGTTACAACTGAGGTATGCAGCAAAGCATTTGTGAAGCCACAACACGCACAACCTTGAGGCGGATGGGCTACAACAGCAGAAGACCCCACCGGGTACCACTCATCTCCACTACAAATAGGAAAAAGAGGCTACAATTTGCACGAGCTCACCAAAATTGGACAGTTGAAGACTGAAAAAATGTTGCCTGGTCTGATGAGTCTCGTTTTTTTGAGACATTCAAATGGTAGAGTCAGAATTTGGCGTAAACAGAATGAGAACATGGATCCATCATGCCTTGTTACCACTGTGCAGGCTGGTGGTGGTGGTGTAATGGTGTGGGGGATGTTTTCTTGGCACACTTTAGGCCCCTTAGTGCCAATTGGGCATCGTTTAAATGCCACGGCCTACCTGAGCATTATTTCTGACCATGTCCATCCCTTTATGACCACCATGTACCCATCCTCTGATGGCTACTTCCAGCAGGATAATGCACCATGTCACAAAGCTCGAATCACTTCAAGTTGGTTTCTTGAACATGACAATGAGTTCACTGTACTAAAATGGCCCCCACAGTCACCAGATCTCAACCCAATAGAGCATCTTTGGGATGTGGTGGAACGGGAGCTTCGTGCCCTGGATGTGCATCCCACAAATCTCCATCAACTGCAAGATGCTATCTTATCAATATGGGCCAACATTTCTAAAGAATGCTTTCAGCACCTTGTTGAATCAATGCCACGTAGAATTAAGGCAGTTCTGAAGGCGAAAGGGGGTCAAACACCGTATTAGTATGGTGTTCCTAATAATCCTTTAGGTGAGTGTATATGCATACCCAGCAAGTACTGCATTTAAAGGTAAACTGCTTTGCAGTCAGCATTTCACTTTTGTTCCTCTTGCCGGTGTCATTGCCAATACATCCCCCTGCAATTTTGATTGTATAAATGATTGATTGATTTGATTGACTGGGTAAAGAAATGTGTTTCCATCCATACACACAGGATTTTGTCCTAGAATGCATGGGGCACAGGGTTTGGATGGGATGCCAGTCCATCGCAGGGCACACAGTGTGCCAAACACAGACACTATTGGAAATGTAGAGATACCTGCAGGTGTTTGGACTGTATGAGGTAACCAAGAAATCTTGAGAGAAACCCATGCAACACATAGAGAATAGGCAAACTCCATAGACACTGATAATTGCCACAAATATAAAGACGTTTGAAGAGGTTTCACACATATAGGTATTCATTCCTAATGTATATGTCCATATTTTTCTAGTTTAGCCACTCTGATACATTATTAATGCAAGACACGATGCATACAGCTCATTCAGTGATTCATTATCCACTTCACACTCTATTACTGTTATAAGGCAAGTGGATGTCAAGTAAAATATCCTTCTGTCTACCACTGAAGTAATTACTTATCAGTCCCCTTCATATAATATAATCACTCATAGCTGTACAGTCACTCCATGCAATGGATTTTATTTTCACCCAAAAATTTCCATATTGAGCTCAAATTTCTTTATGTTCGAGAGGTGTCGATGCTCTCTCCTAGTCCTTATTTTTCTGTGAGATTTTTCGCATCCATAAGTACCATATAATTTACCAGAAGATGGACGGATGGTCATGGTTGAGAGTCGACCCTATTTCACCTTCCCCCGGTGATATACAATCATGGACTAAACATGATTTTAGAAGTTTTCTAAGGTGTGTGTTTGTGTTAGAGTTAAGTGCTCATGTCAGCCTGTTCCTGGGAGATTGCACCAGTCATGGGTGGACTGAAGATGTACCCCCCCCCCCGCCACAGGACATTAAAATGGATGAAAGAATGGGTTATGAAGAGCAGTACCAGCTGAAGCCTAAGGCAAGTTTCACCGTTGGCGCTCCCCCTCTCTGAGACATAGTGGAATTGGCTTGCTAAGTTTGTACTGTACCCCCTCAGAAGATGGTGCCCTGGACAGAGGCGAACATTTCAGGTCCAGAAAGTAAAAATCCAGACCAATATTTTGTTTCAACCAACCAATTGAGTACTCTGTGACTCTTTATACGCAACTGGTCGGTTGAAACAAAATCCTGGTTTGGATTTTTACTTTCTGAACTTTAAATGTCTACCTCTAGCCCTGGGTAGCTGGCAAATTTGCCTAATGGGCTGACCAGCACTGATGAAGAGACAGAGGCTGTGTCCAAAACCAGGGACCAAATGCATCAGAGTGGTGCAAAAATGCTGTCTCATTTTGAAGGCTGTTTCAAAAGCGGTCTCAAAACGTGTTCTTCTTTTGCCATGTCATGAAGGATCCGTCCCAAGATTAATTGCACAGACCTTCAAAGGACGTAGCCTACAAATGCTACGTAGACCACATCCTTTTTAAGGATGCAACTCCTAAATTCATACAAAGCCAGTGAAATGATGTATATAACTGTCATGTGACCCAACAAATACACATTTTTTTTGTGGGTTGCTTTTACGTGGAATTTAAAAGCTTCAGTCTCCACCTTCCATTGTGAATACCAACCATACATCCAATCAATCTACTAACGTAACAGGGCTGAGAACAATGTAAGGTGAAAACTGTTTATAGCCAGATAGGTAAAGTAAATGTCTGGGTCTGCCAAGCACCAAAATCTTTTCATCTTACTGTTGAACTGGGGTACATTTCACAAAAGCTCCCATTAGCAACAGTTTTTTTAATTTAGCATCACAGCTTTACTTCTTCCAATTTTTGAACAAACAGAGAACATCTAAGTTGCAATTATACAAGTGTTTTTAGGGCAAAACTAAATATTTTGAAAAAAATATTTTCAGCAAATATCCATAATATTTTAAGCGATTTTACAACATGTATTTTGAGAAACATAATAAGTTAAATAAAAAGATTGCCTTGTAGTCTTATATGTGCAAAAAGGCCTCATAAAGGTGGTGAAAAACACTAAAGGAACATCAAGAGTTTACATGTATTTATAAAGACAAGTTTTTATAGGAGTGATCAAAATTAGAAAACAAGTGACATTTTGAATTTACAAAGTTGCTGCTTATCTGAATCGGCAGTTATCTGTGAGTTCAAGCGTTATATTTTTACCATGTATTTCCTCAGTGAAACTCTCTCACATCACAAAATAAAAGGTTGAAGCTCCTCAGTCAGTATAAACAAAACCCAGACATGTGCTCTTCTTTATGGGAGTTTTCACATGTTTTCTTGACCCAGTAACAACATTGTATCCTTATCATATAAATAGCGCTATTTGCAAAAGGGTGGGCAATTAGCAATACTTCAAGACTCAGACACCCAAGTCAGCCACTCTTGTTCTTTTTATTCTGCTTACAAAGCTCTAAAAATATATTTAGTTCCTACCTATATATATTTGCAAAATAGACCATTCAAGGTTTCTGGGGGTGTTTTTAAAATGTTTCTATGACAAAAAATTAACAGAGTTTTTGAAATAGATTTGCGAATTTTTTGTTTTACCCCATTGGCTGCAAAGCCGACTCCAGAAGGTTACACAGTCATGCCTACTTGTGGTATTTGGACCCTTTGCTGCATATATCCACATTGCATCAACAAAGAATGCAGAGGGGACTACTCTTTGAAATGAACGAGCACTCTGAATTGTGGTTTTTTTTTTGTTTGTTTGTTTAGGCATTTTTAATGAGAATGATTAATCGATCTGAGTTCGCTTTAAAGGATGTAACGGACCAAGTGTGAAAACACCCGAAAGCTGCTTTCCTGCTCAACTATGGCCAGTGAGGCATGTAAGGCAATGCAGCAAGCGAGCATATCCTTGGCTGAAAACTAAACCTGATGGAACATAAGTGTTTCAGATCTATTTTATGTAAACAAGAAGTGTCATTGAATGAGTTGGTGAACACATCAAAACCTAAATCTTTTAGTTGAGGTTGAGAGAAAGAGAACACACACATACTCGTATTACAACAACTGACTAACAGACTGAAAAAGAGCAAGCACTTAAATGTACACCGGGAATTATGGCAAAAAAGGACAGGTGTAATTCATAATCAAATCAACCAAACAAAAGTGAACACCGGTGAACAGGAAACAGGTGTAGTGGATTACTATTATCTAGCACAAACACTGCTCTAGAAACTATGGAACATAAGAAGGCTGACTACAAAGACTAAGAACAAATACAAGCAAAACCAAAATCAAACAGGACACATGCAGGGTAAACCTAGCACAGAAAAACTAACATGGAAAATTTAAATTTAACAAAACACTGGGGAACAGAAAACCAAATAAGTAATTAAACAGATGAGATAGGTCTAGAGCCAGCCTCAAACCCATGAGTAGAGGGTTACAGTCTCTGTGTCACACACACAACCCATTCAGCCACACAGCAGTCTAAGAAACAAGGAAAAGACACAAGTGTCACAGACTAAGGAGGGAACAGGATGGCCAGGAACACCTGCTGCCCAAACAGGGAGGAGAAGGGCAGGGATGGACAGGTGCTAACCCTGACATGTTTCACCCATCCTTAGTGGGAGTGGTGTGTCACCGAGTCAATAACAGGTCTTATTATATTGCATCTAAACTTAATGAAGGCTCAGGTACCAAGAGTGTTCATTGACTTTCATTGATGTAACAGCAACTGAGCTATTTTTTCAGCAGAAGCTTTGTAATCACTAATAAAATACATTTATAGTAGTGTCTGGAATTAATTATTTATTCTTTTAATAACCATACGTTAATCCCTTACAAATTATATAGATGGTGAAAAGGAGACAAATAAGCCTCGGATGGAGGACATCAAGCTGAAAATTCAGATTGTTCAAACACCCTCGTTGTCTACTATGGCAAACTGCTTCCCGCTGCTCTGGTCCTTCAAAACTATTTGAGGAACCAATGAACAGCCTGAATAACATGCAAAACATCAAGCATAATTGTTCAGATATTAAGGAATTGTGTGAGCATTAGCTGGACCCAACATTATATTGCGATATTTCAGTTTTACATTTTGCTCGCAAGGCAGAATTCGAACTTGAAACCTTTGGATCTTCCTCACAATGTAAGAAATATTGGCACTTTATGCAAAATGTATAATAACAACTGTATTATCATAAATCTCCACTTCTTTTCTTCTCATTTTTCTTCTCCCTCCTTCCTTCCCCCTATTTTCCCTTCTCCTCCCCCAAGCTAAACAAATGTTCCCCAGCTGACAAAGGATGTATAATGGAAGGAAGGAGCACCATAAGCTGACTGATAAGAATGGAAGCAAAAATGGAAATGATGCTACTCATTGGTAAAAAAAAATCTAAGCAAAAATTGGAAATGAAGCTATTTCATAGGCTTCCACAAAGGAGGCACTTGTGTTCTGGGGATTAGTTGACTAGCTAACTTTACCCTCAAAAGGAGAAAGCAGGTCAGACATAACGAAAAATTAACTTTTTCTTGCAATAGCCTCCTAGCCATGACATCAGGGTTGGGCAACATATATCTTGGTATTTTTAAGCAGAATTCCGATACTCTGTACTTTCTAAGAAGTGGGCAGAGTCACATGTGAGATATCACAAACACTTATTAAAACAGAGTGTGGACAAAATAAAATGCAAATACAGGGTTTCCTTCCTATTCACAAACATACAACTACACCTATTCAGTAGATAATTTTAATTTATTCCAAATAAACATAAAAAAAAATATGCCAAAATTGCTTTTTCATGGATTAAATTTCGGCAAATAAAGTAGCTACAATATTAAAACATTACACTCCACTACATTCACCAATAGACTTTTTCCTCACTTTAAAACACTGCTCTCAGAACAGACGGTGTATGTTTCAGGGAAAAAAAGAAACTAAAACCAGTTTGGCAAATAGCTCTAAAAACAAAAGACTGACAACCTTGGAAAGTGCACTTAATAACCAGAAAGATCCTCATTTTAAGGTATTAACCTTCAAATAAAACTAATACTTCAAATTATGATATTTTTTTATCATCTATCAGTCACTTTTTAAAAAATGAAACAAACTAAGTAACACTTAGTAACTGTCTTACTGTCCGCTATAATCACCAGTGAAAAGGGTGATGTTATTTTAGGCAACCTTTCTTCAAACACAGCCTTTTTAGTTTGCATTTCAGCTTTTCTGTATTTACATTATTAAAGCAAATTTTCATTAAAGCAATGCATGGCGATTTTGCCAGTTAACAAGATCATAGGTCATTTTTTTACAGCTCTCTGGATTTACAGTAGGCATTTACATTTTTCAACCAGTCAGGAAATGTTATTCTGACAGCATGGCTTGAAGCCAATGACAAGCCAGTTAGGATTTAGAATGTAGCCCCATTCTAGAATTTTGTTTTGCAGTACACACAGAGCATGATGATAATTCCGGAGTTAATATTACATGCAAATATGCACATATTTCATTAAACCTGGTACAGCACTGACCTCATGTTTTCTGTGGCCCACATTACAAAATGATGAGCACTCAGACTAGGCCTAATAACCTAACAAAATGTCTAATTCCCCACAATTTCATTCATAGTAACAATACACTAGTGATTACTTGAGGCAGTTTGACAATAATAAATAATATTCAAATGTAAAAGATGTAAATGTCATATTGCCAAAACCCCTGTTCTCTGTTAAATGTGTTGATATGAAAGTTTATATAAGTGATCCAAAACTGTAGTCTTCTTTAACCCTGACTCTGAGGCTTGATGCATATTATTTAAACTCTAAGGCTTGAAAAAAAACTGTCAGTGACCTTTTATTGAAATAATATTGATGGCAATGAGAATGTATGGCTGCACAAAAGAAAAATTACATGCTCTTACTGGATTGCATCCTTTGAATTCCCTTGGAGGCTTGTTTTTCAACAACTTACTCTGTGTGCCAGTTCACTTTACATACCAATACACCACCTCTCTTTAAGTACCAGCTCATTATGTACTAGTTCACTTTATATATAAGGTGAACAAATCACTTTATTTGGTACATAAAGGAGATGGTACAATGGTATATAAAGTGAATTAGTAAATAAGTATCAGTTTACCAAATCACTTTTTTGTACGAGTACATCGGTTCACATTCGTTCACATTCGTTCGTGTTTAGAAATGTACTTGTTAAAAATAAGTGGGCACATACCGATGCAGTGTATAAGCATTTCGACAGGGAAACCTGTGTGTTTTTATGTGAATGTATTGCCACCATGCCTATATGAAAATCCAGCAAATCCCTCTGCTGTCCTTGTTAACTCTATTTGTCTTTAGGACCTGGTTTCTCTCAGCCCCACTGCCACACGGATGTCAAGCATGCAGACATACAGAGCCGGCATACCCTCAGCTACGTCCAGAAGAGAGACATACAGGGACGGTACACCTGGATGTAACGATATGATGTGACATGACTGGGGAGCCATGCACACCTATGCACACTTAAAGATGTGTGTGTGTGTTTGTGGATTATGTTTATATAGATTTCTGAAAACATACAAATGAAGTATTATTAGGTAACAAAAAAACACTCAAACTTATTTCAACTAAGCTAAGAATTGTGCGACTAATAATAGACAACATAGGTGTACAATTTTGTAAATAAGTATTTTCACTGTGCCTTTTCTGCCAGCAAAACCCAGAACGATATAGCTATATGTGGTGTATTTTGGTAACCCCCAGAACCACATTAGTTATGTTAGTTAATAGAGTAATTAATAAGCAGTAATTTGTAAGTCAAAGTGTGGTCCTCCTTTCTCCATCTTCAGATGCTGAAACTCAGCTCATCTTACAAAAACATTTACTAACAGTCAAATGGGTCAGCAATTCACACAGCTGTCAAATGGCATTTTAGGTCAAAGGTTCGACTTTTGGGTACAACAGGCAACAAGAGAAATGATACAATGGGATCTGCCTGGCTGTTAACTGGAATTTCTCCTCTACCATCAGTTACAAAAACCATATAGGAAAGCCACATCTAAGGAAGTTCTATAACAAAATGAAAGTTCCTAAATTGGTACTGCCCACTGAAAGCCAGTGCCAGGCATCAGTAATTTGCCAACAACTTGCAGTGTTTGCTCTGGCCACAGCTGAAAGAAGCACCCAGCCGGCTATGTCAAGAAAATTGTGTAAACTCACTGTGCTGAAGTCGCTGTGCCTGCACTCCTGTCCCCGGTAGCGGCAGTACAGCATCATGTCCTTCAGGTCGTGACCAACACGCTCTGTAAACTCCTGCATGCTGAAGGGCTTCGGCTTGTACCCTGTGAAGTTCGCCCGCTCACTCAGGACCTCAAGAACCTCAGCCTCAGCCAGGTGGGGGTCCGGGATGTTCAGGTGCACGTCCAGCAGTGCCAGGAGCTCGCCGGCGTGGTACAGGTCGTTGCGGCTAAGCTGGCTGAAGCGATACGGATTTATGTTACAGAGTGTGACAACGGGGAAGACCAGGCTGCTGGAGGCAAACGAGTCCACACACATGACATGGGGGTGAGAGAAGTAGTAGGCCAGCCGCTCGGCGCTCTCCAGGACTAGGAGGCCAAGAGAGGCCAGGAAGGCGGCGGCCCAGAGTAGCCGACGCACGGTGATGGGCCCGTAGGCAAATATGAAGCGCAGTCCGTGCAGCGTGGTGTGGTGGGTGAAGATCTGCCAGGAAGACGGCTCAGAGCTGCCTGAGCTCGAGTCGCTGCTGCTGCTCTCCTTCAGGTCCTTCATGATGGACAGGGCAACCTCCCCCCCAGACAGCCAGTCCTGCAGGAAGCAGAAGAGAGAGTGAGAAGATGGGAGATGAAGATGCTCCTTACACTCCCATCCGTATAGACAGACACACGCCTCTCCTGCCTGCCTCCAGCCCTCCATCAGAGTCAGGGGTAGCGAATATGAGGCAGAGAAACAGGAAAAGCCCCTCGGGACATCATTCTCTACCATCATACTTGCACTTAAACTGTTTATTCAAAGGGAAGCCTGAGGCAACAAAGTAATTCCTGTATGAGTCAGATATTAATCAAGCCGCCAAAAAAAGCTTTTTCTCTTTTGGTACACATTTACGTCAAAGCCCCTTCATTCACACTGATGCACACTCTCTCACACACACAAAGATTCACACACAGCAAAGTCTCGCCACGCTGTCTGTCAGCATTAGCAGATGTGAGCACCTCTCTCTCAGCCTAGGAAGCTGACATCCATCCCGCATGCCTGTGTGCCGGCGGCGCGTGTCAGCGAGTGTCTCTAAGCGTCAGGGTGGAGGCTGAGAGGGACGGAGCGCGGCGATTGCTGCCGCTGGTTACTGGTGCACGCTGCTCCTGGCTATTCCGGCTTCTCTCAAGCCAGGCTCCGCTGCTCTCTCTCCTTCCCGGCTTGTCCTCGGAAGCTGCGAGCAGGAATAGGGCAGGAAGAGGCAGCAGTCACATACATATAAACACACACACACTTCATCGCTTTCACTGAGCTGGAAGGGGGCGTGGGGTAGAGGAAGGGAGGGAGTGAGACAGAGAGAGCTCACACACACTCCACCCTCTTTGCTGGAGCTGACTCCTATCGCATCTCTCTCATCTTTTTTTTCCCTTTCATTGTCTCGTCATTTTTTTTTTTTTAAATCTTGACAAATGGAATGAATGGATGCAGGGCACAAATGAGTGTATTGAAAGAGAGAAGAGAAGGCAAGAGAGGAACAGCCAGACTCTGGCATTACATTCACACTGTCGATGTTGCTGTGTGCAGGGGAAAGCAGGGCAGGATGAGAGCTAAGCGAAAGCCCCCTGTCCGCTTCTCAGCTGACACACAGAGGAGCGGTGACAGGACAGGAAGCCTCATCTCACCTCTGCAACCGGACCTGCTGCTGAAGGATGATTGGCAGCGGAACCACAGGCTCGATAAGCTCACAGTGCCTAACATCCCGAAATTCTCTGCATCAGTATGACTTTCTTTAATGTTTTGCACGACAAATTGCTGAGAGACAGCAGGTGGCGGAGATTTCGTGGGCAAGTGTGTAGGACTGCGGGGTAAGCAGAAGAAAACTGTCTGATGGATAAACAGACAGAGAAGAAGCAGCCTGAATTAAAGCTGAGGACTCGAGCATGTGGAATCAGTGACTCACCAGTCAAAAGTCTCACACTTCATCTGAGGCCATGTTTTAAAAACTTGTCCAGTGTTATGTATTTATTAAGGAGAGAACTGCCATATTGTTCCCCAGAAGAATGTCACTGCACTGTCCAACTTTCACTCAGCCCTAAATATTTCCCCCAGTCCTAAAAAGCGATAGAGGTAAAGGTGTAGTTGCCCACTGTTCTTAAAACACATTCTCTACATCTGCTACTTGTTCTGACTTTAACCTACTGCCCTACCTGTGAAATAAGGCAGATGTAAGAGGAGGCAGCTTGATGGTTTGCAAAGTGCAGGCCCTGTACTTGCATATGCATTCAGAAGCAGAGCACAAGATTTACGTGAGATGACTGTATGTCTGCATGCGAGCACTGGTGAATATCAAGGGGCCACAATCAGCATATCTAACCCTTATCAGTTAAAAGGCACGCAGCAGCTTTGCATGACTGTCAAACTAGATCCTTACACGCCAAAAACCTGTCACCTCAAAATCAACTGCGTGAATCTGAAAGTCAGTTCTAATTGGGATGAGGTGCCAAGGTGGCGGAGGTCTGGATCAAAAGAAAAACACCAGAGTGTCCTGCACACTTTTCACTGCCCATGGGGCTTGCAGTGACAGCTCATAATGCAAAGTCAAAACAACTATATGGGCTAAGTTTTGGGACTCGATGTGTTCATGGTCTTCCAGGTGAAACATCCATCCATTTCCCATAACTGCTTCTACTATTCAGGGTCACTGTGGGGGTGGGAGGGGGGCGGGGGCTCAAGCCTATCCCAGAAGCTACAAACACAAGGCAGGGAACAACCCAGGATAGGGCACTGACCCATTGAAGGGCATTCTCACACTTATGGGTAATATATTTGGTAACTCCAACAAACCTTAGCATGTTCTTGGACTGTGGGGGGAAACCAGACTACCTGAAAGAAGCCCCACAACAACCAACTCCACACACATAGTGCCATGGCAGAGACTTGAATCCTGGTGCCATAGGTGTGAAACAACAGTGCTAACCACTGCGCCCCCCCCCCCCCCCAACATCCCAGGTGAAATGCTTGTTGGAAAACAAGCTGACTTTTCATGATTTTGACATTGTATCTTTCCAAACTGTTTTGTAGAGTGATAAACATGTTGGGGTGACATGGTGGTGCAGTGGTTAGCACTGTTGCCTCATACCACTGGGAACTGGGTTCCATGTGTGTGGAGTTTGCATGTTCTCCCCGTGTCATCGTGAGCTTTCCTCCAGGGACTCTGGTTCCCCGCCAAAGTCGAAAAACATGCTGAGGCTAATTGTATTTACCAAATTGCCCATAGCTGTGCATGTGTGAGTGAATGGTGTGTGAGTGTGCACAGCAATGGGTTGGCACCCCATCCTGGGTTGTTCCCTGTCTTGTGCCCATAGCCTCTGGGATAGGCTCTAGAGCCCTCACAACCTTGAATAGGACAAATGGTTTCAGAAGATGGATGGATACACACATTGAGGAAAAGAAAACCATCAAGTAGCTTTTATGTTCTTATGTTCTTATGAAATATCCATCCATTTTCTATACCTGATTGTCCTAGCAGGGTCATGGGGGTCCAGAGCCTATCCTGGAAGTTACAGGCACAATCCTAAATATCCTGAATGCTAAACATTGCATAAGGTATAATTCACAACTGACATGTATTGTCTGTTTTATTATTACTCATTGATTGTAATTATTAAATGGGGATTTGGAGCGAGTCGTGTCCAGTGCTTCCTGGGATAGGAACCAAGATTTCTGAAAGCCAGCATTATAGAAGCAGCTACTATAGTCCAGTGAGTGTTTATCCCTGCATATTAAAGTGAAGGTTTTCTCTGGCTTCTACTACTGTAGCGCCTAATTCAGAAACACAGCCTCTTACAATAACTCCCCATGTGGAAACTATCGAGTTCCACTCTAGAGACTGTTGGACAATGAAAAGGAGAGCAAGATTCAGAAGACAACCCAGAACATATCAGGGTTAGTCATTGTATGCATGCTCCTCGTGTGATCACAGTTCAAATCACTCTGCTACTATCTGATTTACCCAGGAGTCCTGGAAACAGAATGATTCATCGTTCTGCTAAAGGAGGCAGAGGAATGGACTGAGATTACTTGGCTGCTGATTGCCAGCAGAGAGGGCTGGCCACTTTGCAGCTACTGCTTTGGCCCTCATACACATCACCAATTGCAAGCTGAGCAGAGCTCAGGGACTGGAGGAAGCAGCTACTACAGTCCGGCAGGGGAACATAACAGGGCACTGAGCACGGCCACATCGAAGACAGGCCTGGGGCATCATGTACACTGAAAAAAAATAGTCTGTTGGATTTACATTAAAAAACATGTACATCGGTTGCACACAATTTTATTGTTTTTTCTTAAAACATTTTACCTATGTTAAATATTTTTTGTTAAACAAACATGACTTTATGTTAATTAAAAAAAAATTATTTCATTGAAAATGTAATGATTTATTTTATGTCAAACCAATTTAAATTTGTTAATTTAAAGCTTTTTACATACTTAACGTATATTTACTTAGTACATGTTAAAGCAACATGACATTTAATCTAACCTGCTTACATTATGAAGTTTAAAATGTCTGCATTATTCATGCATCTATTCCACATTATTTCCATACACTGATCTCTGTAAATGTATTGTATACATACATTTAGATGTATTTTGTACATCCCATCTAATGCACTCACCAAGAATTCAAAGCAAATAAGGCATGAACATGTCCTTTAATAAGGTATTTTGTATTTCCACAATATAGTTACAGCGAACACATCCACAATCTTATTGCTAGCTGTCAAGGAAAAAATGTGAATAAAACAAAATCAATAATGCTACACCCAAATTCAGGAGAGCACAATAAACATTTACTACTGTTCTGTTCAAGTTTGAAAGAAGAATGCGTTCTCCTGGGGAAAAAAATGTTTGTGTCAAATGGCTCTTAAATACATACAATCAATAATGACATGCTTAACCAAAAAAAAAAAAAAAAAAAACTCAAACAAATCCCAAGAGAGGAAATTAAATTCATTAAAGTGGCATCTTACCTATGGTAAACATTGCAAGTGCAACTACAAAGTCCAGTATGTAAGAGGTTTGGATTTGAAAAGGCCATATAACAAGGCTAAATAACAAATCAAACAAAACAGACACTGGGGGAGCTATTGCTAAGTTTGACAAATTGAACTTCTTTATAAATTGTAGCGGTAGCAGCAGCTTGTAAAATGTCCTTTGGTTTACTGCTGGTATCACTGAGATGTAGTAAGAACCATTTTCACAGTATAGAAGATGCAAAAAAAAATCCCTCTATATTAGAAATTGGAGGTGAACTTAGACCTTCTATAATAAATCTATTAGCTCAAAAAAATCATAAAAACAAGGCACATTGTGTACATTTTTTCAGATTCCGAAGATTGGATCAAGGTTCAGTATGTAAGTGGTTTGTATTTTAAAAGGCCAAAATAAGAAATCTGTAACACTGCAACAGATTCCTTTCTTCACCACCTTTCACAGCATAAAACATTATTAGAGTTCCAAAAGTTATATAGTGCTTGTGTAAAAAAATGCAGAGCAACAATGATCCATGTCAAGAACTCACTCATAGAGTCTGTTTTTAAGAACCTGGGCTTTCTTAGAGATAGTGTTGCCATCTATCTCCATCACAACTTTTTGGAGCACTTCAAAAAAGTACTTCAGTTCAGGAGGGTAGTTGAGGCTCAAAACATACATTAGGCCAAACAACATGGCAACAGCCTTGCCTGCTTCCCCGCTACCCGGTTATACACAAGACGTGACACCTTCCATGTGCATGGGCATTGTGAATATGTACATGGATAGCGGATGGTGCGGCCAAAATGTGGATGTTTGATTTTATAATGGTTAAGCAGTTCAGACCTACTTGCAACGGCTACTGAACACCCCTTACATGGCCACATTACCTGGACAGAGGGAGATATAGAAAAGAAAGGCCAGTCAACCGAACACACATCCAACAGTGCTTTTAACACAAAATAAGACAACAGTGCTTCAGAATTTCTTGTTATTGTAACTTAAATGCACAAAAACAATTTATTTGCTACACCTAGCTATACCCGCATGTAGTCTAATATAACATTCATGCAATAAACTCTTCCTCCCATTATCATCATTAGTTACAGGGACAAAGTCACACAATGGTAGTGACTTTGACTTTGTGGTCTTTTGGTTCACAGTTGAGCGTGTTACCATCTAGGCTGCTATTCTCAGGAAACTTGAAAGCAAGTTCAAATAAGTCAAGTAAAACAACAAAAGTATTTGAATACTCACCTTTTACTACAGAGCCTTCAGAACAATGCTTAAAGCAAATGAAATGTCAACCCAAGAACAAACACCTAATCAAAACACAAGATACTTCAAATTATTTATTATACAGTCATTTTTCCTTTTCTCCTTATTTTATCATGGTTAACATGGACGGAGCTGGGAACCCCCACTGTAAAAAGCTACAGTAAATTAATGCCACCAGTTGAAGGTCAGTAACATTAATGGAAACCAAAATTAATTTGTGACACATGGGACAACGAACTATGAACTTGAAATGCAAACACGACTTCAGCAATCTACGCAATGCATTGTTTTTCAGTGCGCAGCATGCAGAAACCATGTATTTCCAGGAAACCATAGTAGCTCGACAAAACTGTAGTCAGCCCAGGGGATTCGGTCGGCCTAACTATTAACTGCATAATTTTTAATACTGGCGACCAACAACTATCGAAGTTGCATTCTATAAGTGTGCACACTATAAAACACACACGATATGCACAGAAATATTAACAATATAAATTATATTCACGGGAATGAGCCTAACTAATACATGGGAAAGGTAACATTGGATTAGCAAAGTAGCATTAACACTGAACTCACGTTGCTCGATGTTAACTGGTGAACAGAAATAGACTTTGTGAAAACAAAGCGTCTAAAGCGACATCATATGACACCAGCAAAAACTTGAAAATGTTGAATTGTTTGTTACCTTGTGGAAAGCTTCTCAGACCAACATTTATTCATCCAACTGCAATCTGTTACGTTCGGCAGGTGGGTGAACGAGGAAGTAGGCGAGAGAGCCGTGAATACTGAAATACGCAGGGGCCACAGGCAGACAGGAGGCCGGAGCCGGAGGGGACCACACAGGGGGCAAGGAGACAGGCCGAGGGACAGACGAAGGGGACAAGGAGGGAGTCGGAGGGGGCACCAGCGAAGGCAAGGAGGAGGGGGAAGCTGGAGCAGGTGACGGAGCACCCAGAGCCGGGGAATGACTGATCTGGGAAACAGAGGAAGACGCAGACTAATTTACACCACACTAGCCAGAAATAACAGGACACAGGTGATCACAATTGGGAATTAACATGAGGTAACGAGGGGGGCGTGGCACACACGAGGATCGGACGAGCTGGGCGTAACACAAACAGTCGCACTCGCTGGTCCAACGTGTTTGAAAAAAAAAGGTGGGCTGTGAGTCTGTTGCTGATGTGTTTGCAGTAGGAGTTTTCACACAAAACATAACTATTTTATTCATTCTTAAATTAACTGATTTTCATAGATTTCACATCCTTCAAGATTAAAAGAGATCTACAAGACTAATATATGTTCAGAAAAGGAACATAAATAAATTATGTGTTATATACTAAATGTAGATTTATAAATTCAACAATCCCCCTTCTCCCTTTTTTTCTGTGCATAAATGGTGCGTACGCACGAAAATGTTGTGTAAGTCCGTTTCCACGCTCATGTCGAGATGTATAAAAACGAAACTTGGGGTACCGCTACGCACATTCTCATGGCAGCTCTAGACACAGCGTACGCATGTTTCTGCTTGGTCTTGTAAAGGGACGGCACCCAGTGGCAAGTCTGTGGTTTCCGTTTTTAAACTCACAATCATGACGCTGACTTTATCCAATACACCAACATTAATTGTATGTTGTTTACAAATGAACGGCACCTGATTTTAATCAATTTGTAACAATAAAACGGTGCAGAAAATGACCGAACTATCTTCTAATTCTTCCATATTCTATGTCTTCCAATAATGCAAGAGCTGCCATTGTAGTTGTAATAGTTCGGTCATTTTCTGCACCGTTTTATTGTTACAAATTGATTAAAATTGGGTGCCGTACATTCGTAAACAACATACAATTAATGTCAGTGTATTGGTTAAAGTCAGCGTCATGATTGTGAGTTTAAAAAGGGAAACCACTGGGAGCCGTCCGTTTACAAAACCGAGCAGAGACATGTGTACGCCATGTCAGGAGTTGCCGTGAGAATGTGCGTAACGATATGCCAAGCTTAGTTTTTTACATCTCGATGTTAGTGTGGAAATGAACGTACGCAACATTTTCGCGTGTACACACCGTTTATACATGAAGACCCAAGTCCTCAGCACTGTGGCAGAGCTGAGCTTCACAAGAGTAACCTTGCCAACCTGAAGGGACCTCATAACTGTGACAAGGTAAAATAGCTGTTTGATTGATGCTAAGGTCTCAAGAGCATAGTCTAGGTTCACTGGAGTAGCTGACCCAAGTAGGATTTGAAACTCTAAGACAAAAGTGAAAATGTCAGAAAAGAATAAAAGTCACTTACATGCAGGTTTCTTGCTGGTGGGAATGGAGCCAGCCTTGTTCTGGGCTAACCCTGAGGGTGACCATATCAGTACCAGTACAAGAGGAAGTACCCTTTCATAGCCTCATCCTGTATAACTCACAAGGTAACGATACATGGGGAAATGTTTTGAGCAATGCTGCCTGTCAATCTTGTCAGCAACGGACATCCATGTGAGACCCAGGGCAAGTAATCAAAGCAACAGACAACCAATTAAAGAAGAGCAATAAAGAATTAAAGAAAACATTTTGCCAGCGTGATGGACATCGCAAAGATGGATGTTCCAATTTGGTTATGTGATCAGCTGTTAGCAATCTGAATGAAAGATTTGCCTGTTGAGATCAAAATTGTCCAGAGACAAATTTGTTGCCCACTCTCAATGCAAAATGTGTTCCAAAAGTTGCCGTATGTATCATCACCATCAGGGATGTGGCAGTCCTATCTTGACACCCTTGCCTTATAGTAAAATGTGGCAGTCACTTCCTCCACAGCCTATGCAATTCCCCCACTCCCCACCCCATATAATGGTTGCCACTAAACCTTTTCCTTACCAGCTACACAAGTGCTGGAGATGACACACACATCCAAAGGAGCTACTGCTTTTATCCCATCTCCATGGAGAGCAGGTAACAGAGGCTGCATATCCTTTCTGATTTTACACAAATCCCTGCCAAGGTCTTCCACCCAGTCACCTCCTAAGCTGCAGAGCTGAGCAGGCCCAGCATGTATTTGATCTGAGGGGGATGGCTCGGGGTGAAATTCTGAGAAGAAACGTCCAAATGGACTTGTTTACATCATGGAGAGGGAGGCGCATGGTGATCCATAAACACATTTGTCATGAAAAGACAGCAGATCTAAACACTGATCTGCATACTGCAGCTTAACCAATAACCACGATTATACGTGTAATGTTTTAGGCGTACCACGGTCATCACCAGGGATATGTGAATTTGAGCTGAGATGACAATACAGAGGCCTTGTATCAATGCATGAACATAAGAACATAAGAACATAAAAACTATACAAACGAGAGGAGGCCATTCGGCCCATCGACCTCGCTTGGGGAGAACTTAACTAATAGCTCAGAGTTGTTAAAATCTTATCTAGTTCTGATTTAAAGGAACCCAAGGATTCAGCTTGCACTATGTTATCAGGAAGACTATTCCATACTCTGACTACACACTGTGTAAAGAAGTGCTTCCTTAAATCCAGTTTGAAATGTTCTCCCGATAATTTCCACCTATGGCCACGAGTTCTTGTATTTGAACTAATGCTGAAGTAACTATTCGGTTGAACAGCATCCAAACCTGTTAGGCTAAGTACTGAATCCTTTAATTCAGCCTCTTATGAGGACAAATGTAGCCCCAGTGGCTCAGTGGGCAGTACTGTTATCTCATAAACCCACATGGGAGGATTTGGATACTATACCAACTTGGTACGGGTGATTTTGCACTGGGGTCTCTGGTGCCCTCCCATAGCCCAAAGACTTATATAAGAACATAAGAACTATACAACCAAGAGGAGGCCATTCGGCCCATCGAGCTCGCTTGGGGAGAACTTAACTAATAGCTCAGAGTTGTTAAAATCTTATCTAGCTCTGATTTAAAGGAACCCAAGGATTCAGCTTGCACTACGTTATCAGGAAGACTATTCCATACTCTGACTACACGCTGTGTAAAGAAGTGCTTCCTTAAATCCAGTTTGAAATGTTCTCCCGCTAATTTCCACCTATGGCCACGAGTTCTTGTATTTGAACTAATGCTAAAGTAACTATTCGGTTGAACAGCATCCAAACCTGTTAGAGTCTTATAGACCTGGATCATGTCCCCCCTCAGTCTCCTTACAGTTAAGAAAATCTGCATTTCCCTGTACTGCATAGAATTGGCTTTACATCCCCGACCTGTGTTGGAAGACAGAAGGATATTTATTATTTTTGCCTAGTGCATATGTCAGTTCCATGTTTTAAATTAAAGATTATATTCTTCTTGATTATAATCAAATCATTTACTTTCTGATTTATTTATTTTTTTGCTTGTAGAAGCCATTTTCATGTTCAAAAAACAACAAAAAACACTGTCACTATTAAAACATAACTCTTACAATCAGTGTTCTGCCTAGAACTGGATGCACCCGCAGTGGGACCAGGCATATTCATTATCTCAACTGCCTATTTAAACTAATTAGGTTTTCAAATTCATTTTTGTTAATTATCAAATTAAACAAAGCACTCAGCCACATTGTTGGGTTGTCAGACCAGCTGAGATTATGCGTCTCCAGTCAGTTTGAATTTGGCTGGAAATACTCACTGAAGATGTTATAGTAACATCAAAAACGAGTATTCCTGATCAGCTGTAACTAGTACTTCTTCAGAAACCAGTACAGCTTCTAAAAATAGTTTGTTTAGTACAAAAAATCTATTTCTTAATTAAAATGCATGACGAAACAAAAAAAAACAAAAATAATAATCTATTGCAAATATCATGTATTTACTCTCGCAGATATAAAAAGTAAAAGTTTATTTAAGAACATAATTAAAAATACACAATTCTAATAATATATCAATTGATTTTTGATAACATAAATAAAATTATACCCATTACATCAGATTCATTTATTCATTTTAGAGCAGGCAATAATTTAAGATGATGAGTGGAACCAGCAAGGGTAGAGATATCTACGGGTTCCTGAGAGCTGTGATGAAGGTGACGAGCATGTCAAGGTTTCATACTGGATTTAGATCTTCATTGAGAGTAACTGAAACAGCATGGCACTGATGTAAGATCTGGTTGGTTTGGAGTCAACAAGTGATTATGAGGGCAGAAAGGTGGGGGACAGAGAGGCAAAACAACAGTGAATAACCTAGAAAACGAATAATGTCATGTAATAAACTGGACAGATAGAAAAAAATAATCAACTGAAGTCCTGTAGCGGTGGGAGCTTGGTGGTTTTGGAAGGCTATCGCAACGTACATTGCAGAGGCAGTGACAAACATGCTTTTGAATATCATGCAGAGTTGGACTGGCCAGCTGGCATACTGGGGGACCAGTGCATATATGAGCTGGCAAAAGGTATCCTGGGGGTTTCCCCCTGCTCAGCATTAAATCATCATGGGTGACCCCCCTTCCCCCATGCTCAGCAGAATGTACAGATTTACTGTGGGGTTGTGGGCGACCCCAAAGCCTGGGAAAGCCTTAGTCCCATTCCAGCCCTGATGTCATCTGTAAACGATATGTATAAATAACAGCCCCCACAGTAACAAGAATATCAACTGCAAAAGCAACATTTTACTCATGTTAAACAAGAGCATCAACTGCAAAAGCAACACTTTACTTATGATAAACAAGAATATCAACTGCAAAAGCAACACTTTCCTAATGTTAAACAATATGAAACACCACCTGCAGCTGCCCTCAAGAAACTCAAACAGCTCATCCTTTTTTGTTTGTTTGTCTTTAATACTCTTCAGTTATTTCTTGCACAGATTACTGCAATTTTACTGGGTGCTGGGAGTAAGCTGGACCCTAGGCAGTGCCCCCATCCTGGAAGGAAAGACATAACACATGGCATCAAAGAATCACAGTTACCCTCAACAGCTGGCTTAGCTGCTACTGCAGACACTGACAAGCCAAACGGCACTACAGAGAAACCCGTCTGATGCTGAGTCATGTCTATGCTCCCATCACCACGCAGCAGACGTGCTCCTGTCTGCAGACTGGAAATGTCTACATTGGACCAAATCTTCAGATAAGGCAGGAAAGCATTTCAGCCGCTAGTGCTATGCGATCACCCTGCCAAACTGAACAGAAATGGGTAGATACTGAGTTTACAGAACAAATTATACTTCCATGAGTTTATAATGACTATAATGGAATGAACTGGCTGGAAACTAATAAACTATTAGGGGATTATGAAAGTCAGAAAAGATTAAGATTCAGTATTACTTTTATTCATCAGAAGAATGGAGCTAAGTTAAGAATAAATTCTGTCTCCGCATAAAACAAGCTGCGTGCAGGGCGGCTGGCAACTGGATGAAAACAAACAAGTGAAAGAGCATTCGGTGTGGCCTCCCCAGCTGTGAGCTTTAGTAGGAAGCCCCCCCTCATAGAGCCTGACGGCACTGTGCCACACAGGAGTTGCTGTTCAGTAAACAAGTAAGCGCGAATTTGAAACACTGGGCTAGCTGCTAGAAATTATTGTGAGATGTGATTCTGCCCCCTGCAGCTTGAAAGCAGTCAGTGCAGGATTAGTGTGCTCAGTGGACCGTGTGGAATTCAATAGGCCTCTGTTAGAGCAATTATAGGCAGGCAGTCGAGATGGGGGCAGGTTTCTGTGGACATGCTTTGCTCGCTTTACCAGTCACAGCTGCAAGAGCTGGATTCAGATTCCACTCCAAACACATATACAGACTTAGTCACCCCCTTTTGGTATGAGGTTTAAGGAGGAGTCTACACAATAGCCTAGGAGACTCTTGGATAGTGCCTGTGTACCATCTATATCTGGATCCAGAACCCCAGATAGGACAAGTGAATACATAACATGGATGGATTTATAGTTCTGTTGTATTATGTAGCCAAACAGCCACTTGAATAGTTATTAATATGTATTGTTCCTCCCTAGCGATACATGACGTTTTGATTAGCTCTGAAATTGCCAGATGCTACTGAATTCCTAAATAGTGGTGTTACTTCTATTCTCAGCCAGGATTAGTACACAATATATTATTTTTGTAATACATTACAAACTGATAACTTGGTTTCTGCCTAGGCACTTGGTTTACTGGAGTTGAAGAGACATAATATTATATAGCAATAAGCTTTGCTGCAGCCCCTAAGGTGAGTGAATCAGACACACTGCCGGTGTCTGAACTAGACTGATCAAATAAAGCTGAGCCTCTGGGTTGAATCAGATGCACTGAAACAGTGTTACTTCCTGAGCTGACACAAGCTTATGCTGTGTCTCTGCACCTCTCAGTTTAATCAGTCCCTTTAGTCCTTGAACAAAATCAAACCCTTTTCTCATGGTGTCCGTGGATATCACTTCATCAGCCTGAAGTGAATGCTCTGTGACATCACAGCCTAGGATGAATGAGCTTGGACAAAAGAGAAGCTTAGAAGTAATCAGAACAAGCATAAATTAACCAGAGATCATAGTTAAATTGTAGCATAACAACCTAAACTAGAACGAAAATTACTGAAAAATTTTTGAGATGGGCCTATTCTGCTGACCCTGGACGAATTGGTGTTCCTAATAAAGTGGCTGGTCTGTGCGTTGCTAGGTGATTGCTAGGATGTTGCTAGCTAGGTAGTCACTAGGCATCGCTAGGTGGTTGCTATGGTGTTGCTAGGTGGTTGCTATGGTTTTGGTAGGTGTTGCTAGGTGGTTGCTAGGTGTTGCTGGGTGGTTGCTAGGTTGTTGGTAGGTGTTGCTAGGGTTGCTAGGTGGTTGCTAGGGTGTCAGTAGGCATTGCTAGGGTGTTGCTACCTGGTTGCTAGATGGTTGCTATGGTGTTGCTAGGTGGTTGCTAGGGTGTTGCAAGACATTACTAGGTGGTTGCTAGGGTGTCGGAAGGCATTGCTAGGGTGTTGCTAGCTGGTTTCTAGGGTGTTGCTAGGCGTTACTATGTTGTTAGGGTGTTGCTAGGTGGTTGCTAACACATTGGTAGGCGTTGCTAGGGTGTTGCTAGCTGGTTGCTCGGGTGTTGCTAGGCATTAGTATGTGGATGTTAGGGTGCAGGTAGGGTGTCGGTAGATGTTACTAGGGTGTTGCTAGCTGGTTTCTAGGTGGATTTTGGGTTTTGCTAGGCTTTACTAGGTGGTTGCTAGGATGTTGCTAAGTGGTTGCTATGGTGTTGCTAGCTGGTTTCCAGGTCATTGCTAGGCATGCTTGGCGGTTGCTAGGCATTCTTAGGTGGTTGCTACAGTGTTGCTAGGCAGTACTTGGTGGTTGCTAGGGTGTTGGTAAGTGGTTGCTAGGGTGTTGGTAGGTGTTGCTATGGTGTTGCTAGCTGGATTCTAGGTGGTTGCTATGGTGTTGCTAGGGTGTCGGAAGGCATTGCTAGGGTGTCGCTAGCTGGTTTCTTGGTGGCTGCTAGAGTGTTTCTTGGTGGTTGCTAAGGTGTTGGAAGGCATTGCTAGGGTGTCACTAGCTGGTTGCTAGGCATTGCTAGGTGGTTGCTAGGGTGTTGCTAGGCGATTCTACATGGTTGCTAGGGTGTTGGTAGGTGGTTGCTAGTTTGTGCTAGGTAGTGTCAAGTGTGTGTCGTTCGGGGTGTTTGTAGGTTGAGGAGGAGCTTTGCTCCTACTCATTTTGAATGGCAATGCTATAAGAGGTTCTTAAAGTTAGTTATAGTCTACCAATGTTAAAGTTAGCATTCAATGCATTCCTATGGGATTTTTAGTGTGTTTGATCGTGGATAGCATCTCCATGGTAACGCAAAATGCAAAAGTAATAGCACACCTTACACCAGGGGTGTCCAAACTTTTTGCAAGGAGGGCCAAATTTGATAAAGTGAAGATGTCCGGGGGCCACTAGTTCCTTCTGACATTTTTTTAACCACAAAAGTTACATGAAAATGCACACTGTTATAAAACAATTTTCATTGTCATGATTACCTTTATTTTTTAAATGGCAATGTAACCAAACATAACATCAACAGTTATAACCAAATCTTATTAGAGTTTAATAAAATAAGTGACATAAGTCTAAGTTTATTATTGTGCTTTAGGCTTTTTTGTTAATAGTGACAGATGTTACCGTTCAAAAAACACTCAATTTCAGATTGAACAAGGAACAGATAACTTGCTGATACTAATGAGAAGGGTGATACTGAGATCTAGATTTCAGTAAAGAGACCAGGTCTGGCTTGAGGGCAGTGGTTGAGATGCGTAAAATCTCACGTAAGTGGGAGTCAGTCATCCTTGACTTCAATCGGTTCTTGTGCAGATTCATGACTGAGAATGTTTGCTCACACAAATATGTGGAGCCGAATAAGCTCAGCATTTTCTTAGCGAGTGACCGCATTTTTCAGTCCCGCTCCCACAAGATTCTGTCCTGCTCCCGCCCGCTCCCGCAAAAAATATATATTATTTTCTCCCGCTCCCGCCCGCAGTATTCAAGTTTTGTCCCGCTCCCGCCCACAAAATCCCGCAGGTAAACATATAAGTAGTTTTATTTTTACCGCTTCTTCCCGCTACTCTGTTATTTGTTTCACTTGCTTCCCTTTTGAGTATATATAAAAAAGAAACAGAGAACAAACAAATATGTTTCGTTTTATTTGAGTTTAATTAAATGGAATGATGAACATGGACACGAACGAGGATATAGATATAGCCTATAGTTCCACGCATGAACCATGCGAGAATTAGCTTCCGACCTTGTGCCTGTAAATTATTATTTTAATTTAGTCGTTCTTGTTGCTTTTGTGCAGTAGATAAATAATAGAGTATTTGTTTTTAATAAATTAATTTTAAGATAATTCCATTTTGTGGGAGTCCCGCGATTAATTCTATTCTCCCGCAACCCGCACATACATGAGGACCTTACCGCCCGCACCCGCATTCACCCATCAAATCTTGTCCCGCGCCGCGTTGGATCCCGCAGGAGTGCAGGTCTCTAATGCAGAGCCAGATAGCATCGGAACCGTGTGGTGAAAGGAGGAATTACATTTTTAAAGTATTTATTTATTCTGACAGAGCTAGCGGGCCATAAATAACACATTATGAGACCGAAGCTGCGGGCCGTATGAAATCTGGTCGAGGGCCGTGATTGGCCAGCGGGCCGGATTTTGGACACCCCTGCCTTACACCATCGAGGACTAACTTTTGATATATAGATTGCCTGGGTGCACGCTACGGTACAAGCCATATTAATTGTCGAAATTTTACGGAAGTATAATAAAGTTTTTTTCAACTATGTGATCAAATTGTATGCGATCCGTAAAGTGTACCGAGGCAACCAATATGTTAATCTGTCCATAATCAAGCCCTACGACTTGGCACTGAAGACTTCAAAGGTTATGTGCAAATTCGGAAAGTATCATTAAACAGGTGAAGGGCCTTTTCATTGAAATACACTCACCTAAAGGATTATTAGGAACACCATACTAATACAGTGTTTGACCCCCTTTCGCCTTCAGAACTGCCTTAATTCTACGTGGCATTGATTCAACAAGGTGCTGAAAGCATTCTTTAGAAATGTTGGCCCATATTGATAGGATAGCATCTTGCAGTTGTTGGAGATTTGTGGGATGCACATCCAGGGCACGAAGCTCCCGTTCCACCACATCCCAAAGATGCTCTATTGGGTTGAGATCTGGTGACTGTGGGGGCCATTTTAGTACAGTGAACTCATTGTCATGTTAAAGAAACCAATTTGAAATGATTCGAGCTTTGTGACATGGTGCATTATCCTGCTGGAAGTAGCCATCAGAGGATGGGTACATGGTGGTCATAAAGGGATGGACATGGTCAGAAACAATGCTCAGGTAGGCCGTGGCATTTAAACGATGCCCAATTGGCACTAAGGGGCCTAAAGTGTGCCAAGAAAACATCCCCCACACCATTACACCACCACCAGCAGCCTGCACAGTGGTAACAAGGCATGATGGATCCATGTTCTCATTCTGTTTACGCCAAATTCTGATCCTACCATTTGAATGTCTCAACTGAAATCGAGACTCATCAGACCAGGCAACATTTTTCCAGTCTTCAACTGTCCAATTTTGGTGAGCTCGTGCAAATTGTAGCCTCTTTTTCCTATTTGTTGTGGAGATGAGTGGTACCCGGTGGGGTCTTCTGCAGTTGTAGCCCATCCGCCTCAAGGTTGTGCGTGTTGTGGCTTCACAAATGCTTTGCTGCATACCTCGGTTATAACGAGTGGTTATTTCAGTCAAAGTTGCTCTTCGATCAGCTTGAATCAGTCGGCCCATTCTCCTCTGACCTCTAGCATCAACAAGGCATTTTCGCCCACACGACTGCTGCATACTGGATGTTTTTCCCTTTGCACACCATTCTTTGTAAACCCTAGAAATGGTTGTGCGTTTGATATCCCAGTAACTGAGTAGATTGTGAAATACTCAGACCGGCCCGTCTGGCACCAACAAGCATGCCACGCTCAAAATTGCTTAAATCACCTTTCTTTCCCATTCTGACATTCAGTTTGGAGTTCAGGAGATTGTCTTGACCAGGACCACACCCCTAAATGCATTGAAGCAACTGCCATGTGATTTGTTGATTAGATAATTGCATTAATGAGAAATTGAACAGGTGTTCATAATAATCCATTAGGTGAGTGTAAATAGGCCCATAATAAAAGAAATTGGAGTCAGATATAATTTGTTTATTTGAAGTGTAAACAACATTCTTAAAGCACAAAGATTTACATGCACTAAGTGCCATCAGATACTTAGTTGGATTCTGCTATTGGGCCAGTAGGTGGTTCCTTAACCCTCTTGAGTCAGCTATCCCGCCTGCGGGATAAAACAGAAATTTCGCCAAACCGTTTAAATATCTTTGCGAGTTTTTGTCACATAAACATTTAAAAAACACCCTCAGAAACCTTGGACGGTCTACTTTTCAAATATATATAGGTAGGAACTAAATATATTTTTACAGCTTTGTGTTATGAATAAAAAGAACAAGAGTGACTGACTTAAGCGTCTGCGTCTCGAAGCAGCTCTGATCGGTTCATAATAGTGAATTATTTTATTTCCATTAACTCTGCATAGGCACTGCATCATATTTATAGCTTTATATGGTGACTGCTCACAGTTTTTCATTTTTCATTCCATCTACCAATAAACTGTGAAAAGTATTTTATTGTTGCTTTTCAAACTGCCTTTCCAAAGTGATGGGTATGGGGTGCAGTGACATTCCAGACTGATGGGCCATTGACAGTATGCAAACTACTACAGGTGTGGAGTAGAGACCTGCGCGGGACGGATTTTTCAGCCCCGCTCCTGCCCGCTCCCGCAAGATTCTGTCTCGCTCCTGCAAAAAATATATATTATTTTCTCCCGCTCCCGCCCGCAGTATTCAAGTTTTGTCCTGCTCCCGCCCGCAAAATCCCGCAGGTAAACATATAAGTAGTTTTATTTTTACCGCTTCTTCCCGCTACTCTGTTATTTGTCACTTGCTTTCCTTTTGAGTATATATAAAAAAGAAACGGAAAATAAACAAATATGTTTTGTTTTATTTGAGTTTAATTAAATGGAATGATGAACATGGACACGAACGAGGAGCTTTTCAGAACATGCCATCCCGTCCAAGCACCAGGCTGATTCCTTCTTGGGGTGTCCGGTTGCGTCCCCCGGCACTCAGAGCGCGGCAATTGTAGTTTCTGTAGACGATTCGCCTGTAAATTGTTATTATTTTAATTTAGTCGTTCTTGTTGCTTTTGTGCAGTAGATAAATGAGTATTTGTTTTTAATAAATACATTTTAAGATAATTCCATTTTGCGGGAGTCCCGCGATTAATTCTATTTTCCCACAACCCGCACATACATGAGGACCTTACCGCCCGCACCCGCATTCACCCATCAAATCTTGTCCCGCGCCACTCTCAGTGCGTTGGGTCCCGCGGGAGTGCAGGTCTCTAGTGTGGGGACACCTATCTCATCAATATTCATTGTGAAGGCCACTGACTTTGAGAAAAAGAGTGTCACTCCAAAGTTCTAACACTTTAGTAATCAAACCACATAAAATTTCAGAATGTCTCATTCACCTATGTGTAGCCAACCCCTGTGTCTATAAGCTTCAGAGCTCAAAAGTCTTGGCTAGAAATGTTTCTAATGTGTTTTTTTACAATTTCTCAGCACCTCTGAAAATAGGTTTTTGAAAAGTGCATGTTTAAAGTTGATTTTAACAAAAAATAGAATAATATTCTAAGTGGTCTCAGATTATTGGTGCTGAGTTTGTGCTGAATAAAAGCGCACGTAACACTTTGGGATAAATGTTTTTTAGATAGTGAAATATTTTAAAATGTCAAGGCATGTCAGACTACCTCGAAAGTGGCTGATAGGCCTCAGACTCCAGAGGGTTAAAGCAGCGAGCTTTGCTCAAGGCGCAGTCTTCTTGGTCTTGTCTGTTCCATGTCAATGTTTGTAGTTGTGGCTTTGTTGTCTGTTTGTTCAGCTTTTGTCTTTTAATGCTTTGTCCTGGTTCATGGTTTGTCTTGAGTCACACATCAGTTTTTTCCCAGATTTGTGCCTTTCCATCATGCACACATTATCAGGAATTGTCTTAGATACACAGGGATAGAGATCAAGAGGAAAATATGTGCAAGAGAGTGTGAGAGAAATAAGAGCCAATTAGACCAAACCCCTGCGATTGCCATTGAACTGCAGTCAGTGTTGGGGAGTAACGGAATACATGTACACTCAAAAAAATGTTTTTTTGCTGCAGTTCATTTGAAGAAGGCAGATAACATTTAAATAATCCAATAAATACACGTTTTATAAAAATACGCGAGTGAGTTAGGTTAACCCTACTTAAGAACTCTTCACATCAAATCTACTAAGCTGTTTTATGTTATCTGAATATGATTCTGTTTCGTGCTGTTTGGCGCTTCTTCTTATTTTGTGCACTGCGCATGTGCGGGTTTCGGCGCCTACCTGAGAAAGACTTCGTGCTGAGGAGATTTTATATTAGGTAAGATTCATATGTCTCTATAAAATATATAATAATGTTCCCTTTAAAAGTTGATAGGTGAACGGTAGTGATGCGCTGGTCGTCTCGTAACCCGCGGACCCCGCGGGTCGGGTTGGGGCGGGTAAAGAAATTGTCACTTTATTTGCGGGGCGGGTTGGGGCGGGTCATTAAAAACAAAATTAAATAAAAAATCCATGTATGTTGCGTGCAATTCCCTATAGCCTATATTAAATATTTGGGAATATCTATTTTCATACAGTAAAACTGGTCTAAGTCGCCGGCTTGTAACTCGTCAATGTGCACAAGTCGACGCTCAAGCAAAAGTCCTGATTTTTCCTAATGATGTTTCCTTAAAATTCCTTGTGTAAATCGCCGCTTGTAAGTCGTCAAATTCCCTTACTCGTCACCTAAATCCCGGTCCCGAACAACACAAATGAATGGATTTTCCTACCTGTAAGTCGACACCCCAATCGCTGCATTCCCGCCGCCTGCTTAGAACATGGTGTAATTTACGCTAAACAGGTACAGAACGGTGTGACAATTAAAAGTATTACATGTACAGTGTATTTCACACAAGATTTTTATTGATAATCCCTGGTAACGATCCCCGCTTATGCACATGTGTGTTTGAAAGATTAAAACCTATTTGTTATTACATTTCTTTTTTGTTCACCAATTCACCCAATGCAATGTACTGTGCTTTTGAAATTTACAAGTCAAAACTGATTGATAAACAGAAATCCAATATTGGCCCAACCCTAGTCAAATAATTAAAATTTACTTAGGTACAGTAAAGCTCTTATCATTGACATCTATTTATTCTGTGTTTTTATTGGAATAATATTTATGCTATGTTTTTCCCCCTTTATTCATTTCCTTCAGGGCTTTGATGTGGCAGTGCAAAGACTGCTCTATATCAGTATCCTCAAGGTCCCTCCTGCTCAAACATTACAGGTTAGACCATGACCATTATGGCAGAAGCCTCAGTTATCCATGCACATTTACAGATTGCCCTTGCCGATTCAAGACGTGGAATGGTCTAAAATCTCACTTGAGTAGGTCCCACAGTAACCATATCGTTTCAAAACCTTATGAATTTGCTGTGTATAACTGCCATGTTTGTTTGTCTGGTGGAATTGCCTCTTTCAGTGAATTTAATGGTCATTTATACAACCATTTGAGGAACCATGAATCAGTTAGTTGTATATTTAAGAGGTGTGCATTTAAGACAAATGTGTATGCCACTTTCAAGACTCACAGAAACAGAAAGCATAGCAACTTCACCTTGGCAGATTTTAGAGAAGACATAGTACAAACAAACAGGTCAGAAGAATTGCTTAAAAGTTCTGTAAATTCATCCCCAACAGAAGAATTAGATGATGTTGAAGGTGATTCTGGTGCTGGTGTGTCAGCAATAGTGCCAGACAATCTGGCAACAACTATTGTGTTAAAGTTGGCTTCCATTTTGTTGCGGTTGGAAAATTATTACCATGTACCAAGTGCAGCTGTGGATGAGCTGTTACGTGAATTGCATTTCTTGCTGGGCTCTGCATCTCAGCCTATCTCAGAGAGTGTCATTAGTGACGCATTCAATTGCCACAACCTGCAAATTGATAAAACTGTTATTAGAGAGCTCACCACTACATTATGTGACACAAATCCTTTGCTAAGGGCAGTTGAAAGTGGTGGTCCATTGAGATCTGGATTTAAACGGAAACAGTATTACAGACAAAATTTTGCAATAGTAGATCCTGTGGAATACATACTTGACACCCAGGGTAAGAGCACCTATCAATATGTTCCCTTGTTGAAGTCTTTGGATCAGCTTCTCAGTCAAAATGATTTGCTTGATAAACTAGTGGAAAGTCATAATGCTCAACATCAAGAAATGGGAAATGACTGTGTCTACAGATCAAACCAAGATGGTCAGCATTTTAAAACTAATGAATTCTTTTCAGATAAGTTTAGAATATCCATTTGCTTGTATGTAGATGATTTTGAAATATGCAACCCTCTTGGAACTTCACGGAAAAAGCACAAATTATGTGCAGTCTATTGAATTTTGGGTAATGTACCATCAAATTGTCAGTCAACACTGTCCACAATTTATCTGGCATTGTTGTGTAAAACAGAAGATGTTAAGGTGTATGGCTACAAAAAAATCTTTCAACCTCTTTTGCAAGATATTACCATTTTAGAAAAAAATGGGCTGTTTGTGCAAAAGTTGGGGACATTTATCAAGGGAACAGTACAGTGTATTGTTGCTGATAATCTTGCTGCACATTCTCTGGGTGGTTTTGTAGAAAGCTTTTCTGGTGAATATTTCTGCAGATTTTGTACAGCTCGACGTGCAGAAATTCAGACAAAGGAAGTTATAGCAGGGGAATTTCCTCTCCGATCAAAAGAGTCTCACCAAGCACATGTTGAAATGGCTAAAGAAAAAGGGGTGAGCTGCTTTGGAGTAAAAAAAAACATGTGTTTTCACAGAAAGCCTTGAAAACTTTAACGTGACATCGGGTTACCCTCCTGATGTAGCACATGACCTTTTTGAAGGCATAGTGCCAGTTGAACTTGCACACTGTTTTGGACTGCTTATTAAAAAAAAATTAATAAGCCTTGAACAACTCAATGACATCATTTGTACATTTCCGTACAAGTGGAGCGACAAGACCAACAGACCTCATATGATTCCAAAAACATTTGCCAGCAAAAAAACAATTGGTGGCAATTCACATGAAAACTGGTGTCTCATCAGGCTACTACCCTTAATGATTGGCCATCTGGTTCCTGAAGATGAGCCTGTGTGGCAGGTTGTTTTGGATTTGAAAGCTATTATAGAACTGGTTGTGTCTCCTTTTCACACAGATGAGTCCATTTCATACTTGCAGTGCAAAATCTCAGAACACAGACAAGCCTATCTTAATCTATTTCCAGAAAATCAACTGCTTCCAAAACATCATTTTTTGGAACACTACCCGGAAATGATTCATCTTTTTGGGCCCCTGGTTTTGCTATGGACAATAAGATTTGAGGCTAAACACAGTTATTTCAAACAAGTGGTTAGACACACAAATTGTTTCAAGAACATAACATTAACTTTAGCGAGTAAACACCAGTTAATGGCTGGCCACCAGATGTACCTGCAGGTTTTTGACAAGTCTTGCCTTGAAGTCACACATGTCTCTACAATTTCTGTTGATGTTATGAAGGAA
Organism: Paramormyrops kingsleyae; assembly: GCF_048594095.1. Classification (NCBI taxonomy): domain Eukaryota; kingdom Metazoa; phylum Chordata; class Actinopteri; order Osteoglossiformes; family Mormyridae; genus Paramormyrops; species Paramormyrops kingsleyae. The sequence continues at coordinate 39,204,503 of NC_132801.1, read as the reverse complement.
GATCTAGCACATAGCCTTAGTCTGAAATATCCAGGTGTGTCAGTAGTCAGTATTACCCAAAATGTTGCTGTTAATGGCATAAAATCAGTGGTGTAAAGTACTTGAGTAAATGGACTTCGTTACTGTACTTAAGTATTTTTTTGGCTACTTTGTACTTGTACTGAGTATCAAAAATATAAGCAACTTTTACTCTCTACTCCACTACATTTGTGACTGAATATATGTACTCTTTACTCCACTACATTTGAACGGACGCTTACCGTTACTCGCTACATTGTGATTGCGTGCGACAAGTCAGGATCTTTATCTACCACGGCTAATTTCTTCAAGTATGTCTGGCTGCAGCCTGTAGGAGGGCGGGGTTGGACATCCAACCCCGCCCACATCCAACCCGGCCCATTCGTACCGCGAAAGCCACGCCCTTGTCCAACACGTCTTAAAGCGGAAGCCAAAGCGAACTCGCAGAACGGAATCGTTGTAGTACCTGTTATGTCATTAAGTTAAAAATCTTTAGTATCCCAGTGTAATAACAGTGCTATCTATTATTTATTATTTTGTTTGTTAATGTTTCTGCTAGACACACTATTGACTGTCAATTACTGCACAAAGATTTTACTGTGGGACCCGCATGGTTGTTTGTGGTTGTTTTGCTGCTGGTTAAACGTTTCCATCAGTTAGCTGACTATCTAGCCGACTCACTACCAAAACTATGGTAACTAGGTAAAGACCTTCTTGCTGATAATATAGCTTCCATGTAGTTAACAAGACTTGACACTTAAAGACTTTGTGCGTCATCAGATATTACTGTCTGCTCAAACGACTGTTCAGCTTGCTTCCTATGGGTTACTAGTTATTAGCTAGTTAGCAAAGCCACTGTGGTAGCATCCATTAAGGCTGTGCGATATAGCAAAAATATTTTTATCATGATCATATCAAACGATATTGATAATTATCATGGTGTAATTCAAGTCATTATTTTATTACTAGGAGTGCTCCATTTTTGCTTGAAATACCCTTAAGAATTGCCCTTAAGAATTGCCCTTAAGACATGCACCATTAAAGTCAGCTCTGAATTTGTTTTTTTATTAGTTTTTTTATTGTTTTACCTTTTTTTTGAACATTTGAGTTTGACTGAGACTGACTTTTTGTTCTATTTTCTTCTTCTGCCATTTTGAAACATTGAGGTGTTCAATTTAATGTCTATATTAGGAAATAAAGCCTCATAAATAAATAGTTCCTTGTTTTCCACATTTCTTGGTGTTCTTTGAGCCTACATTCAGTACGAGTAAAATACTTAAGTTCTTTTAAAATTGGATACTTTACGACTTTTACTCAAGTCTTATTGGAATTGGTGACTTGTAACTTGTAATGGAGTAATTTATACAGTAAGGTATCTGTACTCTTACTCAAGTATGGTTTTCAGGTACTCTTTACACCTCTGCATAAAATACCAGAATGGGATGGTAATTGCGCATGGATCAGCTGGTGGAATGCCAGAATTTGTTCAGATTGTACAAATGTGCATAATTAAAGATGAACTGGCTTTCATTGTAAAAAAAATGACTTCGTGGTATCATGAGCATTTTCGAGCATTTGAATTGATTCCAACAAGAGAAATTTGGATAATTCCTCACAGTGAACTGAAAGACCCACATCCTCTCGCTGATTATAAGGTTGGACACCTCCGGATGGTTACCCTAAAAAGATTTTTTCATTGTGAGGTAAGACAGTGAATAATTGTGAAGCTGAATAGTAAGCTTATACTGATAGTCAAAAATGTCATCCATTGCTTTTTTTCCATCTCCAGTTGTAGCTGTGAATGATGGACACCCCTGTAAAGTTTCGTTTAATCCTTGGAGAAAATGACTGTGAAAAGCTTGTTCTTCCTTCTGGATTACCAGACTCCCTGGAAGAACTCAAGATTGAAATTGAGAGAAAGTTTGGACCCATGGGAGAGTTTCGACTTCAGGTCAGAGATGTGGATTTTGACAATGAGTTTGTCAACCTGAATTCAACTGCTGACCTGCATGACAAAGCCACACTAAAGGTGGTAAAGTTATCTGCTGACTTTATCGTCCTCACACCCTACACTCCTGCTCCACATGAGTCTCCTGCTCCATCATCTGCCGACACGGATATTCTCTCATCCACTGAAACTTCTGAACTTTCGTCACCAGCATCTACATCGTCCCTAAGAACAAACATATGGCCACGTAGTTTTCCTATTCCAGCATTTAGTTATGATGCAGAGCTGGCATTGCAAAAGGCAAATGTTGAATTCCAAAGAGATGGCATTTTACTGAATCCCAGTAGAAAACTAAAGTCCAGCATTTTAGAGACATTGGCATCTGAGATAATGAAATTTAAAGCATATCCATCATTTCAGGATCTTGATGATGTAGCTGCAGCTCTAATACTAAAGCATCCATGTCTCAAGGAACGGGGTTCTGAGAGTGGCTATGGTGGGTGGAAAATAAGTCTCAGAGATAAAATGGGGAATTACCACACGAAATTGAGGAAAATAGGATGCCCAGAACTGGACATCAATTCCATGAAGCGCAAACAAGGCGAGGGACGTCCAAATCAAGTGAAAAAACCAAGAAGAGCAGAGGTGAACTATTGTCCTGATTATCCAGCTGGAGAAAATAAGGACAGTCTTGAAGAACTAAGAATTGGACTTTTGTCAGAGGTCACTAAAAGAAACAATCAGCATGTGATCAAAACTCAAATGGAAAGAACCTTTGCTTATAGAAGGAGAGAAGTCCTTGAAGATATGCCATATGTTGAGGAATTTAAAAGTAGATGGCCAGCTCTCTTTCATGAGCAAGAGGTAAGTAATTGTGGCAACATTTTGGGATAGAGCAAGTTATATACCAGCTACATGAAATACACTTTAAGCTCACAGTGTTTTGCTAACTTGATCTGAAATGCTAACTGAGATGGCAGTGTACAGCATCTGTAAGTTGATGTGAACTTTGTGTTGTAGTTGAGTGCTGAATTCACCAGGATTACCACCATTCCTTTGGTTTCGAAGTTTATGCACCAGCTTGATCAGTACTCCACTCAGCTGATCAGAGTCTTCAAAAGGAAAGGGGGCATGGCAGCAAAGAATATCAGTACCATATTATCAGTTATGGATCAGGTGGGTACTATAACTGTGTTTTAAATTCCCCAAATCAAAATGGAGCAGTACCCTTTATATATCTTCTATATTGTCCAGAATGGAACCTCTGATATCAAGCGTGAGTGTCTTCTGAAAGCACGGGCTGTTTATCTTGGTGAAGACCCAACAACCCTTGTTACTGAATATTTGGTAAGTACTTGGTTGTTAGTTATGTACACAGAATGCTGCATTTACTGTAACTAATTCCTTCAAATTAGTTTGTAGCACAAACAACTTATTTTTGCATTGATTGTTGTGCTTATGGCAGTCTCTTTTTTTCTCTTTTGAGGATGTCCACAATGATGATGCTCAGCAGTCTACTGGAGCTACAGTTCTTGGAATATATGTGATCAGATGTGAAGGGGCTGAAGCCAGAGACTCCTACCAAGATGTGGGTATCATTGTTGAAGGACTGACAGTGCTTCAGAACTTGAGGAGTGTAGCACATGCATGTGCCCTTATGCTGGGACTTGCCTATGCTTTAAACCTTGCATACCCGGATGGTCTCAAATATACATTTGAAGTTCTTCAAAAACTCCTGTTGGAGCTTGAGCCAACAAGACTCTCAAAAAAAGTCCAGGTCCTCAAAAACAAACTTCTTGAGTAAGCAATATGCTGGCGTATTTGTTCAAGTTCACATTAGGATGTTTTGAGAAGGTCCGTGAAAGTTTTTAATTTTAGGAAAGTAAGAAGGTTCTGAAAGTTCTCTGAAAAACCTAAATTCAGTTTGAATGATTTAGAAATTTAGGTTTACATTTAATGGCAATATAAAGTCATTTAACTTTTAACATATCTTAACAATAAATTAATAAATGCTAAAGGATCTGTTTTGTTTGTGTGTTCAGTTTAATTAGTCTGTCAAGTATAATTGGTTGAAAAGGATTTCCAGTACCCAATGTTAATGTAAGTTACAGTTGCTTTTATTTTTGGAAATGCAGAATCTGGAAGATTTGCTTTGTTGAGTCGTACTGTGACTTAATATAGCTTGTTAAAAGGATTTTATCTTATGTGCTGCTAATATTTGTTTGACTGAAAATAAGGAAATGTACTGAATATGAAAAAAGGAAAATTACTGAATGTTTTATAACAGCATTGAAAACAACAATTGAAAGTGTTTGACAACAGTTTGCTTGTTTCTCCTGACATCTTGAATAAATGCATTTTTCCAATTGATTATTTGAAAGTATGTGTTTTACTTAAGTTGAACCGAGAAGAATAAAGTTAATTCAAATATGAACTTTCAGGTAATTGGAATGTTGGTGTTTTGCATAAGTATAAAGTAACAGAATAAGGTAATTTAAATGTACACTGAAGGCTTTAAAACAACACAACAAACTGTTTCTGTTGTTACATGATTAGCTTTGGTTGATTTAACCTAACCCTGCTTATTTGTGTTTATTTAATCGTACCACGTCCAGGTTATTCAAATCATTTTCGTGGAACTGGTTGAAGAAACAGTGTTAAGTTAGATCAACGAAATTTTTTTTTTAGTGTACCGGCGTTATGTATTTAGAATACAAAAATATGAGTAACTGTATTGCGTTACAGTTACCGTTTAAATAGGTGATAATTAGAATACAATTACTTTGTTGAAATAAATGGATTACACGGCGGTCTTTTCCTGTTTCATATGTTAGGCTATTTTGGTAATTCCACTCATTGCCGGAAACCCAAACAAAACACGCAATAAGAGGCTCTAATGTAAGCATCCTGTTAATGTTAGTGGCGTCAGTTACACAATGGACCCGGAGCCAGCACAACAGAGCCAGCAGCGCCCCGGCAGGAATGCATTTCTTACTTAGAAATTCTGACACCACTTCACATTTAAAGAAGAAAGGGATGGGCGAAATCTGACCGTGCAATGCAAACTCTGTTTGCCAGCAACCAAGCTGCTCTCAGCGTCAAAAGACTCCACCTCCAACCTAAAGAAGCATCTGGAAGTAAGTTCTTTTTTTTAAAAACTAACGTTAGCCTACTGCAACTACCTTGTTTTAGTTGTGGTAGCTACCTGGGTTATGTGCCACTTCAGTATCTTCGATGTACTATTGCTGTGTGATTTATTACTATTACTGAAGGCTACTCACCACCGAGCTAACATTGTTAGCTGGCGTTTGCTGAGGTTAGTTCATAGACTGCAGACTGTTAGACTAGATGGATAGCATTAACAACCTGCTAGCTGCAAATAATCATGTGCAGTTCTGAAAGCAATACCAACTAGATTTTTAAATCTTAATATAAAATGAGTAACAGTAGGGTGGACATTAGGTAAGGCTGCACTTTTTGCAGTGATCTCGTATAGAAAACTATTTCTGTATCAGTAATATGTTTTCTTTTTGTCTGTCTTTCTTTTTTTTCAGAGGATGCATCCCAGGGTCATGCACAGTTTACCCAAAGCAAACACACCGGATCATGGTGATGAACAAAGTGGCAAAGACACAACCCCTCCTCCTCTCAATCAAGCTATCCTTAGCACTCCAGCCATAACCCAAAGGAGAGTAAATTCCTTGGTATTTGACTTCATAGAGGTACAGAGGATTCTTCAAGTGCAGCCCTTTTCTACTGTTGAGAGCACCTCATTCCATAAGATGTTTGAAGGACTAAGTGGGGGCAGGACTCCTGTGTGCAGAAAAACATTGATGACGCACATTGAGAAAACCTTTCAAAAAATGAAGGAAGCAGGAACTGAAATAAGCTGGAACATACTCAAAATGTGTGCACGACAGCAGATATATGGACAGCGCATCACAGAAGTTTCATTGGCATCACGTGTCACTGGATCGAGTCAGACACATTGGATCGCAAGTCTGCTGCACTGGCATGTGAGAGGATAAGAGGCTGTCACACCTATGATGTTATCGCTGGCAAAATAAGTCAGGTTCATGCTGGATTCCAAATCCAAGGCAAGGTTAAGGCTACAGTCACAGACAATGGGAGCAATTTTGTAAAAGCTTTCAATGAATATGGAGATTCGGAAACAGAAGATGATCTGGAAGACACAGATGATGTACAATTTGTACATGTCACTACAGTACTTGAGGAGGAGCAAGAGCACGAGGAGTGTGGGATGCAATAGAATTATAAAGAAAATACAATGAATAGAGGAAAAGGAGTTCTAAGAAATTCTAAGAACATAAGAACATAAGAACATAAGAACTATACAAACGAGAGGAGGCCATTCGGCCCATCGAGCTCGCTTGGGGAGAACTTAACTAATAGCTCAGAGTTGTTAAAATCTTATCTAGCTCTGATTTAAAGGAACCCAAGGATTCAGCTTGCACTACGTTATCAGGAAGACTATTCCATACTCTGACTACACGCTGTGTAAAGAAGTGCTTCCTTAAATCCAGTTTGAAATGTTCTCCCGCTAATTTCCACCTATGGCCACGAGTTCTTGTATTTGAACTAATGCTGAAGTAACTATTCGGTTGAACAGCATCCAAACCTGTTAGAATCTTATAGACCTGGATCATGTCCCCCCTCAGTCTCCTTTGCTTGAGGCTGAACAGATTTAGCTCAAATAACCTTTCCTCGTATGACATTCCTCTAAGACCAGGAATCATTCTTGTGGCCCTACGCTGCACGTTTTCTAAGGCCGCTATGTCCTTTTTAAGATATGGTGACCAAACCTGTACACAATATTCTAGGTGAGGTCTCACCAAGGAATTGTATAATCTTAGCATTACCTCCCTTGACTTAAACTCCACACACCTGGAGATGTACCCCAACATCCTATTGGCCTTTTTTATTGCTTCCCCACACTGGCGAGAATGAGACATGGAAGCATCAACATACACACCAAGGTCTTTCTCATAATCAGCTACCTTTATTTCAGTAGGTCCCATAAAATACCTGTACTTTATATTTCTGCTCCCTACATGGAGTACCTTACATTTGTCTATGTTAAATTTCGTCTGCCAGGTGTCAGCCCAGTCACTAATTAAATTAAGATCCCGCTGTAGCTGCTGAGCCGCTAGTTCAGTATCTGCTACACCACCCACCTTGGTGTCATCTGCAAATTTCACCAGTTTACTGTATATATTGGTGTCTATATCATTTATGTAAATTAGGAACAAAAGTGGTCCTAAAATTGAACCCTGCGGTACCCCACTATGAACGCAGGCCCACTGTGACATCGAGCCTCTTATAACTACTCGCTGCTTCCTATCCGTTAACCAGTTATCAATCCAAGTCGCTACAGTTCCTAAAATACCTGTCGCTTTGAGTTTAAGTGAGAGCCTCTTGTGGGGAACAACATCAAAAGCCTTTTGGAAATCTAAATAGATGACATCATAGGCCTTCTTATCATCAACTTCCTGAGTAGCTTCCTCAAAAAACTCCAACAGATTTGTTAAACAGGATCTACCTCTCCTAAATCCATGCTGGCTATCCCTCAAAATGTTATTTGAGTCCAGGTAATCTACCATTTTCTCTTTGATTATAGCCTCCATAACTTTACCAGTTATACAAGTTAGACTGATTGGCCTATAGTTTGACAAATTACTTCTATCCCCTTTTTTGAAAATGGGCGTTATGTTGGCATGCTTCCAATCAGAAGGTACCACACCTTCAGATAAGGATTTTTGAAACAGTAATGTTAAGGGTTGGCAAATAATATCCCTCATCTCTTTTAACACTATAGGTAAGATGCCATCAGGGCCCTGTGATTTATTTATTTTGAGCTTAGCTAGGCTTTGCAAAACATCAGCTTCAGTTATATATATATTAGTTATAGACGATGTTGAATTAGTAATAAGAACTGGTAAGTTACTAGTGTCCTCGACAGTGAATACCCGTGCAAAACTATCATTGAACTCATTTACTATGTCAATGTCGTTTTCAATTATAAGACCCTTACTATCCTGCAGATTAGTAATTTCAGCTTTTAGAGCTCTTTTAGAGTTAAAATACTGGAAGAAACTTTTAACGTCATCCTTAGCCTCCAATGCGATCTTCCTTTCGACATTCCTTTTAGCTCGTCTAATGTCATTTTTTAATTCAGCCTGTAGATTTAGATACTCTTGCTTTATTATGTCATCATCAGTTATTTTCCATCTCTGGAACAAAGCCCTTTTCCTCCTTACTTTATACTTTATGTCCCTATTAAACCACCTAGGTTGCAATTTCCTAGATTTATTCTTGCTAGAAACAGGTATGAAGTCCTCTTGTACTTGCAATAATGTGCTTTTAAAAAATTCCCATGCCTCTTCAACAGTTTTGTTATTTAACTCCATCCAGTTCACGGTTTCTAGTTTTAATCTCATACAATTGAAGTTAGCCTTCCTAACATTATATATTTTTGATTTGGACTTTGCTCTTCGGGCACTAAACTTAACCTCAAATTTAACCATGTTATGATCGCTACTGTCAAGTGGTTCTAAAACATCTAATTTACCAATCCTGTCCTGGTTATTAGACAAAACAAGATCAAGAATGGCATCTCCCCTGGTAGGGGTGTTAACAAACTGAGTAAAAAAACAATCCTGTACTAATTCCACCATCTCAAGTTCATTTTCAGAAGAGCCAGCAACAATGTCCCACTGTATCCCCGGTAGATTAAAATCACCCATAACTACCACATCATTTTTATTGCTCATAATCCTAATATCACTGTATAACAATCTGCTTTCCTCAGCAGCTACATTGGGTGCTCTGTAACAAACACCGACAATTAGGCTATTTGAGTTTGTAGCATCTAATTTTACCCATATAGCTTCCGTACTTTTACTTATATCAGTAAGCTCCCTTGCCTGCAAGATTTCCTTTACATATACTGCAACACCACCTCCCTTCTTACCTATACGGTCTTTACGGAACAATGTGTAACCATCCATATTATATTCTTGTCCATCCTTATCACTCAACCACGTTTCAGTTATTGCTATAATATCATAAGAGTCCGATGAGATAAGAGCCTCTAAATCATGAATTTTATTCCTAATACTCCTGGCGTTTAAATACAGACAACAAAGGGTAGGCTTATTACAGTGCCTACTTATAATATGATTTTTTTGGGCTTTCCGTTTCCCCCCAGTTACATACTTAACTAACCTCCCTGCCCCCCCAGTCCCTAGTTTAAACATTCCTCAACTACTCTACAAATACGCCTTCCCAGTACACTGGTTCCCCTCCGGTTCAGATGCAACCCATCCGGCTTGAACAGGTCCCACCTGTTCCAGAAGGTCCTCCAGTGCCCCATAAACCTAAACCCCTCTTTCCTACACCAACCTTTTAGCCACGCATTTAATCTCCTTATCTCAGCTAACTTAGCCTCACTTGCGCGTGGCACGGGGAGTATTTCGGAAAATACCACCATGGACGTTCTGCTTCTAAGCTTATTGGCGACTTCTATAAATTTATCCTGCAGAACAGCCCTTCTACCCTTGCCTATGTCGTTGGTGCCAACATGCACCACGACAACTGGATCCACCCCAGCTGGGGCCAAAAGCTTGTCCACACGATCTGGAAGGTCTCCTACCTGGGCACCAGGCAGGCAAGACACCGTACGGGACCCTCTATCACGCGTGCACACATAACTGTCTACTCCCCTAATAATTGAATCCCCCACTACCACAACCTCCCTCTTTCTGGGGGGAGGGGGCTCCTCAGTGCCCAAGGGCCCACCTGCTTCCCCAGTCCCTTCCGGCTCTAAAGCTGGAAGCACCTGAAACCTGTTAGACACAGACACCTCAGGTGATGCCGCCTCTGTAACGTGTGTACGCCTTTTCCTGCGTCTACGACCTACGGTCACCCAGCTCTCTCGACCTCTCTGCTCTTCATTCTCCCTCCCCCCCGTTAGTGGCGTACACACCGTCTCCCTAAACGGCGTATCAACTAGCTCATCTAACTCACTGTTGCATTGGATGCGAGCCAGTTGCTCCTCAAGGTCGCGAACCTTGACCATGAGTGAGTCCACTAGCTTACATCACTCGCAGATGAAGTCCGACTGGACACTAACGTCCAGATGGGCAAACATCTTGCAAACGCAACACTGAGCTGGCCCCATAATTAACTAACTCACTATGACCCCGTACTCCCAGCCCAGTAAATTTATATAGTGTATTTAACTATAAAGATTAATTTGCGTAACAATAAATGCAGTAACGTGCGGAGTACACTAAAATAAGTTATTACTTGTGTTAAAACGGAACTTAATTATTATTTTATTAAAAATTTTAAACCTGATAAACTTACTACTACTTACCAGAAGAACTTCTGCCTGAACCAAGTATGAACTAAAAACAAGGCGAAATCGAAGTTGCTCTTGGGAGGTCGAAAAACCACAAAAACCCCCTCACAGCAGGCTACTGCCGGAGCGGGAAAAAAGTGGAAAATGTCCTCCCGGCCCCGACTGGCGACCGAGCAAAGCTCAGGAGCAACTGTCCTTTTCCGACGCTTGGTAGCGATACCGACGTTAGATGTTATTAGTTATAATCGCCCCGCGGGTGTTTGTTACGGAGTTTAAACGCGGACAGAAAAACGCCGCGCACGCGACACCCGCAGCTTTCTGTCGGTAATAATCGCGCTGTTGATTAACAGACAGGACAGACAAGCACTCACGCTGACCGAAATAAGAACAATAAATAGAAATAAACAGCCACCCACGTAAACAGGTAAAGCACACAAACACTCAAAACACTCCAAAAAAACAATCCCAAACAATCGCTGCAGCTCAACACCACTCTCTCGCAGCAATCCCAGCAATCCTCGCAGCAACATTGGGTTTAATGCTGGGTTGCATTAAAACATATATTGTCTTGTGTTTAAAATGCAGTTAACTGAAATGAGAACTGACTGGCGCCGGCAGGGCAAGGGTGACCTCATGGAGACAGATAGAGGGAGCAGACAGAGAACGTCAGCGGCCCTTACGTATCTGTAGCCTTCCACAAGGACAAGTACTAACCAACTAACTAGAGCAAATGTCAAACGTGGTTGTCACGTAGACGGAAGGTACCGAGAGAGGGGAGGAGATGCCCAAAGGGCTTTAAAAGGGATACACCTGATACATATGGTTGAGCTTCCTCTTGTACATGCTGAATGTATGTCAGAGCGTGGCTCCCATATCGATCTGTGTAAGGAATAAACTGGTGACCTGCAACTTCTCCACGTGTCAGCTGTGAATCTCTTCACCCGGTGGAGACGGCGTACTCCAACAGGAGCTAAACTTCTTTTTGCCACCACACCATCGATGTGCTGCGCACACGTTAAATCTCATTGCCACGACTGACCTTGATAAAGCTGCTTCACAGCAGGGTGTTTCCAGAAAATTATATGAGTACAATGGCAAAATGTGCTGCCATCTGGAATAAGGCTCATCGCTCATCAGGTGCTTCTGACATAATTGAAGAAATTGCCCAAATGAGATGTGTTGTACCTTCAGTGACTAGGTGGAGCTCAGAGTACCATGCAATCAAGAAGCTAATGAGTCGACCTGAAAGTCAGCTCAATGAAATCTGTGACCAACTGAAGGTGGCAAAACCGCATCCTCAAGAGACAGTGTTTCTCAAAGAGTATACAGCCATTCTGAAGCCACTTGCCTACTCAGTCAACCTGCTCCAGGGGAAAAATAACTGTTATTTCAGATAAGTGATTCCCACCCTTCTCAGTCTGAAAGCCAAGTTATCTGAAAAGTTGACACAAGTGCAATTTTCAGCTCACATCCTCTTAGCGATCATCAAAGCCATTGACACTTGATCTGCAGCTGTATTGGACTCCCCTAAGGCAAGGATGGCAGCATCCACCATCCCAAAATTTCGACTCCAGTGACTTGCTGATGATGAGAGAGAATCCATGAGAAGAACAATGGTCCAAGAGGCTCGTCTCCTCAACACAGAACCACTGTGTACCACTGGACATGCCTCAGTGGGAAATGAGCCAGAAGATGATGATGACAACTTCTTCAGTTGTCAGAGTCCACAGGTGACCTGTTCTACAGCGGAGGATGAGGTACAGAGGAATCTTCAAGATTCAGATAAGACATTGGCCTCATTAAAGGCATATCCAGTGATCAGAGCCCTCTTCTTAAAATACAATACGACTCTGCCGTCAAGTGCTCCTGTCGAACGTCTCTTGAGCCATGGAGGACTTGTTTTCACCCCACACTGTAACCGCATGACAGACAAACACTTTGAACAGGTGGTCTTGCTGCGTTACAACCGCCTTTACTGGACTGTAGACTAAGTGGAACAGATGTAGGTAGGTTGCTGAAAATATTGTTCACAGATAAGGATTGTAACCTCATTATTTTGTAATCTTAGTATTTGTTTTTTGGCATGCATTTGAAAAGCAGCACCACATATGTTTACTGCAATTGTTAGCCAATTATTGGATTTTTGGGGGGGATTTAAGTTTTTCAGCCAAGCAGTTCACCACTGACACCTTGGATGGTTCCTGTTGCATGCCTTTGTTAAATGGAAAAGAAGTAATGTTGCTGGGTTGCATTAAAACATATATTGTCTTGTGTTTAAAATTATATCTGGTGGCAAGGTTTAAAGTGCATTTTGTCATTGTCACATCAAGTTTGAATATCTGATTTGTATTGAAGGATCTTTAGTAATTTGAAATTATTGGTCGAAGAATAATATTGACAGTAAATGCCAAAAAAATATATTTTTCATTTTTGAAAATTGTTTTATATATTGCCTTTTTTGTCCTAATCAGGAAAAGAGTCATTGAAAATGCAGATTTTTTTTTTCCATGTGCAAGGCTACTTCTTATTTTAACTAAGTGATGGAATATGTTGGTGACCATAACAGTAAATACTTTTCAATGGCATATTTTATGTTTGTCTAATAATGACTTTAATATAAACAGTATTTTGATACCCAAATAGAAGAATATCATGAGAATTTTTTTTAATTGCCAGACAGAGGCATGCATAGCACTAAAATGTAATTTGCAGTACTTTTATTTTATTGAAAGCTTCTACCTTAATATCTTAATATGTTTTTTGTTACTAAATGCACTTTCAATGGTTCTCAGGCTTCTGTTTTTAGAGACATTTTCCAAATACACTTTACATTGATCACGCGGTTGGTAATTAAATAGTGTGTTGATCCACCTGTTAGGTAACTGCTATTATTATATGTATATGTGGTAAATTCCATTAATCAGCAAGGCATGCAATTAAAATAATCGTTTAACATCCCTACTTAAAATCCTCTCTTGTTTTATTACCATTTCTGCATCTTGTCCTAGCATTGAAATTTAGCTTGTAGAATTTTGTTAGAAAGGAATTTATACATGACAAGCCTACATTAAACCATTAAATCAGTATTTATGCAGTGTAGAGCAACTGACGTTACATATACATTTTAGTTGTAATACAATTACAGTGGTACCTCAGTTCGCGAACTTAATCCGTTCCGGATTCCGGAACCAATCCTAAAAAGTTCGAGTTCTGATCTAATTTTTCCCATAAGAAATAATGGAAAACCAATTAATTGGTTCCCGGCCCCCCAAAATTACACCTAAATATGTGTTGTTGTTTTTTTTAGCATTTAAACACAAAATGAGAAGAAACAAGAAGAGCATTTTTGTCTTAATGGCTTCCAAAACGAACGCGCATAACGTTTGTATCCCAGGCATTTCCGATGCGTAATCTGCTATTTCTCCCGAATATCATGTAAAGCAGTGAGAACTAGTTTTCAGTTAATTTACCTGGTAAAATAAAGTTTAAATAAATGACATAAATGCTCTAATAGTACACGTAAGTTAGTGGTTTATTTATTGTTAGTTACTGTAATGTTGCGCTGCTTTATTTGGTTAATCGTCCAGTCCAGTCAAATCAAGTATGAATTGCATTGTAGTATGACTCATTTCCTGACGCATACAATTTATATTAGGTCAGCATTCACAGTTCTACTTCTGATATTCAGATCGAGTTCTAGGTCAAACTGGTTTGTTCGACTTTCAAGAAATTCGAGTTCTAGCGAGTTCGAGAACCGAGGTACCACAGTATATCATTTGTTGCCTAATTTGAATCTGTCCTCAAAGTAATTTTAAAATTTTTAGAAATTTCATATTATGGTAAAGAGAATGACCTATATACTTACCCTTGTCTTAATTCTACATTAATTTAGGATTTGGTGTGTGTCAGGTTATTAAGGTATTCAGTTGACTTCTGCCCAAACTTGAAAAAGGCATTGGCTAACCTCAGGGTTACAAGACTCAACTCAAACTGTTTCCTTAATCTCCTTTTATTCTCATTCTCATTTTATTCTGAGTCATCAAATTAGCCAGTTACTTATAGTAGTTTAGTTAGTTAATCAGTCAGTTAGTTAGGTCCATCGCATAACTATCCTTCTTCTTTTAACTACCTAAGCTTTAACTTTACCTTTAAGTATCTAAGCTCTCAGCGGAGGCGGACGCACTTCTCTCCCTCTCCTTCCCCTTATCTTCCCTGCTTTGCTTCTCTCGTCTCGTCTAGTCTACTGTCTTACTGTCTATACTCGAGAGACCCTCTCAGCCCTGCTCTTCAAAACTAAGGAAATTATGGATTTGATCAACTGGTCTCTCAATGCAATTGACACCATCTTCTCGCAGAGGAGCGCAGGTTCGGGGGAACCTGACTGTCCTGCAGGAACGTACGCAGCTGGCTACACGATGGACGGATGGGAGAAGTGGAGGGTCGTGTGTCTGGCAGCTCTTTCCATGGAGGACATCGAAGATATCTACCTATTCGGAACCTTGATAATGGGTCTTATGCTGATTGGATTAGGCATCGCCCTGGTTTATCGGAAATTGAAGAAAACGGTGACAGCCGCTCAAAGCCCCACTAGGCTGGCCAAATTGATTGATGGTCTTGGCAGAGCTGTTGGCGCTCAGACTATGGCTATAGATCGCAAACTGGATAACATCACAGTGTCAAATGACCGTAGATTTGATTACATCACCGTGACTATGGACCGCAGATTGGAAAACATCACGGAGGAGCTCAAGGCTTTGCACAGGATTTTAGACGGCGGGGACCAGCGTGGACATTAGAGGAGCTGCGAAATTACAGCTTCTCGCACAAAAACCCAAACAACCCTATTCTATCTTCTTTTGGCTCCCCCCTAATCAGCACGGGCCTTGGCCAAGGCCTCTGCTGAGCTCAACAACTCCCCCCTGAAGAACAAGGCAGCGAGACTCTCTTGCATTCCTCTCCCCCAACCACAAGGACACCCTACCCCCATCCCACGCCTTCACCGCTTCATACCCCCAGCGTGAACGAGCGGGTCCTTGTACAGCGCCGTTGGCTGCAGGAACGGATGGCTGTTTGTCTATGCTGGACTACCTCCACCTCCCCATTCCCCTCCCCTGTTGCAAGTCTCGACTTTGGTGTTGTGAGATGTGATGACTATGTGCTTATTGCTGAGGTGTTTTTTTTTTCTGTTCCTATATTGTACTCCCTACTGGAGTACAGTCTGGGGGCTGTCTTTTTTTATTCACCTCCACTCTCCTCGCGTAATCTTGTTTCTCTGAGTTTTCCTATAGTCCCCTGTCTTCCTGACCTGTCTACCCCCTATTTGTGTATGTGATGTTTGTATATGTATGGTCAGGTTGATGGCCAGTATTTCGCTGGTACTTGTGACTAGTGACATGGTGTATTGAAACAGCAATAAAGGGTTTCATCAATCAATCAATCAATCAAACTTAGCCAAGAGAGTAGTGTCAGGGAATGTCACCCCTACTTGAGCTGCCAGGTAGAGGATTCTGAAGGCAT
Source organism: Paramormyrops kingsleyae (assembly GCF_048594095.1). Taxonomy (NCBI): domain Eukaryota; kingdom Metazoa; phylum Chordata; class Actinopteri; order Osteoglossiformes; family Mormyridae; genus Paramormyrops; species Paramormyrops kingsleyae. Next base: position 39,188,637 of record NC_132801.1, on the reverse strand, counting down.
ACACACATTCTTCAACACTAAGCACAAGTGCTTTAGATTCTTTATCTGATGGTTGCGCTTCCCAATTTGCTTGCTTTGAGGCCTGGCACCTCAGGTCCATCCACTTGTTAGCAGCCTGCCTTATCCAAGCAACAACATCAACAAGCCTGGATAAGCTGCTGAATCTTCTCACATCCAGAAGGTTTTTGACAGCTGAGCCATCAGGTTGCCACGCGTAATCTTGTGAATCAGTCGTGGGTGTATCTGAGCGGATATCAGATTGAGTCAGAACAGTAGTGTTTCTTACTCAAGATTCCTCAGTCTTGGAGTCAAAATTGACGCCTTGTGTGAGGTGGATTCTTGGCATTTCTTCTTGACCTGAGATTTTGTTGTCACTGCTGAAAATGCCTTCCTTCTCATCTTACTGATGCTATGTCTGGCGTCAGTCACAACCTTCTCAGCAGAATTTATTGCTCATTCAGCTACTGGTCGGCTGTCAATTAAGTAAAACCAGCAGTCTATTTTTATCTGACCATACTTTTCCACATACTTTCTGAGCCTGGCTGCAAAGACTGCACTAAAAACCTCAGCTTTGACAGCATCTCCTTTCTGGTCTAGTGGGGGTAGCTTGGCCTTGGACTCCACTAGCCTGACTTCAACACCTTGATCTGTCACCCATCTAAGGTATAGAACAGCTCAGTAGGACTTGTCACTCCCATCTGAGAAGGTAATAGCCCAAGGCTTTCCCTTCCAGCCTGGTTGGATTTGTCCCAGTTGTACGTATTCTTGGAACAGCCTGATGGCCTCCTCCCGAAGGCCCTCAGAGAGGTGCTTTGAGCCAGATTCCCACTTCCTGTCTCCTGGAATGCTTTCCTTACAAGGGTAGCACCTTTCTGCTTAATTGGCGTGACGAGTCTGATTGGGTCATAGAGTCCAGCTACCTGGCTCAGCAATTTTCTCCTGGTTAGAGGGTCAGGTGTTTTCAATCTTACCTCCTCCACCAAAAGGTCTTGGCCTGTCCTCATCTTTCCTCTCCTCCTTGAGAAGTTGATTGTAGAGTTTATCTCCCTCTATCAAATGTCCAATGTCTAAGGCCTTGTTGTCCTCCTCTCTCATCTGATTTAGCAGTACAAATGTCTTCCTTGTCTCAGAAGGTGTTTCTGTTACAAGAGCTGCTGCTGCGCTTTCCTGCCTCACACTTTGCCCCGACCGGACCCAAGGTTTCACGGAGAATCCATTGGCTTTCAGGATTTCCTCAATCTCCTCAGTGATTCCGTCCACACTTTTCGCATCATTATGGGATGTGAGAATGTCGTCCACATAGCAGTCTTCCTAAAGGACCCTGCGCGCCTCTTCTAGGTGAGAAAACTTGGTGAGTCTTGCAGTTTCTCGCATAGCGAACTGTGCTATGCACCCAACAGGTCAGTCACCAATATTCACCCTTGTGATGACATATTCTTCTATTTCCTTGTCCTGCTTGTCCCTCCAGAGAAATCTATGCAGGTGCATCTCACGCTTCTTCAGCCACACAGAGTTGTACATCTTCCTTATGTCTCCTAAGGCAGCATGCACTCCTCTTCTAAACTTAAGTAAGACTGCTCTTATTGGGTTCAAGACATCTGGTCCTTTTAGCAGTAGATCATTCATGCTCATTCCCTTGAACCGTTGACTACTGTTCCAGACAAGACACACTGTGGTAGTGACATAGTGAGGATTTGGTGCTACTAGATGGCTCATATATCAAATTGGTCCTCTCCAGTAATCAGTCATCTCTTTCGTGAGTCTTTTTGCAGCTCCTTGCTCAACCATCTCATCGACTTGAGCTGTGTAGGCAGCAAGCCA